>NC_048531.1:13333333-13636363 GCF_008121235.1 Drosophila subobscura | reverse complement strand
GCGCGCAGAGGCGCATGATCCCAGCACCAGTGTTCGCGCCTCCGATGTGGCCGAGAACTACTTCCTGAGCAAGGAGACCAAAGAGCGTTTGCAGCTCGAGCAGCAGGAACTGCTGAAGCTGGAGCAGGAGGCCATCGAGCTGTACAAGCAACAGCACGACCGGCAATACTCATCCAAGACAATAACCACCAAGTCCGAGTCCGTACAGATTTCTAGCTCGCAATCGCAATCGCAATCGTACTCTACCAAGACAGAAGCTTCCAGAGTCGAGACTATTTCTAAGAGTGTGCCAGAGAGGAGTACACCATCTCCAGCTCCACCAGTCAAAGAGGTGGCACCGCAGCCCAAACCGCAGGCAGTTTCAGTGCCAGAATCGGCTTCACATTCCAGGGAAGTCGAAGCAGTGGCTGTCGCCAGTTCAGTTGCAAAGCAAGAAGTACACGAGAGTGCAGCTCAAACTGTAAGAGAGAAAACGGAGAAAACTGAATCAACTGCCATCGAATCGGTTGTTCTAAAAGAAGTGTCTGCCACCACAGAAACCAGCCAGATTGAAGAGACATTAGCTGGTAAGAGCCCCGAAGAGCTAAAGCCCAATACTTCACAATATTCGATTCCAAAAATCCAAGTATACAATCCAGTAGAAAACGAAAACAAAAACCAAAACAAAAACAAAAGCGAACACGATAACACTGTTGTAACTAAGCACAGACCCATAGAGCTCAAAGATATCGTTGGCTACAGCGAATCCCTGCAGGACAGCGACACTGCGCCGCGGGGTTCGCAGGGCCGACATGGATACACCGCTAATATAACCGATAATGCTTCATTAACCATTTGGAATAACCGCCTGGCCAATATCGCCGGCGATAGGGGCGGCGCTAATCAACACCTGCAGCAAACAGGGCCGCCTCCGCCTCCAATTCCGCCTCATTTCACGCGTATGCCCGGCTTCTTCCAACCGCTTCCGCTCATTTCGTATGAAACTACCATTGAGATACTAATTGTCAAAGCACGCCCACCCTCACCGCCTCCACCGCCGCCGCCCACCATCAAGCGCCTTCTAGTCCATACTGAGAGTCTAGAGCAGAAGACGCAGAACTTCTTCGAGGGCATCTACGATGTGTCCTCGTCGGACACCTCGCTTCGCAATGCAAAACAGAAAATGCGAAGCATTAAGAACACCGTTCTCAAGTCGAAGGACTCCACTAACTATGCACAGGATACTGTGCAGAAGGCCAAAGCACGCGACTTCTTGCACATATTCACCCCGCCAGTTAAGAAAAGACCCATCTATGAGATTATCGAGGAACCTGTTAACATTTATGAGCTTGATCGCGATTATACTGAGTCTATTGCTGACGATTTCAGAGAGCCAAGTGCAGATTTTGAAGCCAGAGGCCAAAGCGTCGGTGGCATGGATGATTATTATACTGGCTACTCAGTGGCTTCCAAACGGCGCTATGAATGTAAGTTCCAGACTCTCTGTTCCACTCCATTCCATTTCAGTTTTAATTTTAATTTGTATTTACTTGTATGTTAAAGTAACTTGTGTGACTATCGATCGTTGGGATGGATGCCCCTGTTTTAAATGTTCATAATTGTCTTAAATGTTAAGAATACGTAGGTTGCGTTTATTACCTTCCAGCAAATCGAATTCAGAGAATTTCATGTGCTTTCCACGTTGGTTTCG
Source organism: Drosophila subobscura (assembly GCF_008121235.1). Classification (NCBI taxonomy): domain Eukaryota; kingdom Metazoa; phylum Arthropoda; class Insecta; order Diptera; family Drosophilidae; genus Drosophila; species Drosophila subobscura. Next base: position 13,634,673 of record NC_048531.1, on the reverse strand, counting down.
TGTGCTCCGTTTTGCCTGCTGTCTACGCACACCAGCGCACTGCATATCATGTGCATACATGTGTGTACGTGCGTGCCGTTCTCTGCTGTAGAGTCACATGTTCCTCGTTCCGTTCCTCATTCCGTTCCTCGTAAATAACTGTGTTTAAACACCAACCAACCATTTCTATGTTCACTTCAAACACACAACAGTCTCCGCTTGTTTAATTAACAATTTATTTGTGTCCTATACCTTCACAATCCTCCATTGAATCCCACACACATGTATTTCCAATCCTAGTCTGTTTTCCCAATTGGTTTCAAGTCAATTCAGTTTCTAAAGAGTACAAGAAAACGATGCAGAAATATGTGTATCAAGTGCATATATTTTTTCATTGCATTACGGTAAATGGATAACATATACTTTTCAACACCTTTCCACGCCTCGCTCTGGCTACCAGCGTCCTCCAGAACTGGAAACTACGATAGAGGTACTTCGTATGACAGCACTGCCGAGAAGCACTATGGAGTGAGCTCCAGACGCGATCGTAGCTCCGTTGACAAAGTTGAGGCACGCTCATCCCTCCTGGCCACAGGCCGCACAGAGAGCCGCGCCGAAAGTCGTGCTGAGAGCCGCGCTTCCTACTCAGTCGCCGAATCACGTGCTGGCATCCGGTCTGCCTCCCGGCAACTAGAGGATCGACCCCTACGCTCTGTCGACAAGCCAGTTGTCGTGAAGATGCTCAAGAGCGTCCAGGTGGATAGTAAGTTTTTCTCATGCATCGTTTTACTGCTAATCAGACTGCTAATGTTCGCGGGTTTCGTTGTGCTTTTCAGTTGGAGAGACTGCGCATTTTGAGATCCAGTTCAAGGACCAGCCTGGACTGGTCACCTGGCTGAAGGACAACAAGCCGCTGGAAGATCGTTTGGCTGATCGAGTTATTCAGACAAGTGCGCCAATGAATTCGTATCGATTGGACATCAAGAACTGCAGGTTTGCAAGATAATCTAAATGAGTTTTCTTCCTTTGTCACATTAAGATCTTTGTTCTTGCAGTGAGAGCGATGCAGGAACTTACACCATCCGCGCTCAGTCCGCGTCCGAGACAACAACTCTATCGGCACAGCTGGCTGTTGGCCAAGGTATGCTCGAGGTTCCATACAAATCTAGCAGAGATTTTCATTCATTTTTCCCACACAGCCCCAGGCCATGATGAAACTAAAACCAACGTGGCCCCGGCCTTTTTGGTTAGCTTGAAGGATGCCGAAATGATTGAGAACACTCTCTTCCGTTTCATGATCAAAATCAAAGGAGATCCCAAGCCCAGGGTTAAGTTGTGAGTAGAGAGAGGGAGAAAGCCTCAGCTTGGGCTCCAAATTAATCCAAATTATATTTCCTTGTCAGCTACAAAGATGAAGTGGAAATACTGGAGATCAATGAACGCATTCAAATCATCAGAGACAAGGACTATTTGGGCTTCTATGAGCTGGTCATTGCCGATGTACAGAAAAGTGATGCGGGAACGTACTCGTGCAAGGCCACGAATAAGTATGGGGATGCCAGCTGTGATGCTGTGGCAACCACTGTGGGTAGGTATTCGATTATAGATTGTTATGCCCATGATTGCATTGTAAAATTCCACTTGTAGAGGACAGAAATCCGTTCGGTGCGCTGAGTGGACAGATTCTGCCTGCCGGCGAGAAGCCCGTGTTCGCTTGGAAGCGAAACGGCGAGGAGTTCGATCCCGAGGAACGCTTCAAGGTGCTCTTCGGCGAGGATGAGGATTCGCTGGCTCTGGTGTTCCAGCACGTCAAGCCTGAGGATGCCGGCATCTACACGTGTGTGGCTCAGACATCCACTGGCAATATCTCTTGCAGTGCCGAGTTGTCGGTTCAGGGCGCCATTCAGACCCTGAACAGAGAGCCGGAGAAGCCCACGCTGGTGATCGAGCACCGTGAGGCCAACACGAGCATCGGTGGAACGGCCATCCTGGAGCTGCAATGCAAGGGCTTCCCGAAGCCAGCTGTTCTCTTCAAGCACGAGGGCGAGGTCATTGAGGTGGATGATCGCCACAAGTTCATGTACGAGGACGAGGAGAGCATGTCGCTGATTATAAAGAACATCAACACAGCCGATGCTGGGGAGTACACCATTGAGGCTGTGAATGAGTTGGGACAGGATGAGTCGACCATTAATCTGGTCGTAAAAGGTGAGATTTCAATTATCAATTTGAGGAACTTCCACTTCTTACTCTTCCCTTGCAGCTCCACCAAAGATCAAGAAGATCAAGGACATTACCTGCTCGGCTGGAGAGACAATCAAAATGGAAATTGAAGTGGAAGGCTTCCCGCAGCCAGAGGTGATTGTTACCAACAATGCAAAGGACGTGAGCAGCGAGAGCAACGTGAAGATCACCTCCAGCTCCATTGGCAAGAGCGTGGAGAAGGTTGTGGTGGAGATATCGGACATTAAGCTCGCCCAAGCGGGCAACTACTCGATTCGGGCCACCAACGACATCAGCCAGACATCCGAGTACTGGAGCTGCACCGTCAAATCGAAGCCAGTGATTGTCAAGCAGTTTGAGAGCGAGTACATTCACGGGGAGAAGGAGAACGTGCAGATGACTGTCCGCATTGATGCCTACCCCGAGGCGAAGCTCGTCTGGTATCACGATGAAACTGAGATCAAGCTGACGGACGCCAAGTACAGCGTCAGCACCGATGGCAATGCCTACACTCTGAAGATCAGTGGCGCCACCCGCGTGGATGCTGGCAAGTACACGGTAAAGGCCACCAATGAGCACGGTTCGGCGACCAGCGCCACGCAGCTGCTGATCAAGTGCTCGCCGGAGTTCACCAAGAAGCTGAAGAACATGACCGTGGTGGAAGGAGACTCCAACGTGGAGCTGGTTGTGGGCATCGATGCCTATCCTCGGCCACACGCCAAGTGGTACATTGACGGCATTGAGATCGATGAGAAGCGCAACGATGTCCGCCATGTGGAGGAGGGCAACGACTTCAAATTGATTCTCAATCAGGCGGCAACCAATATGCAGGGCACATACTGCTGCAAAGTAATGAACGATTACGGCAAGCTGGAGGACAATTGCGTTGTGACAGTCAACTGTGAGTTTGTCTCTGGATTTATCTGCTCCCTGCCTAACTCTTTTGAACTCTTTTTCCAATTCAAGGCAAACCCAAGGTGAAGCGTGGTCTCAAGAATATTGAGGTGCAGGAAGGCAAATCCTTTACCTTGGAGGTCGAGGTATACAGCGAGCCAGAGGCGAACATTAAATGGTATGAAAATGAAGCAGATTTCAATTGTTGAGCTGCTCAACGCACTTGTCTTTTGTTTAGGTTCAAAGATGGCCATGAAATCTATGAAGATGCACGCATTAAAATCTCCCGCGACTCTCAGCGCATCGAGAACTATTATCTTACGCTGAATCTGGCTAAAACTGAAGACTCGGGCACTTATGAGGTGAAGGCAGCGAACTTTATTGGCGAGACGACCTCCACCTGCAAGGTCGTTGTTTTGAGTAAGTTTTTCAGAAGCAAATCGATGCCTCGCTCTTTCTATCTATATTATTGTATTGGGGAAACATTTAGGGCATAGCTAAGGTGTACCAACAATGCGTAGGGGTTTTCCTTTTGAAATTACATTGAATATAAGCTAATCTACAATATGCAATTTCGATACAGCAAGCGACACAATGTCTCTGGAACAAACAGTGACTAAAACAATGATTGCGACAACTGAACAGCCTGAAGAAGGGGGTAAACCACAAAATACATTTTCAATACATCAACAATAGGAACCATAAGATAAAATACTACTCGTAATACTTGTAAATATAAATTTGCAAAATGCATAATGTGGATGTGGAATGAACAGAAATTAACATAACAAACATGACAACCATTAACATTTCATTCATCATCATCAAAACTGTACAAAGAGCCAACAAAACACTAACCCAGACGAATATTAACCATCTGATCTGTAAATTGAAATTGCTGTCTCTGTGTGCATCGTGTAAAGGGAATGAGAATGGACATCGAACCGAGTAATACCTAAAAATAGTTTCTAAGCATTGAATGTCTTTTTGTACAATGTATGGCACTGCTTTAGGGGTGATATCATTTGGCTCACAAGTGTAAATAGCTCTTGAAAATAATCATCAAAAGATGCAGCTAAATACTCTGCATTCTGGATACTGCGAAAGAAGAAATCTTCAACAACTTTCTGGAACTGCAAGAACAACTTTTCAACATATTTACTTGACCTATTGAATATTTCGGGTTTGGGTTTACAGTACTTTCAGTGGCCAAAAGGCTGAGAGGTTGCCATGCCAACTTTATGGATAAATGCTGCACCGCAAAAACAATAACACTAACAAAACAATTCGATTGTGTACTATAAGTACTTATTCTCTGTACAGATATAAAATAGTGCAAAAATAGCAATTAAGTTTGGCATTTATGAGATCCACGCATGCTGATAACTCTCCTCCTTGTAGCTGTTCCTGAAATCCTGCACGTGGACGTCTTCCAGACGCACAGTTTCGAGAGTGTTCCACTCAAATATGAAGTCATTGCCACGGGCATACCCAAGCCGGAAGCGATATGGTATCACGATGGAAAACCAATTACAGCGGATAAGCACACGGCCATTACCGTTGATGGGGTTTGTTTTTGAACCAATCACCTTCGAGATACAAGAGTTAAACTGTTCATAAATCATTCCAGGATCATTACAAGCTGGAGGTGCAGTCGCTAGATCTGGTCGATGCTGGAGAGTACAAGGTGGTGGTGCAGAACAAATGCGGCGAGAAGTCGCATAAAGGCGATCTCTCACTTTCAGGTGCGATAATCCATTCAAAAATGTTTCAAAATCATTTAATTAATTCCTCTCAAAGGTGTGGCTGAGTACCGCAAGCCGCTACTCACCAAGGGATCGGGATTGAAGGACATTAAAGTGAACAAGGGCGACAAGGTGTCGGAGCCGGTCGTATTCACAGCCGATCCAGCACCCGAAATTGTGTGGCTAAAGGACGGCCAGCCAGTGAAGGAGAGCAACAACCTCAAACTGAAGGTGGAAAAAAAGGAACTGGAGCACGGCCTGCAGCAATATACTTGCACGCTGAATATTTTGGATGGTACTGCAATCCCTTTAGGGTAAAGTTTGAAAGTTTTTCACTTGTTTCTTCGTTTACAGCTGACATTAAGGACTCGGGACGTTACGAGTTGAAGGTTAAGAACAAGTACGGAGAGCTGGCCACCAGCGGCTGGATAGATGTGCTGGCCAAGCCAGATATATCCGGACTGGAGGATCGCAAGTGCCTGCCCGGCGACACCATCTGCTTCGAGGCTTTGGTGCTGGCCAACCCGAAGCCGAAGGTTTCCTGGACCAGGGGCAATGAGAATCTGTGCAACAACGAGAACTGCGAGGTGATTGCCGACGTGGATGCCGACAAGTATCGACTCGTCTTCCAGGCAGTCTCTCCCAGCGAATCCTCCAAATACACCGTTACGGCGGTCAACAGCGAGGGCAGATCCAGTGTTGACTTTAACTTGAATGTGTTGGGTAGGTTTTCTCCATATCCTTGGTGTTCCTTTACAATTAATTATTCAATAATTTTACAGTGGAGAAGCCCACATTCATTGTCAATCCTGAGAGCCAGAGCATTCATGATTACCGGCCAGTTTCCACCAAGGTGCTGGTGCATGGCGTGCCACTGCCTACGCTTGAATGGTTGAAGGACGATAAGCCCATCAATTTGGAAGCCATCAACAAGCCGCACAAGGACAAGCTCTACAAGAAAGAGGACACCAAGAAGGCTTCCGACCAAATCGAAGGTGTATTCGATATAAAAACATTCAGGGAAAACGATGCAGGAACGGTACGTAAAATATTCGTGGAAAAAATCACTTTTACTGAGGGCCTCTGCTTTTCAGTACACCTGTGTGGCGACCAATGAGATTGGTGTAACCAAAGCACCCTTCAAGCTGGCGCTGCTGTCGCTGGCACCCAGTTTTGTCAAGAAGCTGGACAATGCGTTGGATGTGCTGCAGGGTGAACCGCTCGTGCTGGAGTGCACCGTGGATGGCAGTCCATTGCCCACTGTTCAATGGCTAAAGGATGGCGAGGAAGTGAAGCCCAGCGAAGCGTAAGACACCACAGCCACGACTATCCCCGCACCCAAATGATGTACCTTTCTTTTCAGTGTAAAGATCTCCACCAGCCCCGAGGGCTTGGTCAAATTGGAGATCAACAACTGCGAACCCAACGACTCGGGGGCCTACAAGCTAATCATATCCAATCCGCATGGCGAGAAGGTGGCACTGTGTGCTGTGGCTGTTAAACGTAAGTGCTTGAGCCTCTATCCGCTAGCCACTAAAGTTTATTCATTTATATTACAGCTGAGGAGGTGCAGCCGCGTTTCCTTAAACCCATTTCGAGCCAAACTGTTGTCGTGGGTGAGCCTCTGAAGCTGGAGGCTGAAGTGTTTGGCTTCCCCGCTCCCGAAGTAAAGTGGTACAAGGACGGCTTGCTGCTGCGTCCCAGCCCAGAGATTAACTTTATCAACAATCCCAATGGCCAGATTGGACTTAGGTAGCAGCTGTGACATGCCACTAAAAGTACAAACTAAATTGAGTATCCCATATTTAGCATTGATGCTGCAACACCCCAAGATGCTGGTGTCTATAAGTGCCTGATCATCAACAAGGGCGGCGAGGTGGAAGGTGTGTCCAAGGTGGAGATTGTGCCCAAGGAGTCAAAGCCGGCATTTGTGGCCGAGCTGCAGGATTCGGCGAGCATCGAAGGCTTCCCCGTCAAAATGGACATCAAGGTGGTTGGCAATCCCAAACCGAAACTCCAATGGTTCCACAATGGCCACGAAATTCTGCCAGACCCCAAGCACATTGCGATTGTCGAGAATCCGGACAACAGCACGAGCCTAATCATAGAGAAAACCGTTCCCGGCGACTCGGGATTGTACGAGGTGATTGCTCAGAACTCTGTGGGTTCCACAGCGTCCAAGGCCAAGCTCTATGTGGCGCCCAAAGCGGACGAGACAGCCACAGAGGAAGCGCCACAGTTTGTATCGGCCCTCAGGGATGTAAATGCCGACGAGGGTCAGGAGCTTGTGCTGTCTGCGCCGTTCATTGCCAACCCCATGCCCGAGGTGATTTGGACCAAGGATGGAGTTACGCTCACGCCCAGCGAGCGTCTGCTGATGACCTGCGATGGCAAACACATTGGACTGAGCATTAAGCCAGCCGAGGCAGCCGATTCCGGCAACTACACATGTCTGCTGGCCAATCCCCTGGGCGAGGACTCGTCCGCCTGCAATGCGAACGTCAGGAAGGTGTACAAGCCGCCAGTGTTCACCCAAAAGATCTCCGATCAGCAGCAGGTGTTTGGCAACAATGCCAAGATCCCGGTGACTGTCTCCGGCGTGCCCTACCCCGAGCTGGTGTGGTACTTCCAGGACAAACCCATTCCCAAGTCGGACAAGTATACCCTCAAGAACGATGGCGATCATCACATGCTGATTGTCAACAACTGCGATAAGGAAGATCAAGGCGTCTACAAGTGCATCGCCAGCAACAGGGAGGGCAAAGACATCACCCAAGGACGTCTCGATATTGTCAATGAAATGTGAGTGTTCCTTCTTTAGATTGTTAGGCTATAAAATCTTTACTAACTCGATTTGCTTGCAGCAAGAAGCACTCGCGCTCGGAGCCTCCGGTATTCCTCAAGAAGATTGGCGACTGTGACATCTATGAGGGCATGATTGCCAAGTTTACAGCCTGTGCCACGGGTTACCCGGAGCCAGAGGTTGAGTGGTTTAAGAACGATCAGAGGCTCTTCCCCTCGGATAGATTCCTCATTGACATCGAGCCGAACGGCCTGCTGCGGCTAACAATCAAAAATGTTACCGAGTACGATGTGGGCCGTTATTCTTGCCGCATCTTCAACCCATACGGAGATGACATTTGCCACGCCGAACTCTTCTACGACTGTAGGTGCAGCTGGACTCGCTTGGGTGCAGATTATGCTCAAAATCTTTCCATTGCAGCTCTGGACAGCCAGCAGAAGCCACTGGAGGATCAATACACCGATTTCAAGAAGTACAAAAAGTCCGGTGCTCCGCCACCATTGTCCGAGGGTCCAATCATATCCCGCATGACCGATCGTGGACTGCTGCTGTCGTGGAACCCATCGGTGCCTCTGACGCCCCGCTATCCCATCACTTATCAGGTAAATTATTGTAAAATCTTTCACTTATCCCCAACTTATATTGATTCAACGCTTTAGATTGAAATGATGGACCTGCCTGAAGGTGACTGGCGTACACTGAGAACTGGTGTGCGCAGCTGTGCCTGCGACATCCGCAATCTGGAGCCATTCAGAGACTATAGATTTAGGATACGCGTGGAGAATAAGTTTGGTGTGAGCGATCCCAGCCCCTACACTCAGACCTACAGGCAAAAACTGGTGCCAGAGCCACCAAAGACCTACACCTACCTGCCACCGGGCACGGACTTTAGGCCAGAGACTTCGCCGTACTTCCCCAAGGACTTCGATATTGAGCGGCCGCCACATGATGGACTAGCACAGGCGCCACAGTAATTTTAGGACTCTCTTTTGGCTTGGAGCCACTAAACTTAGATTGATTTTTGCTACACAGATTCCTGCTGCGCGAGAACGACATTGGCTATGGAGTGAAGGGACACAACACGGAGCTCATGTGGTTCGTTTATGGCTATCCCAAGCCAAAGATGACTTACTACTTCGATGACATGATCATCGAGTCGGGTGGCAGATTCGATCAGAGCTACACACGCAATGGCCAGGCCACGCTGTTCATCAACAAGTGAGCTTCAAGCTACTTTACTCAACATCAAATAATTACCATAATATTTATGTTTACTACCCACAGCATGCTGGATCGCGATGTGGGTTGGTATGAGGCAGTCGCCACGAATGAGCACGGTGAGGCCAGGCAGCGTGTGAGGCTGGAAATTGCCGAGCATCCGCGTTTCCTGAAGCGACCAGATGAAACCTTTATAATGTCCCGCAAGAACGGAAGAATCGAGGCCAAACTGGTGGGCATTCCCCTGCCAGAGGTTCATTGGTACAAGGACTGGAAGCCAATTGCTGAATCATCGCGCATCAAGGTGAATATTCTTCGAGGTTTTCCCGCTGCCTCCTGGTTTGAAAGTTTTCCTTTGGTTTTTCAGATCAGCTCCTATGATCCCGACATCTATGTTCTCTCCATCCACGATTCGATCATCAAGGATGGCGGACTCTATTCGATTAGTGCCAGAAATGTCGCCGGCTCCATTAGCACCTCGGTCACAGTGCACATTGAGGAGAATGAGGATCAGTACATCTACAAGACCTACGGCCGACATCCGTATGTGCGTTCCAAGCAGCTGCGCTACCAGGATAAGTACGATATTGGCGATGAGCTCGGACGCGGCACTCAGGGCATCACCTACCATGCCGTGGAACGTGCCACTGGCGACAATTATGCAGCAAAGATCATGTATGGCCGCCCAGAGCTGCGACCCTTCATGCTGAACGAACTGGAGATGATGAACACGTTCAACCACAAGCACTTGATTCGTCCCTACGATGCCTACGACACGGACCGCAGTGTCACACTCATTATGGAGCTGGCTGCTGGTGGCGAGCTGGTCAGGGACAACCTACTCCGACGCGACTACTACACAGAGCGAGACATTGCCAATTATGTGAGGCAAACTCTTTGGGGACTCGAGCACATGCACGAGATGGGCGTAGGCCACATGGGTCTCACGGTAAGCAAGAGAGGAAATGCATAAACTGCAAACTGCAATCAATAATTATTTCATTCTCAATTGCAGATCAAGGATCTACTCATTTCGGTGGTGGGCAGTGATTACATTAAGGTCTCAGACTTTGGTTTGTCGCGTAAAATCAACAAGCACAATCTGTCAACTCTCGATTATGGCATGCCGGAGTTCGTTTCCCCGGAAGTGGTTAACAAGGAGGGCGTGAACTACTCCCACGATATGTGGACCGTGGGCTTGATCACCTACGTGCTGCTGAGTGGCCACAATCCTTTCCTGGGCATTGACGATAGGGAGACCTTGACCAAGATTCGTGAGGGTCGCTGGGACTTCAAGGACGAGCTGTGGACCCACATCTCTGATGATGGCCGTGACTTTATCAGCCGTCTGCTGCTGTACAGCCCGGAGGAGCGTATGGATGTGAAGACAGCACTGAAGCATCCATGGTTCTTCATGCTCGATCGCCAGGCCTCCGATCACGACTATCAGATCCGCACCGATCGTCTGAGGAACTACTACGATCACTTCAGGGACTGGTATGCAAATGCCTCGTGCAAGAACTACTTCCGCAGACGTCGCCTTAGTGGCTGCTTCCAGCATCCATCCAAAATGGTTTATCCTCCTGGACACGTTTACACGCCAGAGGCGACACCCGAGCCCCTGCCAGAGCCACGCAAGCGGGCAAAGCGCGAGGAAGTTGTCTCGAAATACTTGCATCCCGACTACGAGCTGGGTTTGATTCAATCGGAGAGCCAGTAAGTATAGCCATAGAGTGGTGATCGTTGCGATTTCCTTACCTGTTTCTATTTCTAGTTACCAGTATGGCCCGGACACATATTTGCTGCAACTGCGGGATGTCAACTTCCCCGTGAGGTTGCGTGAGTACATGAAGGTGGCCCACAGGCGTTCCCCATCGTTTGCCTTGAACGATTCTGTGGATTGGTCGGTAAGTACAGCAGCCCAACCAGCTCCTAGTCGTGCCTAACTATAGCAAATCTTTCTCTTTCTTTAGCTGCCTGTTATCCGCGAACGACGTCGCTTCACTGACATCATGGATGAGGAAATCGACGATGAGCGCACACGCAGTCGCATCAGCATGTATGCGGCCAATGATTCCTACTCCATAAGGCGCCTGCGCACAGAGCTGGGCCCACGTCTGGATGAGTACACTGAGGCCGAGGCCATGATTGAGACGCAGCGCGAGGGCTATCCGCCCTTCTTCCGCGAGAAGCCACAAACGATTGCCATCACCGAGAACCAGCCCAGTCACATCCATTGCTTTGCTGTGGGCGATCCCAAGCCTTGCGTCCAGTGGTTCAAGAACGATATGGTTCTGTCCGAGAGCAAGCGCATCAAAATCTCAGTCGATGAGGATGGACGCTCCATTCTGCGCTTCGAGCCAGCACTCCACTTCGATGTGGGTGTCTACAAAGTGGTGGCTAGGAACAAGGTGGGACAGACCGTGGCCCGCTGCCGCATCGTGGTGGCCACTCTGCCAGATGCACCCGACTCTCCGGAAATCTCTGCCAACAGCGGCACGGAGATTCTGCTCAGATGGAAGCAGCCACGCGACGATGGCCACTCCACGGTTCTGTGCTACAGTCTGCAGTACAAGCTGAGCAATTGCGATGCCTGGACCACGGTGGCCGACAATATCGATCATGAGTTCTATCTGCTGCACGATCTGCAGCCAAACACCAGCTACCAGTTCAGGCTGGCCTCGAAGAACCGCATTGGCTGGAGCGAAATGGGCATACCCGTGGCCGCATCCACCGTGGGCCATGATGCACCCAAAATTCACATCACCAAGGCAATGAAGCATTTACAGCAGCTCACCGAGAACGGTCACCAGGTGATACCCGAAGAGGAGCGCGTGCACACCGACTATCACTGCGAGCGTGAGCCACCCAACTGGGTGACCGACTCCTCCGTGAGCGACAAGTACAGCTTCATCTCGGAGATAGCACGCGGCGAGTTCAGCACCATTGTGAAGGGCATTCAAAAGTCCACCGACACAGTGGTGGTGGCCAAGATACTCGAGGTGACCGACGAAAACGAGGACTCGGTCGTGGCCGAGTTTGATAACTTCAAGACGCTGCGCCATGAGCGCATACCCGCACTCTTCAGTGCCTACAAGCCGCTGAATGTGCCCATTGCCATATTCGTGATGGAGAAGCTGCAGGGCGCCGATGTGCTCACCTACTTCAGCAGCCGCCACGAGTACTCCGAGCAGATGGTGGCCAGCGTTGTCACCCAGCTGCTGGATGCACTGCAATACCTGCACTGGCGCGGCTACTGCCATCTGAACATACAGCCCGACAATGTGGTGATGGCCTCCGTTCGCTCGATTCAAGTCAAATTGGTGGACTTTGGCTCGGCCAAGAAGGTGAACAAGTTGGGCGTCAAGGTGACGCCATGCGGCTCGCTGGACTTCCAGCCGCCAGAGATGATCAACGACGAGCCAATATTCCCACAGAGTGACATTTGGTCCGTTGGAGCACTGACATACTTGCTCTTGTCCGGATGCAGTCCATTCCGCGGAAGCGACGAATACGAAACCAAGCAAAATATTTCCTTTGTGCGATACAGATTCGAGAATCTGTTCAGAGAAGTTACACCCGAGGCGACACGCTTCATTATGCTCTTGTTTAAGCGTCACCCAACGTGAGTACAACAGCCAGACCCGAGGCATATCTTGCATATATCAATGTGTTATTATCATTACAGCAAACGGCCATACACTGAAGATTGCTTGGAGCATAGATGGCTCATGTCCTCTGACTATATGGTTAGAAAACGAGAGCGTGCCATCTTTTTGGGCAGTCGTCTGAAGGTAATATTTGACCATCTACCAAATGTTCATTTGAAATTGCATAATTATTTCCCTTTTAGTCTTTCTGCGATGAATATCATGACCACAAGAACGCCACAGCCACATCATCCAAGGTCCTCAACACGGTTGCCGGTGGACCTACACCAACTCAACTGCTTCGATCGAATAGCATCCAAGAGGAACTGCTCACAACATTTTAGTCAATTAGCTCCGACGTACGCATAAGAGAATGTTGTTTTTATTTCTTGTATATATCGAATACATTATCTGGTTAATTCAACAACAAAAACAAAAAAAACAGAAAAATATACCGATTTGAATTGAATGAAATTTTGTTTACAATGTTGAACTTTATGTATAAACCGCCCACACGGCTGTCGACTCATCGCGGCACTCCCACGTTCTCACCTCCACAAATCTATGTACATATAAACGCGAAATGCGGCCATAAATTAATAGATATAGCGGTTTTCCCCCCACAAGCTAAAAATAGACAAAGGTCATCCATCAGGTGTTTCAAACACCACACAAAATGTGTAAACATTTATGACCGCAATGAATTTTGGGCTGTTTCTATGCAGCTGTAAACAAAGGCGGAATAAAGGGCATTTAACTGTCACTCGGAGCTTTCTTAATTGTTTGATTAATGGCAATATATATTCATAAATATGTACATGTGGATGTATGCACGTCCATATCTATGCAATAGTTAATAAAAATCGGTGAACTTGGACTCATAAATCGATTCAATAAAATCATCTCTGTAAAAGTTAGGTGAAAGCTTTCATGCGAGCTTTCTTATCACTTTATTGATTAAATTTTCCCCAGAAGCCAAAGCACAGAAGTAAGTGGCAGAGATACAACACGAAAATTTAATTTTAAATTTAAGATAAGCCGCTGGATAATCACAATGTAACGAAAAACAAAGCGGAAGTTTCGATTTTATAAAACACCTGAGACATACATACATCAGAATCAGCGCGCATTGATTTGCACTAGGAGTATAAATGAACGACAATTTTTGGTCACAAGATTTACGGTGTCCAGCAATTAACAGCTAGGTACAAAAGCAGACAACAACGACACACACTTTTTTGGCACACGCATACGTACATGTATAGTATGTGTAGATACGAGAATGTGTAATCGAGAAGAAATCTAATCTAATACTTCGCTTAACCCTTTTTAGAGTTTGGACTTACTCACTCGCCCACATGTCTCTTCCCAACGCTACCATTTAAGTCATTACCGAAGCAGATTCAACTGTTTTAACGAGTTCAAATCAGCAGCACAAAAGTCAATCAATAGTATACGATCAATTAATTTTTAAAATGGCAGCGGAAGATTCCATTGGACGTGTCGAGAGGTAAGTTCCGTTCCATTTCGTTCCAACTGTAAGAATGATAACAAGTGATAACAAGTAAACATTTGTGTCTCTATGCAGAACCGAGCTTCCAGCTCCAATGATATCGCGAAAGGAAGTCAGTATCTGGGCCATCCTCAAGAACTGCATAGGAAAGGATTTGAGCAAAATTACCATGCCGGTAATGCTGAATGAACCCCTGAGCTTCCTCCAGAGGCTGTGCGAATATATGGAGTATGCACATCTGTTGACACAAGCAGCACACCAGGAGACTCCCGAAGACCGGATGAAATATGTTGCAGGCAAGTATTGAAATTGGGTTGTATGTCGCTATGGCATTTAAACAATCACAGACTGTTGCTGATTACCCTACGCCGCAGTTCATTGAGTGCATGTGCACTTGTAAACAAAGCAAATATTACATTTTGTATGCAATATCCATACATGCATGAACTTTGCGGATCACATATAAGCGATAAAAAATGTATGCACTTAATTAACGACTAGCCATGTTGTAACTTTAACACTTCCAGTCAGTCCAATTAAATTAGAAAGAATTTAATGGTTTTGTTTTACACGTGCATATGTAAGTAATGTATGTATGTAAGTGCGTATATTGACGAAAAAGAACAGGGTGTTCATGGTTACAATTTTGTTTATTTCCAACAAGTGTAGAGTGTGACCAGATCAGACATATGTAGAAATATTATAATTACTTTGGTTCCATCAGTTATTTTATAATAAATTTAAATACTTCCAGCTTTTGCCGTTTCTGCTTTGGCTTCCAATTGGGAGCGACTCGGAAAACCGTTCAACCCGCTTTTGGGGGAAACATACGAACTGCAGCGAGACGACTATCGAATTGTGTGTGAGCAGGTCTCCCACCATCCGCCAGTTTCTGCATTTCACGCAGAGTCCAATGATTTTAAGTTCCATGGTTCTATTAACCCCAAAATTAAGTTCTGGGGTAAGAGCGTGGAAGTGAATCCCAAAGGCACGGTCACCATTGAGTTTCCCAAGTGGGTACTTGTTCTTGTATCATGTTCTTATCATGCTAACGTCAATCGCTTTCTTTCAGATGGAACGAAACTTACACCTGGACCAACGTCAACTGTTGCGTGCACAATATTATAGTCGGAAAACTCTGGATTGAGCAGTATGGCAAGATGGTCATAACCAATCATGCCACCGGACACGTTGCGAACCTAACATTCAAATCAGCTGGATCTGGGGCCAAACACTTGCACCGAGTCGAGGGCTTTGTGCGGGATTCCAGGCAAGTGAAATGCTCAAAAATAACTCAAGAATAAATCTTAACATTTAAATACCATACTTTCAGTGAGAAGAATATATTCTTTTTGTATGGCAAATGGACGGACTTTATCAAGTGCTGCACTGCGGAATCCTATTCGCAATACATAAAGCAGGGCACCAGAAAGAATGATGACGGTGAAGCCGCTGATTCGCCGAATGGAACCCCCAAGAGGATGTTTTCCAAACTGAACAGCTTCAAGCTGAGCTCTTTTCGCAGCATGTCCATACAAGATGTGAGTCTGAGAATACCGGAAACGAAAGGCTTACTGAAAATGGAATTACTTTTCAGAACGACAGCATTCCACCGCTGGAGCAAGAGACAAATGAGATACCAAAGAGCGACTCTGCATATTCGCTTGATGTGCCAGACTCTACATTATTATGGAGTTGCAAGCCACGACCTTCCAACTGCGAGGAGGTAGTACTGCATATTTAATATATTTATATTTATTTGTAACAACCCAAACCTATACTCTGTGCTTGCAGTTCTACCAGTTTACACACTTTGCGCTGCAGCTTAATGCAATGGAAAAAAACATGAAACCACCGCTAACACTTTGCCCTACCGACTCGCGCCTGCGACCTGATATACTATACCTTGAGGACGGAAACTTAGATGGTGCATGCAAGGAGAAGACTCGTCTAGAGGAGAAACAAAGATACACACGCAAGCATCGAAAAAGCACCAATGGCGATGATTGGACACCAAGGTAAGAGCCACAAACCAATCCAAATCAACTCCAGCTAAAATGTATCCTTGTGATCTTCCAGATGGTTTAAGCATGTGACCAGCGCCCACACCAAAACCGAGGATTGGAACTACATTGGAGGATATTGGGATCGTAAATACGACATGGCCAATACAATATTTTAGAAACCTTTTTAGAGTATACATGTGATTACCTTACTATATATTGTATTTGTATAAAGAGTTTGTGAAGTGTATTCACTAAGCAATCGTTGCTAACTGGATGGATGTACCTATGTACAATGGTACATGGCCAAACATAACACACGAGCTTTTGGCATACAGCAAAACAACAGAGAAACCCAAACACAATCCAGTCGCACAAGCAGAGCATTCTCCATTGAATTGTTTTGAGACAATTATTAAGTTACAGCTTACACTTCGTAGTCAAGTATATATATTGTATATTGTATATCTATGTGTGTAGGTGTTAATTATCTGACGCATTCCATATGATGCAATTAAAATGTTATTCAGTTATTTGTTGCGCTGTAAAATGTTGAGAATTTTTTGTCCAAATCTCCCCCAATCCCTGATGGAAAACACTTTCCGTTTAACAGTAATAATCAATTTATTTGCTTCATTTTAAAAGATTTCAGAACCTTCCTTTTAATTGTCTTCTTCACATACAGCTACCAACTTGACTTTGCTTCTATTTACAGTGGTGTAAGTATACTTAAAATTGACAAATAATAATTAAAAACAAAATCTATTACTTCATGTTCAGCGTTTTAGGTTTCGTGTTGACGTCGTGCAGGCTAACTACGTTATAGGCAGAGACGCATGGTTCCAGTTTGTGTTTAAATATATCATTCTCCGACTTTGAGGAGCATATCTGTTTGCCGGGTTCGGTGTGGCTTGCAGCAGCAGGCAGCGATAGCCTCAATTCGTGATTGCTGATTGAAGAGTTCAATTGAAATTGCTTTGCATAAAGTGTTTCCATCTTGTTGTGTTTGGCTGCAGGCAGAACAAAGTTTCATTATCAATGAGAAAACATAAACGAACATCTCGTTGCAGCTTACCTTCCGTGTTCTTACATAGTTTGAGGCCCGTTCTTTGTGTTGCCGGCAGCTTTGCCTCCTCGTCCAGCCCCCCAATGGAGCTGTCTTCAATGTGCGAGAAGCTCTCCTGCGGCGAAATGGTTGACAGAACGGATGTGCTGGAGTAGTAGCCCATGAAGTGAATATCCGGTTCCGCCTCGTGCGCCTTGCACGGCACAATCCACGAGAAGTTAAACTGCGAAGAGCTGACGTCCTGCGTGAGCCACGGATCGTTGATCAGCTGCAGCATTGTGCAGCGATATTTGGGATCCTTGTTCAGCATGGAGGTCAACAAACGACTCAGCTGCTCCGAAACCATCTTTGGTATTTGCACTTCCGCCTTGACCGTATCTTCGACATCGATAAAGGGATTCTCAAAGAACATCAGCACATACAGAGTGACGCCGAGGGCCCACATTTCCAGCTCGGGACCGACATATCTGTTGCCGGCCAGCACTTCGGGACTGCAGTACTCGGTCGTGCCGTAGAACGTGGAAAAGTATTTACCCTCCTCCATGAATGTCGCTGAGCCAAAGTCAATCAGCTTGATGTTAAAGTGATGATCAATGATTATATTCTCGTCCTTTATATCACGATGGAGTATCTTCTGCTCATGCAGGTAGTAAACGGCGTCTGCAATCTGCCGGAAAATGTAGCTGCCCAACTTCTCCTCCATTAATGGCCTACGCTCGATGAACGTCCAAAGGTCCATGCCCGAGCCGTGCTTCTCCATCACCAGCTGGTAGAACAAATCATTCTCGAACACATCCAACACCGACACGATGTTCTTGTGGTCCAAGGTCTGCAGCAGATGGATCTCGATAGGAACTTCCTTACCATCCCGGTTCTTAATCATGAACTGCGGGCACAGCTTCTCCTTCAAAATAAACTTTGTGATGACCAGCAGTCGATCAGTGTTCCGAAAAGCCATGTTCACATAGCCGTAGGCTCCCTTGCCAATCTGTCGGATCGAGGTGTAGTGTTTGCTGTAGTCCCCGGAGTAGAGCTCATCCTCGTACTTGGACATCAGTGAGAGAGAGTTTGGTCTGCTGGAGTTCTGCGCCGCTGTCGTCTTAATCACCTGTCCCAGGGACTGCTCAATGGTGCTGGCCATGCTGTTGAATGTCGACGTGAGATTGGCATAGTTGTACTTGTCGCTCTCCAAGCGATTGGAGGGGTCTCGGCACACCCAAATGCAGTACACTCGCCGCGAGCAGGGCAACACGTGCAGCAGCACCGAGTAGACAACGTCTATGACAGTGCCGTCGGCGTGTATTGCCTCGCCCAGAAAATTTCCATTGATGGAGCTGAGCAGCTTTGTGGCTGCATTACTGCTGGAGGCATCACATGCCTCTGTGGATGGGGACTTTGCCTTGTCCAGGTTCATCTCCTTCAGGTGGGTCGGTGACTCCTCATACTCATCCGAGGGAAACTTCTTCGAGGGATTCACCGGTGTCAAAATATCGTCGATTGTCAGGTCTTCGGGTGGTCGAATATCGGAGAACATGTCGCTGCTGCTCTCCTGGGCATGGGCTCCGCCATTGAGTCCCGCATCGTTGAGGGAATGTTCGCTTGCAGGTGGGATGGTGGACAGTTTTTTGCAAGATTGCAGCGAGGATTCATTGTCAACGATAAAAGGATCCGTGTCGGGCTCCCAGTCATTGCTGGTTATGGATGTATTCGAAACGTTTGGGCTCTTGTCCTCGCGGAAATCTTTGCCAAAGTTCGGCAGTATCGAGGAAATATGCATTTTGGTTATCTTCTCCTGGCCGTATCCGAACATTAGCACAGAAAACGGCTGATTGCATGTCTGAATGTTGCCAATTTCATCCACAACAATGAGTCCACTGAGATTCTGGAATACCCACACAGTTATGTTGAAGCACGTGTTGCTGGTGTACGTCGTCGAAGCATTCGGCTCCGCTGTTGTTAGCAGCAGGCACAGAGGGAATTTCACATTGTCCGTGGTGCGTCCGGTGGCTCTTTGCTTGCGCAGACCCTTCGAGATCTCCCTGCTGTCCGGATCTGGGAGCTTTATGAAGGGTATCAGCGTGGTGATGTTCACTCCAATGACATCCTCGGTGGCGTAGTATAGGAATATTGTGGCTGTGGCAGCATCGGCCATGGTTATCGCACCGAAGCGGTCAATACTTATTTGGCAAATGTGTCGCTGGACCGGCTCGGCCACCGCTATGTTGCGTCCCTCGTTGTCTATTTGTCGAATCCAGAGCGAGACCAATATCTTGGTGTTCTGCTTTGTCTTCATTTCTATCACTTTGCCGCTGAGCAGGACGACCCTGCCCTCATCGACATCAATTTGCATTTCCGCCAGTGAGGAAATGTGACTCTCCGATTTACAATTGAGTAAGTCGAAAAAGCTTTTGTTCCGCAATTCGTGGGACGTGTATCCCAACAAGTGGCACGCTTTGTTGTTCACAATGAAGATCTGTCCCGTGTTCGAGTCTATCGTAAATATAGCCTTGTTCGGGTTTATCACCTTTGAGGAATGTAGGTTGGGGGGCGGCATATTAAACGAGTTCGGATCCATCATATTTAAAATACTCGACGTGTCCTGATAAGAGCGGGAACAACTGAGCGTACTTTCGCCTGAAAAGCATATCATTCGGAATTAGCTAACAGAAAACTCAATTTACATCCAATAATAAGCATAATTTTGGCAACATTTGTTACTACTTTCTAAAGTGATGCAAATGTAGAGCTTTGTCCTCTTGTCATGTTTAATTCTTAATGACAAAATCAAAACAAATGTATAGCTGCCATACCAGGGTCAATTTCAATATATGGAAGTGGGTTTATGGTTTACCATTTGTAGGTTCCACCATGCCGCATTGATCCTCCATTTATGGTTAAAACAGTTTCCAGCTTCTGCAAACTAATCGTAGAGTTTCGAAGCAGTCTACAGTAATATTTAAAAGAAAACACTAAAAACATGAGAACAACTGTGTTTATCACAAAAATCAATTGCTTGGCGCATGCGTACAAATTGTCGTACTGCCATTCAAATTGGTCACAAATACGGTCTCATTCGTTCCATTTGGAACATTTCTGGCCCAACCGCCATAGTATTTCCAGCTTCAGTTAACGAAAAATACTGAAAAATGGTGCTGGGTAGTGCCATGAAGTAATTATATAAGGAGGAGCCGTCGGCAAAAGTGCTCTACTATCTTTGCTGTTTGCAAGTGCGAGTGAAAGGGCTCTTCGCTGTAAGTGCGAGTGAAACGAAACTATCGTGTGATGGATTAACCATATGGTGGCATGGAGGTTAAAGTTGCTTAATAAGGGGGGTTAATAGGGTTAAAAAAGCACGCACTGAACCTCTATAGGCCGAACAAACCTGAACGCCGACACGACAGCACCTCCTTATATAATTACATCATGGGTAGTGCTATCGATAACCGCCCACACACACAGACACACACTAAGCTGGGCCTACGTATGTAAAATGTATCTCACAAATACCAAATACACACACACACTTTACCCCTAGGCGAACAGTTCTTCCACGTAGAATTTCTTTGTTTTAATTTACTTAAATAATATTAATACAACATAGACTATAGAGACACATAAAAGGACGCACAACATGGCTCGAAAGATGGGAATCTCGGCGGCGCTTTGGTACATTTTGCTGGTCAATTTGATAAGTGTGTACGGCCTGGTGGACCAGGGACAGGGGATGTACCGAAAAAATAGTTACGACTCCGCAACAGGCTCCACAGGATCCTTCCCCTTCCTGATGCCCATGGTTTCACCAAAAACTGTAAGTAGGCTGAAACTAAATTGTTTTTCAAGTGTCAAGTGACATGTGGACGGTCTTGGCTTGTGGCCTAATGACTTGTTTGTGCTGTGCCAATACCCCGATACATGTGCATCATGTGTGTATGTATGTATGTACATACATATGTATGTAGGTATAACTAAATTCTACAGATGTCTACAATAACAATAAAATTATGTATAAATGAATAAGTTATACAGAGACACTACCATATGTTTGCTTCTGGCTGTGTGTGTATGTGTAGATACATACCAATAGGCTGCCATATGGAGTGCATTGAAACCTGTAGATTGCGTTTCGACGTGCCCTAGGACACGATTAGCAAATTGCGCTGTGCGCTGTAGATACATACAGATGTACACACATACATACATACAGATATGTACATATTTATATCAAATGAAAAAAAAGATGCGTGGGAAAATGAAGGGCACTTTGCACTTGTAAGCACCCTTAGAAACTACATGAAAACTAATCCAAAAATCTTTTGTGTTTGCTTTTAATTACTAACATTTAGCCGGATTTGTACTTGTGCACTCCAATAAAAGTAGATCCAACTACCACATACTATATTGGTACGTCAAATAGTCATCAAAGTCTTTCCATTAAAACATTTTCTGATTTCATTTAATTACTTAAGTTGGCTTTAATCCGAATGCAACCATGAACACGGCGCACCATATGCTGCTGTACGGATGCGGCGAGCCAGGAACCACTAAAAGCACTTGGTCAGTTTTGTTGAGACCTTCGAACTTTGATTTCCAATAATGTATGTAATTTCTTTCGTTTGCAATCCAGGAACTGTGGTGAAATGGCTCAAGCAACGGCTGAGGAAAAGGCCAGCCCCTGTGGACCCCGTTCCCACTCTCAGGTACAGCTTTAGTTTTAGAACATTTTAACTCATAATTTAATGTGTTTATGTGACATAAACTGCACTGCACTTGAGGCAGATGGGGTTTCCGTTTTCTATGTCGAATATATCCGTCGTAATTCGGTGTCCGCAGCTGTAGCATTCAAAGCAACGTGGGTGCCATTTTGTGTTCAAGGCCACTATGACATTCTTGTCAATGGTCTCTCCACAGCCGGCGCACCGTGACGAAAAGACTTCGCGAAAGTCACATTTACAGAACAGATATCCGTTCACTTCAAAGAATGTCGAAGCCACCAGATTTTGACAGCATCCCACACACCTAAAGCACTCTTCGTGCCACTTGTGTCCCACAGCGGCAATGACACGCTCCTTTATCACATTGCCACAGGAATGGCATCTGGGGGCATGCTTGCTCTCGTGGCACTCGTTGCACACCAGCTCGTTCCTGACAACATTAAACTGCGACTCGCCTATGGGCTTCTGGCATTCCGAACAAGTGAAGTGCTCCGGATGGTACATCTTCCCTTCGCTGCATATAGCCTTGTCGTCTATTTCCTCGTGGCACTTGCAACAGATCGTAGGGGCCATTTTTCAACACCTATGGGAAAGCCTCTTGACTACAGGTTAAATTTGTGCCTGGTGAACTACTTACTGGCTCAAACTTTGCAGTTTCCGAACGGAGTTTTTAGAATTAAAATAATTTTCATACAAATACCTAAGTAAATCTGAATTTTAGTGACTACTACGATAGTGTATTAATCTTTGTATTTGTTCTTCACTTTAGATCCTATATGCATGGGCGAGAGATGCCCAAAAGGTTATTTTGCCTGCGGGTGTTGGCTTCAAGGTTGGAAAGGACTCACCCACAAAGTATTTAGTGCTGCAAGTGCACTACGCACACATTGACAGATTCAAGGGTGAGTAAATAAACAAGTTTCCTCTTTGGAGAAGGCTGGAGGTAATCGAGTTTTTGTTTTGGATCGCAGATGGTTCCACCGATGACTCTGGCGTGTTCCTCGACTACACCGAAAAACCGTGAGCCCTATTTTTACTGTTGTTTCTCCAACGCATGATATCATTATGCTCTCTCTCTCTCTCTTTCAACAGCCTTCAAAAGTTAGCTGGCACATTGTTATTGGGAACGGACGGAATCATTCCCGCACTGCAAACGGAACACATGGAATCAGCTTGCGAAATAACGGAGAATAAAGTGCTGATTCCATTTGCCTATCGCGTGCACACTCACGAAATGGGAAAAGTTGTGGCTGGATATAGAGTGCGATCGAATAGCGAGGGAATTCAAGAATGGGTCCAACTTGGCAAACGGGATCCGCTTACACCTCAGATGTTTTACAATGTCACGAACACCGAACCCATTTTGAGTGGAGATCAGCTTGCCATCAGGTGCACCATCAAAAATACCCGTCATCGGATAACAAAGATTGGGTATGCAAAATTGTGTTTCTATCGACATGAATTACATATTTTCTTATCCGTTACAGCCCCACAAATGAGGATGAAATGTGCAATTTTTACCTGATGTACTACGTGGAACATGGGGACACTCTTGACATGAAGTATTGCTTTAGCCAAGGTCCGCCCTACTATTACTGGTCCAATCCCGACACTGGTCTACACAATATACCAAATATCGAGGCGAGCACTTTGTAATTTGGAAAAACTCTCATCATGCCGTGGATGTGGAATGTGCAAAATTAAAATTAAAGTATACTAATTTATTATCACAATTATTTGTATCGTGTAACCGCCCCAATGGATCATAGTTTAATCTCATAGTGTATTCTATTATGTTGGATGTTTCCTGTTGATTGATGATTGCTGTGTGTTGCCACCAATGATTGATGTAAAATATATATACGTGTAAATAAACATATGTAGATACTTCGCAAGAATAATCGCATTCATAAGTAGTTCTTTACTTCAAGAAAAGAGAGCTTCAGCCAGTGTCAAATATTTTCAATGCAAAGCATTTTATTGTTTTTCTTTTGTTTTCTGTTTTATGTATATACTCGTATATATATAGAATTTATGGAATATATATATGTATGTATATATATAATTTGGTGTAAAATTACAAACGTATAATTATGCATAGTATTAGTTATAAATTACACAAAACTTAGGGCTATTTCTCACATTTTATAATAACTTGAAAAACTCGTATTTGTTAGTGTTAAACTCTAAATGACTACCAGTTGGCTGAGGCGGAAAGTCCTCAACTGTGAGAGCTAGAAGATCTCCGTTGTTATCATGTGCGGTGCAGTTGAGATCATTGTTTGTTTCAATTACATTTCCGGTGTAGTCTTGGTTTGTGTATGCACGATAAATGTTGATAGCGTCCGATTCAACGAAACTATTGCTTATGCTGCTGCTACAGAAGCCGATTTGTGGCGAATGGGAGGCGGTTAGTATGCTGCTGTCGCTGTCTTCGGCTGCCGACGGTATCGGATTGAAATCGTCATTTTGGAATGTGTGCCCGCCATCTCCCCCGTATGGAAGAGTGCTGTTGTGTATCTCGATGTTCATTGTCACCGTTTGCGGTTGGACTTCGAATTCCACTTGGTGAGAGGACGAGTTGTCGCCACCGCCAGCGACGCAGTCTTCGGCAAAGCACTCGTGAGTTTCAGGCACATACGGAGGTATTTGATGGCTGGCCGAATGCAAATTGGCATCGTTTACTATGTTGTCTTCCGAGTCGAACACGGGCTCAATGATATAATTGCTATCCGAGAAGCTTGCGTGGGACTCTATCACATTTAAAATGTGAGCATTGCTCCGATTGTTGTTGGCAGAGTTCACATCCATCAGAGACTCGTCACAGAATGGCAAATACTCCCGGACGCCGTCGCTGGCATTCATCAGTCCTGCGGCTGGATCCGATTGATTGTGCTGGTGGCTGTGGCTGTGGTGGCTGATGGACGAGGAGTTCACTTCCAGCTGGGAGTCCTCGTTGTCGGTGGAGCTGGCGAAATTTGGGAAATACTCGGCTAAATTCTCACGTTGATTGGCGGACAGATCCCGCAGTTGACCAGCACTTAGGTCTGAGTGTAGCTGTAGATCACAATCAGCATTGCTAGTTGTGTTCAGAGGTAAATATTCAGATGATTGATAGCTTAAAAGATTATCGGTTGACGGTAACATAATATCAACGGCATTGTGCTGCTCCATCGGAGCTTTTACATTTTCATTTACATTTACATTTAGATTGTATTTAGGTTTCGAAGTATCACCCGTATTGTCACTATTTCTTATACGTTTCGAAACTGAACCAGTTTGACATGTAGAGGTAGATCTTTTGCTTTTCCGACCGGCAGTGGGTGTTCCATTAATTGCAATAGTCGCCAATGTGGCATTCTGTGTGTCATTTTTAATTTCGCTGCCATCCGCATCCGGATTCTGCTTCAGCGCTCCCGGAGATCTCGACTGCTTCTTTTGTGGCCTGTACTTGTAGTTGGGATACTCGATCATGTGCAGCTTCCTGAGCTGCTCCGCCTCACCAATATACGGCTGCTTGTCTTCTTTGCTCAGGAGCTGCCATCGTCTGCCCAGTTCTTTGGATATCTCGGCGTTATGCATGTCTGGCGTTCGCTCGCAAATCTTTCGCCGTTCCATTTGACTCCATACCATGAAGGCATTCATAGGTCTCTTGATATGGCCGGGAGAATGTTTCTTCGTCTGGAAAGAAAGAACAAATGAAACAATCATCAGCGAGAGCTCTACATAAATAATCTTTCAACTCAATCATGCAACTATGGGATGTGGCCATGAACCCAGATCAGCTGATTTCGATTCCTGAATGCTACGCAAATTTTCCGAATCTGTTCTAAGTGTTTGCAATCGCGGAATTGAAAGCACACCTCGTTGAATCGAATGGATACATCTACAATATATGCACTCATTTATCGCTGTGTTCATATTTTTTAAACGAAAATACATTTCCCTATTATAAATTCATTTATATACAGATGTTTCTATGTATGTTTGTAGATGAGTGTGTTCATTGCATATTAACGTTCCACAGATAAAGAGTTAGGAAATACAAATTCACACCAGGCGAAAGCACCGACCAGGCACGCACACTAGCACAGTTATATATGTAGTATAGTGGCGTACATCCGTACCCTACATATATGCATTTTGTGTATCGCCTTGTCTATGTTCGTTTTGGTATGCATTCGTATCTGTACGAAAAATACGTATTCGCAGCGTTTGAAGTTCAATGTCCCTCGCCAAGGTTAATAAAACGCTCCTAAAAACGAAATATGTCTGTGCATATGTATCTGTAGCTGTTGCTGTGGCTCTGGCTCTGGCTGTTGCTGTTGCTGTTGCTGTTCGAGTATATATTTCACATTCGATTATTAAGATACACAGACAAGTGCACAAATGTACTCGCATGCATTCAATTAATAAGCAATTCCGCATCTGCTTCCTGGTTATGCTTTTGTGCGCTTAATCCTTTTAAATCACACCGAACGAAATCACAAAACGGAGCAGTGTCCGAGGAACAGTGTCGGGAATCATTTGGAATAGGTCATCATCGCTTCGCTATGATGCGTCCGTTGTCCGTTGTCCGTCAACGTGTGGGCCGGCCAACGAGAGCAGAGCAGAGCCGAGCAGAGGAGAGGAGAGTAGAGAAGAGAACATGGCCAATGTGAATAACCGTTTTATTCACACAAAAGAGAGACGGCAAAAACTACCTATTAATAGCGTTAACTTCGACCTTGCAGCAGTTCGTGTACCTCGTAAAGTTCATCCACACGATACCCTTGGCAGTAACGACGGCCTGAGCAGGGAGCAGCAGTAAGCAGTCAGCGGTGAGCAGTGAGCAGACTTTCCGCCGAAACGAGTGATGGAAACAGCCGAAGAGAGCTGTGGGCACCGACGATGGGTCGGGATGGGATGGGATGGGGATGGATGCGACGATGCGATGCTCCATCGGCCATTGCCGTCGCCGTGGCTGTTGCTTTTGCTTTTGGTGTTGCTGTTGCCTTTGCCTTTGCCTTTGCCCTCGCCACAAGTCTGCTCCAATACTCACTCTCAATGTCGCCGTCAGACAGTTCAAGTCTAATAAGCAGACCGACTCTCGTAGATCCATACACACACACACACAAACACCACATAACACAGACAGTGCACACAGATACACACACGCAAACATAAACAGAAGTTTACTTTGCAGACACCCGCATCCGTAAGATACTCGTGCATATGTATGTGTGTGTGTTTGTATGTATGTATGCACACTCGAATAAAGTAAAAGTGATGAAATGGGGCTGGGAGGGCTGGCTGGCTGGCTGTGCTGTTTGTTGGCT
Source organism: Drosophila subobscura (assembly GCF_008121235.1). Classification (NCBI taxonomy): domain Eukaryota; kingdom Metazoa; phylum Arthropoda; class Insecta; order Diptera; family Drosophilidae; genus Drosophila; species Drosophila subobscura. The sequence continues at coordinate 13,607,549 of NC_048531.1, read as the reverse complement.
TTCGATTTTAACTGTTCTTCACTTGGGGGCGCCTGCACGCTTAGGGCCAAAGGTCATGCCGTCCAAATACCCCTACACTTACATGCCACATTAAATGCATCTACAATATTTTTGCAAATAAAGATACAAAAATGTATAAACAGAAGTCAACGACGTCTCACTAAATACATGTGTCCTTATGTGCGTCTTCTGTATGTGTAGAATATATGTATGTACATATATTTATCTACGTATAGTAAGTAATACGCAATTGAGTTTGGTGTTCGTGACGCTGCTTCAGCTGCTGCTGCTGCTGCTACTGCTGGCGGAGTCATTTGCCTCCTCTCCCCCGAGTCCGCCACTAATAACCGTAAAAAACAAACTGCTAAGCAAGGTCAATGCACCAAATGTTCTATGAGTTTGTACGCGTATAAGTACATGTGCATATGTTTGTGTGTATTGTGTGTGCACACAATCGGACATTCCGTTTCATTGCTAATATTATATATTCTTCACATGTTTGTATGTATTTATATTTAATATGCATTTGGATAGCCTGGCATGAGGTTCTTTTCTATGTAAGTTCTTGAAGGAGTTCTTGAATGGGGAAAATGTTGCTGGGGATCGGAGTGGATTTTGATCAGGTTTAGCACGTTGCAGCAGGAACATATTGATAAGCTTTAAGGTGACGCTGCTATCATATGACACGAGTTGTGGTATCGGTCAGAGTGCAATATAATGATAGGTACTCTTAATCACGTACTATTCGTGTGTACAAACATACACATAAGCATACTCATACTCGCATTTACGTACATATGTACGTACGTATTTCCTACACGACAAATGCAAGTGAGTCATCAGGGAAGCAAAGCGCGGGTACAACCGCCCCGTTAAAATATGCATTGGTGCAAAAAAAAAAAAAAAAACAGCAACAACAACAGAAAGAGACTACATTTCCAGTGAATCCATGTATTGATGGGATGGTAGCGCTACAAATATCTGGGGATACCATCACACGGCGTGTGCATGCATTTGAAGAACCTGCCTTTGGCTTGAAATTAATCGTCTCGATGAGGAATACACACCATTCCGTCACACTGTCCCCTGAAACTGGTATTTCATCATACGAACCACACAGCTGCATCCAAACATACAATACAATACATCAAAATAAATATAAAATACCATGATATTCGTACGCATTCGTATACGTATTCGGGTTACTAATCTCGTTTAATTGTTTTGCCATATTTGTGTTTGTAAACAAAGAAATAATCGCAAGAGAAATAGAATCTAATCTACAGGAAATCTTATCAGTCAAACTTTTTGTTGACCTGTCCAGTCTGGAAAAATAATGTGCATATGTGTGTACATACACACACATACATATGTAGAATATATTCAAATACGAGTTGCAGGTCTTTAGCCCAAAAAAAAATATCAGCACAAATTTCATTAGGGCTTATCTATGCAAGTGTTTAGCTTAGAGGCGGAACACCCGATAAGGTGTGTGCATCTTGGAATGGAACTTACTTGAGTTGCATCTGAATACGGGGTACTGGAATTTTGAGGCACCCGTGCGGATCCAAATACCACACTGGAGTCGAGGCCCATGTTGACTGTCATGTCGGGAGTGCCCTGCGCTGGAGATCTGTCGTTGTCCATGCTGGATCTTGATCTGGATGCAGCTGCAGCTGCAGCAACAGGCGCGGACACAGGCGCGGGCAGAGTCCCAGCCACAGCCGTCGTCGAATGAGTAATAGCTTGCCCGCTTTGTGTTGTACTCGTTGTCGTACGTATCCGTATCCGTATCGGCTGAGTTGGGGCTGAGTTTATTGGGGTGGTTGCAATACTAGCAGTATCGGTGTTGGTGTCAAGAGTTCCCTGAGCTGGCTCAGCTATCATCTTTCCACTTGTATCTCAAATTTGAAGCGTGTGGGGCGCTGTGTCAGTGGGGTGCATCGCACACTTAGGTTAGCTTAATCCAAGTGCGTTTGTCTAGATCTGCAGCAGCATTCGCCGTAATGGATACACATTTACTGGTCTGGGCTGGCAGTGGTATTGGTTTGGGTTTTGATTTTTGGATTTCTTGGTGGTGCACTCGTCGTAGTTTTAGCTGTAGCTTAAGCTGTAGCTGGTGATAAGGGTCGGGTTCTTCCAATTTTATCGGGTATTATTAAATAGAGCGGTTGGCATTTTAACCGCACATTACCCTGCGCTGTGCATGTTTATGCATGTAACTTATGTACGTATGTACGATTATGTATTCGCAGTCGACCGATCGTGCTGTTTCATTTAACAATATACTCGCGCACACACAGATACTCTGTCTTCTTTGATTGTGATTGTGAATGTGAATGTGTGTGCTCAAGGTGAAACTGGTTCCTCGTTATTTATTTATTTTTTTTTGTTTTGTGTTTGCAATATTCCAAGACTCACGTTCGCTTCGCGTTGCGTCTGTGTAATGGGTTTATACTTATATATGTACATATATGTATATGTGTTTGTATGTATGTATGTATATACGTTTTTTTATGCACACTCTCAGCTGAGCATTATATTAATTTATACATAAATGCACTGTATTTAATAGATTGGATTGGTGGTCACTACACATACACACACACTAACACGCACGTACACTCACAGTTCGAGTGTTTATTTTACGTATTGCAGTTTTGTTGATTTGCTTAATTTTATTTAGGATATTCCTCAATGCTATCACGTTATCGTAGAATTTTTCTCACAGCTTCCAAGTGCAGTGCAATGGCGAGATTAATTGCGCACTAGTATGTGTCTTGGGTTTATTTTATTCTAGCGTTTCGTTTCAATCACAATCCAATCCAATCTGATGGATGCACACACGTTCCTGTTTTGTTAATGTTAATGCTGCTTAGAGCTGCAGTTGAATTGCGTGGTAGTCGGGCTAATCGCGGTCTGGTACTGTGCTCTGCTCCGTGTTGTTATTATTTGGTGTCTCGGTTCGGCTCTCTACGGCTACGGTTAGTGCTGCTGCTGCTGGGTGGTTAGGTTAGGGGACGACAGTGTCGCGACAGCCAGGGCATTTCTTGTCCTGGTCTGGTCAAAACATTGGCTGAAGCAAATAAGCCAGTCAGTACTCTGCGCCCGCACAAGACATCCAGCGCGACGAAGATACGAGTTCAAGTGAAAATAACGAACGGCTGTTTATTTCAACGACTTAAATCCGTCGTACCCACACACTGCTGTTTTCACGCATACGAGCACACAAAATACACACGCACACCATCACACACTGTGTGCATTTATTTTGCTAAGCAGCGAGAGCGAGAGAGCAGGTTTGTGTATTCTTTGTTGGTGTGCCCAATGACTCTCTCAACCAGACTTATTTCCTCTCAGCCCAGTGACGCATCGGAGTTGTTTTGGGGCTACGAAAACATTTTCCATACATTTGTGTGGCCACAGATTTAGCGTTTGAGCATGTTAATGCTAATTAGTTAATGTACTCAATTGTGCTAGACTGGCCATCCGCAAATTGGCTCTCCAATGTGTTCAAAATCAAAACTGCGTCTGATTATACAGAGCAAACAACCAACCCTCGATTCGGCCCTGTTGTTGGCTATCAACTGTTGCACCAGCTGGTGTGAGTAACATGTGGGAGCGAGAGAGAGTGTTTGTGTGTGAGTGTATATAGAAAAAACGCGTATGAATCAGCTGTTTCGATGTGTATTAATCATATGGCGCACATAGTTACATACATTCATGCATACACAACCCCACATACATACACACAAACAAGCGAGATCACTGGCTGCGTAAAATCTGAATAATTCGTATTATACATCCATAGATTTGTATAAGAATGTGTCTAATCACATATGTTTTAGATACATATGTCCATATATTGATGTGGTGATATGTGTGCAGATATATGTATGCAATTCAAGTTAATTATTAATGCACATAAACGTATAAATGCATGTCAATATGTACGTACATATTTACTTTTAAAAAGATCTAAGTACATACATACATTATTGTATACATGTTCATGTACATAAGTATGTACATACATATGTACATACAAACGTGCATGCATATCCGAGAATGACGCAGCGGAACATGCACTTGCATTTTTTACAGCTTGCACTATGTATGTATGTATGTATGTACATACACATAGAAGCATCGGAAAATACAACTATTTTTGGGATTTACTCGTGTTCGGACACGCGTGATTAATCTCTTTAATCATATCACGAATCAAGTCACGTTTACTTTTAAGTACGAAAAGGATGTATTATTAGGGCAGTAGCATGCATTCTCAATTATTATTGAATGAAATTCCTGAAAAGTGAATTTTTTAACAATTTTGCACATCATTAATTGATACATATTGTTATTCTACGCACTTGGTTACCTAAGTGCATCCTTATACATGCACACATGTAAATATACGAGCGTATCTAAGTGGATATATACATTCATATGAATTTACGTACTTCACTTCCTGTATCGTATGTAAATATGTTTGTACATACATATGTATATACTTTTATTAATCCCCATCCATTCCACCAGAAAGACACTGAGACAAGCTATAAAAATCTTGGGGGAAGGTGTCAGCGGAAGATACATATATATGATCTAGCTTCACGTCAGAGAAACGGCAGGGCTATACTTTCAAAGCATGTCTTTCTAATTTGGATAAATTCATGAAACAGCTGTCCACCCATCTCCACAAATCAGAATAACTTTCATTAAACTTGACGAATTCGTCGGTTGTACAATCTGTACATTTCCACAAAACATTGTTCAAGGTGACCAATCGATAATGTTATCGACAAACCTTCAGCTCTAGTGAAAAAGTATGGAACTATTCTTGTGTAAAACGTGTAAAATTATAAATATCTTCGTAACTGGACAATATATTTCACTGTGTATACGCAAAAGCAAAACCCTGCAAGTCTACAATTGATATAAATTATTTTTGATACGGAACGGATGACAAATATACGTAACATTTCACAACATAGATGCACGATTTCATTCCATATTCCATTTGTTCATCGAGTAATCATGGATAAGTCTGCTACAAATTAAAGTTGGCTTTACACAATGCCACCCAAAACAAAACACAAGAAAATGGCTTTTCAAACGGAATTCCACACACAGACTTGTGCTTTGAAGAATAGATGTCGAAATTTCACACCCTTATGGGAACGTTGCTTGACTATTTCCTCCTCTTTGTTCTTCGAATGATTGGAACCATGAGCTCCCCAATATACGAGCACTATCGATGCGCTGCCCCGTCGCGCCAGCATCAGCCAGGATCATTGTGGAAGGCTGACAGTATGCAGGAATCAGAGCCAGCACCTTCGCTTGAGCAGCGAACGGGTACGGAGAACCTGCTCCTGGACTCCCTGGAGCCAGAACCCTTGGCCAACATGTTCAACTCGCTGCAGCTTATGGCTATTAACGTTGTCAACCAAATGCAAACGGCCTTGAAGAAACGCGTTACGTCGAAGGCGGATCCAATCGCTACAATGCCAGGCCTCGACGCTTTTCATCCATGCGTGCCGTCGTCTTCTTGCTACTTTTTTATCGATCTGCGAAACACCACACCCCGCTTCATGGATTCTCAAGAAGAGTTTGGCAACAGCTCTAGTCATATATCCAACGACAAGAACAATAATGCGGACGACACGGCAGATTCACCTGCCAAGAAGTCTATGCAGCGGCAGAGGAGTATTTCGGAATGCAGCGATAATAGTTTTGATATTTGCTTTGAGGACGATGACGAGAGTAGTATTCAGCCTACAGCATGCAGCGACGATGACGATGATGATGACTTCGAAGAATCCGAGGTGTGTGAGTGCAGCAACGACAGCTCGACAACCAACAAAAAGGTATGGAATCCACATAAGTGTGCAAGAACTTGGTGCTAATTATTGTCTCGTTGATAGGTGCGCTTCAACCTGAAGCCCGAGGTGCATGTCATGCTGGCCTGGGACTTTGCTTATCGGGCTGCGAGGAAGAGCGAGTGGCAGGTGATGGCTCGTGATCGTTTCAGATTTCAGCAGCGGATACATCGGGTGGCTCCAATTCTAAATCCCATTCTGACTCCAAATCACAGAGAACAAGTCTACAAGGCTCGATTCCTCGATGTAGAATAATTCATTTTATATTTTGAATTAATATTTGATGTACATACATATTACAATTTAGCACGATTTCGATTGCGATTACAAATACGTTTATTTTTCACACTATTTGGGTGTAAAGTAATCGATGCAATCGCTGAGTTTGTGATTGACCTTTTCCAAGCCAAATAATATTCAACCTGTAATGGCTAGCACGTCAAACGAAATTTCATTTTGCTTTTCCGCTAATAGTTAGTACCTTAAGAAATTTGGATTTGTTGATAGAGGGATAAGATAATATTAAACAGCTAAATAAAATAAGATTTAGACGTATTCGAGGTTGCCTTACTGTATATCTGGAAACCAAAAAGTGTTCCGTTTCATATTTGTAGACATAAATTACAAAAATCACCATTTCTTCAGTTAATCAATGATCAATTTTAAAGGTAAACGACTTGCTGTGGACTCTTAATGGAGAACAGCAGTCTGATAAGCTCAGATAAGGGAATCGATTCTTGAATTTCATAAATGTTATCACTTCTTTGGGCTGATTTCTTCATTCATGAGCGTACTGTGCGCACAATTTACTTGGCCAATTGGTAAACTCCACCGGAGAATAGAAGCTTATGCTCTCTGACTTTACGCTGCAGAAAGTGCTTCAGCTCGTCTTGGGTAAACTCCACTCCTCCACTGTGTGAGGCAAAGAGTTTGAGCATCTGGTGGATGCGATCGATGGGCATGGAATCGAGATTCGTGAGCATGCCAACAATATAGGACCAAAACACCTAGAAATATTTCAAATTAAATATAAATAACCACATAAAACACAGTCTGGAGTACACCTACTTGAAGTTCTTCCTCCCTTTGATCGCTGGCAGATGCCATGGCCGACTCCAAGTCTTCTTCGTCGGCCTCGGCCAGACTCATTTCCTCAAACTGCGACTTTTCTGTTTCCTTTTCCAGCAGTGTAAATACTCCAGGTGATGATTCTGATATCAAGCCATGATTTTGCCAAAAACTTATACGACGCCTGAGCGCCGATGCTGGAACTTTTGTGATTGAACTAAGTTCTTCGATGGCCCATTCACCTGTGGAGTTGGTTTACGTACCAGTAGATTTATGCTAGTTATTTTCTATGGCATTTTCCTTACTCTTGTTCTGGAAGTGGTATATGATCACGGCCAACGTGGGGCTCACCACCATGTCCAGTGTTCGGTCTCCAATTTCAATGACAATATTGACGCGACCAGTTACCGTACGCCAGTTGAGAGTGCGGTTACCTTTGTACCCCTCATAGGCCTTTGTGTACTTCTTGAACTCATTCTCGATCTCCTCCGGCAACTGAAGACTCTCCTTGTTAAAGGATGGCCAAAACTGGGCAGATATGATCAGGGAAGAGATGTCAAACAATTGATCTAAAATAGCAATAATAATAATAATGAATCATTTAATTTCCTCCACAGAGTGTGCGTTGATGACTCACTCTCATTGACATTGCCATCGCCGTGAATGTGCGCGTTGATACGCTTTGAGTCGGTCACGTCTTTCAGCATCACCTCGCAGCTATGCAAAAGCGATTCCCCAAAACGAATTTTCAACAGCTCAAGATTTCGAATTTCCTTCTCCGAATTAAAGTCGAGATGGGCGAGCAGTCTGTCTGCCATCAAATTACGATATTCAGTCATGAATAGCTCTTTGCTTCCGTATATATCCACCACCATTGATATGATGTCTGCGGATCGCATTATCTTTGAGCTGTTGTACTTCATGAGATTAGCATCGATTCCAAATGGATCCGGTTCCCAGTTCTCCCAATTGCTGAACTCGTCGGGACCAGAGTCCTTGCCATCCTTGATTGACTCCCCCTTGGCCAGTTCTTCGGACAAGTCGGTTGGCCCCTCTTCTGTCAGGCCTGTTACGACGCGTCGCACTGTGTCGCTTCGTTTCCGCAGATAATCCTTGATCGGGGCTGTAACCATCTCTAGAATAACGCCCGATTGGTCCAGATGGCGAATAGCCTTAATGGCGGCAACGTATCCAGTTAATATGTCCATCGTGTTAACGCCAGGATGCAGAATTCTGGCTTCCAACGAACTTCGCAGCGACTCCGTCAGGTAGACTCGCATATCAATTTTCTCCATGCAAATCTTCAAGTCGTCTATGGCTGGTATTGAATCTGGATAATCTACAGAACAAAGTTGGATGTGAGATTAAGAAAATAGTAAACATAATAGACCCAGAAACGCACCAATGATAATACTGAAGAACTGTCCAATTACGCTCTGAGCAAACGTTTCGTACATATAATAAGTAAGTTTCACTTTGAAGGATTGCACAGACGCGGGAGCTTCTGCTTCCTTGGCATTATCTTTGGTCTGCCATTCTGTGAAAATGCTCTTCAACCAAGTCATTATAACTTCCGCCAGCCACTGTAAAGGAAATCCCACAATTAGTACAAGTTTAGCCTCCATTTGGAGTACTGCACGTGGCTTACCTTTTCCAGCTGCTTGAGGTGGCTTCTGTCAAAGATGCCCTGGCATGTGTCGTTTATATGCTCTTTGATTTTGAGCTTTATGAGCGATGTCAGAGCACTACCAGTTAAACGATCGATCAGGTTCATCTCGAACAATTTCATGTTCGTCTTGTTCACCATTTCAGTTAGTCGCAGACAGCAGCACTGCTCCACGTCGAAATTGCAGCCCACACATAGCAGCTCATCGAATACCTCAGAGTCTGCAAATTATAAGCCATAAAGTTTATCCATTTTAATTTATAAATGTTTGCACATACCCACTGTTGTTAAGGCTAGATGCGAAGCTTTGGTGTAGAGCTTGAAGTGAACCCAATAGAAGGCACCCACAACCACACTGAAGGCTGGTGGCAGCTGCGAAAGCAACGAATCGCGTAGGTACGATTTGATGGAATCTTCGTGCAACAATTTGGCCGAGTTTAGGGCTGAACTATTTTCCGTGCCGATAAGATGCGCAAGTCTGGGCTTAACTTGCATCAAACTGTTGAAGCTAAGGTACAACTCATTGATAGCATCAATAAACTGAGAGAACAATTTGTTCTTATCCGGAAGAGCTTCTATGACCAGCGCTTGGTCTTTGATGCACGTCTGCAGATCTGTTGGCACGCTGTCCCCATGGAAATGCTTCCAAAACTTGGGTGCAAGTACATTTCGAATCACCGACTGAATTTCCAGATCCAGAATTGCCGCAAATGTCTCAATGCTGCCCAACTGTTGTAGGTGCCGGCGAACATTCTTGTACAGAGTTTCTTCAACCGGCTCGGCAGTCCCAGGAATCTGTGAAAATGTGTTCTGCTAGTAATGAATTTATAGATGCTCTCAATGGCAAACCTACCACTCCACCCAGAACTGGAAATATTTTCAGCACATCCTGCCACAAAGCACCAAAGTCGCACATCTTAATCTATTAAAAAATGTAAACAAACTTTCAATAGAATAGTGAACAAAGGAATCGATACTTCGATACCACTATCGATATAGCCTGCTGCGATTGAGGTGGGTGTCTCGTGTAAAAATGCAAGATTGCCATAATTAACTAAATATTTAAAGACATGTTAACTATATAGTGTATATATTCTTTTAATGAAAACATCCCAGTCCATTTTGAAAAATACATACATAAACTTAAATGTTCATATGAAATACAGAGAAGAAGTATTTACACGCATAAAGTTACGGTTTTTCAGAACCAGGAATAAATATTAGGATAGGAATATTGTTAAATTGCAGAATTATTTATTTTTATTGTACTGTGTGTCACCCAACACACGCCCGTTTTAGCCAATAGAAATTGGTATGCCAATGGCTTTGTAACTTATTGAATATTTAAGAAACTATCGTATTTTCAAATGCGTCTGTTGATGCTTTTTCAAATGGTCGCTGCGTACGAAGCGGCGACAGCATTGAGGACAGGCATAGGGTTTCTCGCCCGTGTGCGTTCGTATATGCCGGTTAAGATCATCCTGCCGCTTAAATCGCTTTTCACATTGCCGGCAGCGGAAGGGGCGATCCTGCACAAACTGAGGTATACCATAGGTACCGGGGCCATCCTGTGGCGGTAGTTGAGACAGTGTATTTACAATTTCGTCGGCAGGCTCGTACTTGACCTCAGGCTTGGAGTTAAGGAAAGATGGCAACTGGCTTTCAGGTAAAGGTGCCACAATCTGGTACTTGTCACTATGCTCGGGGCGTTCCAACTTAATTTTCAGTGGCTTGTGCTGATAATCAACTAAATCCGCAGGCTGCTGTTGATGTCGGTCTATGTTCTGCTCTCCTGTGCCCAGCACAGCCATGAAGTGGAACCCCGACTCTGGCTCTGACGGCGGCTTCCTGGATGATTTTAACCGCACATTGTTGGGTATCGAACGCTTCGGAGTGCTGCTCTTCAGTTGCCGGTCATGCGTGGCCAGGTGCTTCGTTAGGTGATCACTTCGAGAGAACTTCTTTGTGCACTGCACACACTCGAAAGGCTTCTCACCTGTGTGGGTGCGCAGGTGCCTATTGAGCTCGTCCGACCGGGTGAAACCCTTTCCACACTTGGGCTCGCTGCAGACGAACGGCTTGATGCCCGTATGCCAGGTGAGATGGGAGCGCAGGTGAGAACTTTTTCCATAGCTTTTTGTACAGTTGTCGTAGGGACAAACGAACTTGCGTTTGGGGTCAGCCGCATGCGGAGTTGCTAGTAGTTTGATGGTGGGCATTATGCGAATTTTCGAATTCCCGGCGAATTGTGAACCATCTCCGTTTGAATTCCGGTTATTCTCAGTCTCAACTCCGTTGTGTACATTTTCGAGATCCAATGGCGACGAATCATGCTTCAGATCGCCAAAAATGGTCGAGGCTCTAAGTATTATATCTGACGCCTGTTCATTTAAATGTGTGCCGCCCGCTAGTGTCGGGAACGCTGGTGGTGGTTTCATGGATTCTATAGGCGTTAGCGTTGATGTCGTCAGCATTTGGGGTGTGGGCGTGTTTGCTACTTGTGACATTACGCTCACGTTTGAGTTTCCTTAAAAGCCGAAATGTGTTCCGTATCCAGTCTGCAATTTCAAACCAAAACACATATATATATATAAAATCAAATGTGAAACGCAGTCTAATTATGTATTTACTTTACCCTATTTATATTTGTCCAAAATTCATGTAAAGGAAATTCTGCTCAGTGGGCGTCGGCCGTATTTATCAGTAAAATGGTCCCTCGTCACCATAGCCAGCACGGATAACAATTTAGTTTCGTATTGCATGCGCCGCACACATTTTTTATAGATTAAAACCAGCAGAAATACATATTCTATACAACTGTAGTTGTATTTTCTTCGTGCTTTATTTTATTTATATACACTGCAGAACATTTATTTTATTGCGATGAAAAATATCGGATGGACACAAAAACCTATTTGCCTGACACTTATTGGTGGCACTCTGGCGAAAAACTATCGTTAGAGTTCAGTCTAGACGAAGTCTCTGGCTATCTTAGAAAGATATTATAATTTACACTGCCGATGCAGACACTACACTTTGACCGTGCCGTGACCAACTTGTTGGCTTGCTTTAGTTTGTATCTGGCTGATAAGCTAAATTGGAAATGTACATGATCAGACTAGATATCGAAACATCTGCAATTTACGTTATCGATAGCTATCGCAGTAGTTTGTTGCTTTGAAGGAAAATCAAAACATTCATGGATTAATTAATTTATTAAATATCTTAAGATGTCTGCTAACACTGAAGATGTCGGAGACCCTGCCCCAGCTAAAAGACGTGTGCGACGTAGGCCAACCATATGGACCCGCGAGAAGATTTCCAAACTAATCCAGCTTTACCGAAAATCGGATTGTTTATGGAATCACTACTCGGAGTTGTATAAAAACAAAGACTGCCGTTCTAAAACAATTGAACACATTTGTTCCTCCCTTGGGATCACCAAAAACGAGTATGGGAAGAAAATACACAACTTGCGAAACCAATTCAATTCAGAACTGAAAAAGCTGGAGCGTCGCCAGGAGGAGACTGGTGCCGACAAGACGTGTCGCTGGGAACATTTCAAATCTCTGATGTTCTTGCGGGCTATCATTGAACCACGGCCTGGATATCAGCCAAATGGTCCAACGCAATGCAAGGTATGAGCTTAAATCTCACTTAAGTTGTTTCCTTGTTAATTATTCTTTGACTATTTTAGAAATTGAGTGCAAAACTGGATGCCGACCAAGAGGTGGCCCCATCTTCAGCACCGAAATGCCAACTCGAGAACGTGGACCAGCGGGTTGCTGTTGCGGACGAAAGTAGGGCGCCTCAAATTCAAAGCATGTGTGAAACAATTGAAGCGTCTGTTCCTGAATATGTCTCCGCCATCCTATCTGCATCGACAACATGCACTAGCTCTGCTGCAACTCGACAAGTGGATGCGGCAGGAGCAGTTTCTGTTCCGGCACAAGTCAGCATTGGCAGGGACCAGTGGGACTCGTTCGGTGAATTAATAGCCAATGAGTTTCGCAACTTGAATTCAGACATTTCCCGCAAGAGACTTAAGCGGAGAATAATGCAAGTTATGCTGGAAGTCGGTGAAGAGGATGACAGAGAACAGGCTGGACCCAATAGTTGATGTACATGTAAGCATATTATTACACAAATAAATAGTTTACACAATTTCTATAGATAATTAGGTTGCATTTTATTCGATAAATGAGAGTGGGTACATAAATCCAACATGGCTTAATATTATTAAAGCATCAAAACGTGGAAAACGGCATTGTGCTCATGGGAATTCATTTAAATAGCTGAGGAGAAACATAAATTAGTCGACCAAATGGTTAACAAGATCTTTCTAGCTATGGTGGAACATACATTTGTCAGAACTTTAGGTCCTTAATTGCCTGGGGCAGATCGGGTAGCTTTATATCTTTAATCTGTTGAGGAATGTTCATACTCTTTACTGCGCTCACAGCTCGCGCAGGTGCTGCTGAAATGCCCGCCTCCTGTTTGACAATCTTATTCTGCTCCTCAATACGAGCCATTATATCATTCATATTTGTTTGTAGCACCATGCCACCCATGACCAATTCCGACAGAATATGGTGCACGGCATCAGCATGAAATATGAGATCCAGTTCACAAACATTCTCAAAGCACTTGTCCAGAGTTTCCACAAACACTTGAATCAAGTCCAGAATGCCCAGTTCGCTCTCTGAGGAGTCCACACAGAAGACAAAGTACAAGGTGGCATAGTGACGGTATATCAGCTTATAGTCCGATCCACCAATCAAGCTATGGGTAAACAGATGTATCAGTTGCATTTTTACATATGTACATTTGTGTGTCCACTGAGGATTTTGCAGTTTATAGAACTCACCTGCCGCCTTCTAGAAAGTTGCAAACATTATCGTCCCTTTTGGAGACAAGCTGAAACGTCTCTTTTATTATTTGTTGCTGGAGGTTTTCATCCTGGAACATTAAATATAATGTATAAAAACTGCACTCGTCATACGTGTCGCCAATCGTACGGCATACACCAAGCTCACGTTATGGTTAACTCCACAGCAGATATACTTACGAAATATTGATAGAATTTGGACAGCCTGGGCTTCCCATGGTTGTTAAATACAAGAATGGCTTTAATCATTTCCAATTGTTTGTTAAATCCGGAAACAATAAGTTGACCAAGCAGCTGTTTTTATTTCGCAGCTATCGATACTTTCGATATGTGTGTAATTTGTTTGTTCCACTATACTTTACCTCTAGTCTGAAAATGAATAGCAAGACACAAAATATGGTTGTTCCATACAACTTATTATTTATTGGTACGAATTAAATCCATTTCCACCAGATCCACTACAAATCGAATCCAAAGCATATATTTGCACATCCGCTTGCACTTCATTTCCCTTACCTTGAAGTTCACTGGAACTCGACCACAAGTAACAGGTGCGTGTTATCGCCATCACTAATGCCTCTAACGTGGATGCTCTGTTTTGTTTATGCCGAATTTATGAATGATATGATTGATTTGAGATGAATGTGTTGACTAATGTAAAGTTTACATGCAGGTTAGATCAAGGTTAAGCACCTTTCTGAGCCGCTATCAATAAATTTTCGATTGAACATTCGCAGAGTGAGCTCCGTGTTGAACAAAGACGTGAAGCAGTATGGCAAGCAATACATGTTTGATCAGAACGATGATACCTCTTGGAGCTCAGATGAGGTATTATATAGTATTTATCTTGTATAAGGATAGCCTCTTTATACTACTATCTCACATTTGGCTAGGGAACACCTCAATGGATTATCATGACATTGGATGAGCCACAAACTGTCACAGGACTGTGCTTACAGTTTCAGGGCGGATTTTCTGGTCAGCAGTTTACGGCTTTGGTGTATTCACACTCCCGCGAAGGAGAACCCACCTACCAAGAGACATTTTATCCCGAAGATATCAACTCTCCTCAGCGGTTTTACTTTAAGGATGCATCTCTCACAAAAAGTTGTTCAAAGATAAAACTTGTATTTGAGTCTATGTCAGATCTGTTTGGCAGAATCATTGTATACAATTTCCAAATACTTAGCTAATTGTTTTTATGAAATTGTGTCAATTAATATAATAATAATAATAATCAGTAAGTGAACTGTAGTGTCAATCGCTATCAGCAAACAATCTATTTGTTTTTCCCCCAAAATGCAGCGTCACAATTACCCAGAGAAAACTGCTATCAATTTCATAATTCGGTTCGGTAAATGATCAGCCCACTATCTATTCTGCCATTCGACTTAGGGGTTAAGTTCAAGGGGAAGTTTTCCAGTGAATTTTCTGATTAGCATGCCACCTGCGTGCTTCCGAACTTGGCATGTGCCACACGCACTTCTGACACTTCGATCGAAGTCTTATCCGCACCTCAAACGAGAGAATCGCGTGATAAGAAAATAAATTGAATTAAAGCAATCACTCATCATGTTTAAAGCACCAAAACCATTTGTTTATTTGTCCAAAACCATAAAAAGAATTTAAGCAAAAATTGAATATTTTGAATGCTTTGGTTAATTATGCAGCTACAGAGATTTCCAGACGCGGGCAATTGGGTATACCACACTCGAGGTCGGGGCACGTGTCCTGGTGGCCGCAGCTCTCAGTGTTGCAGAACATGCAGCCGTTCGGGGACAGCGGCACATTTGTCGACAGATCAACCATTTGCCACACCTTCTTCAAGTCCGTAACTAAAGCGTTCATCATTTCAAAGGTATGGAAAGGTGTCGGAGCTAGACGAAGTTTCTCCTGGCCGCGGGCCACCGTTGGATAGTTGATGGATTGTAGGTAGTGTCCGAATTGTTCGATTAGCATGTTTGAGATTTGGGTGCACTTCAACGGGTCTCCAAGCTTAATTGGGATGATGTGGCTGGGCGTGTCCTCGACTGGAAAACCTGAAACCAAACAAAAAACATCGAAAACAGAGAATTAGATCATATTAAATGCACTTAGATATCTTTATCTTTTAACGTTGCAATGCTTTTTGCTATTTATAGCAAGAAACATTTATAAATAGATTATTTAGAAAATAACCTTCAAGTTACATAAAGCGTGAAATTACACGTACCTTCTCGTTTGAGCAAGTTCTTTAGGTAAGAAACGTTTCGTTGGTGCAAGCTGCGAAGATGACGGCCTTCATCCGAGGCCAGAACATTGACAGCTTCCAGAGCGCCACAAAGCACCGTGGGTGGCAACGAGGTGGTGAAAATAAATCCAGCCGCGTACGAGCGTATCATATCGACAAGCTTATCGGACCCTGCTATGTAACCTCCAATGTTACCAAACGCCTTGCCCAAGGTTCCAGATATGATGTCCATTTTGTGCAGCACCCCGTCTTGTTCACCAACCCCGGCGCCATGGTCCCCATACAGTCCCACCGCGTGCACCTCATCGATGAACGTAATGGCACCGTATTCGTGGGCAACATCGAGCAGCTCTTCAAGTGGGCATATCGCCCCTGTCATGGAATGTACGGTCTCAAATGCTACTATCTTGGGAGTGCTTTTGTCCAATTGTTTTAAAAGAATGCGCAGATGGTCAACATCGTTGTGCCGGAATATATGCTTTGGGACTCCGCTGTTCCGTATTCCCTGAATCATTGAGGCATGATTGCCAGCGTCCGAGAAGATGTGACATCCCGGCAGCAGCTTGGCGAGCGTGAACAGCGTCGAATCGTTGGCCACAAAGCACGAAGTGAACAGCAAAGCGGCCTCCTTTTGATGAAGATCCGCCAGTTTCTCCTCGAGTCGTTCATGATGTAAGGAGTTGCCCGAGATGTTCCGAGTTCCTCCTGCGCCAGAGCCATGCATATCCAGAGCATCCTGCACAGCCCTCTTCACACTGGGATGTGCGGACATGCCCAAGTAGTCGTTGGAGCACCACACAGTAATGGGGCGCTCCGTTCGGTCGGAATATTCGAGTGCATGGGGGAACAGCCCATCGCCAGCTAATCGGTTCACCTTCTTGAACACGCGATAGGAGTGGTCCCGTTTCTTCTTCATGATTTGGTCATTGAAGAACTTTTCGTAGGGAAAAGTATCCCTAGCGGAGGCGACTGCCCTCTCGTTTTCGTGGCCCCCCTTTACATCACTCCCAAAGCGACTACTCTCGGTAGAGTACTCTCGCTTGGACAACGGCCTTGTAACAGTTGCGGCATATGGCAATGAGGCGACAAGAGAAAGTTTTTTCTCACTTCCACTCCCACTCAACGTTTTGCCCACCACGGGGCAGTACATTCCATATGACTGACACAACACCTCCGCATAATTGCGGACGAAGTTGGTAGTAAAGCGGTTTAAAAACGGACACTGCATGACGAAGCACTTCTCCGAACCTACTTTATTGAACTTTGAAAGTAAATTAATTCAATTCAAATTATGCAAGACTGTCGAAACTACCTAAACACCTGAGCGCAGGGTGACCGCGGAATCATCGATCAAATATACCATCTAAACCTCAAGTAAATACCGCAATATACCTTAAAAGTTTCAAAATATACTTTAAATATACTGATGTGTCCATGAACGGAAATCGTTTTCCTCGATTTTGATATTCCATTTAATATAGTCAGCTAGTTTGGACTTTCAGCAGTAAAACTATAATTTTATCCGATTCGTCAATTAATTCTCCACAAGGCAAGCACTATTTTATATGTTCCTTTTATTGAATTGCTTACAAAACAAGGTTACAACTGAAAGCTAAATTAGCATAGAACGTTAGTTGAACAACTTGAACAGCTTGTGTATATCGCTTTATTGCTTAAAAACTTTAAACTAATTCAATTTCACAAACGTTTCATCATCGACAATGGCAAAGTTGTCCTCACGGAAATGCAGCAAGTTGTCGTTGAAGCATTTGCTGCTTTCATTGTGTAATTTTGTCATGACGGGTTTGATATTTTTAACTCCAGCGGTTTCTGCCAAGTCTGTGAAATAGTCAATCTAAAAGCAGAAGAGTTCAAGTAAATGTTAGACTAATCGGAGACCTTTAGGGATATAAATATTTACCTGTCTTGGTCCCAGCATGTGTGCATGTCGTTTTCTGTAGCCGTCTGCCCAGATCTTGGACATTGCCGTTTGTGTTTCCTTCAGCATTTCCTCTCTGGATGGCAGCTGATTGGACCCGTTATAGTAGCTCAAAATAAATCGTGCCTGGATGTCCATCATTTGTGCGGCACAAACGTAGAATGGCAGCCCAATTAATGCCATTGTTGGATTTCTGATATTAATGCACTGCTTGTAGAGGTCTTGAACATAGTTTTCCTCAACATAGATGCCAGAATCTGCTGTCAGAAACGGAAAAGCAAACTTGTATCCAGTGCAAAAGAAGATGGTGTCAAATTCCTCGTAAGATCCGTCCACAAAAAAAGCGCCCTTCTCGTCCAGCTCTCTTACGTCCGGTTTCTGATGCACATTATCATAGAATTTTGTGTGTCCAATGTCCTTTAAATGGTGACTCAGAGTGACTCTCGTAGCAGATCTGGATATGATATTGGATAGATCCATGCCACTTGGGCCAGCTCCGATAACTAGTACAGTTTTATCTGTAATTAAAGGAGTTATTCGATTTAATTTTGTGGGGATATAGCTTAAGGATAACTTGCCTTTGAAGACTCCACTGGTTCTGTAGTCGTGACTGTGCAAATAGTCGCCCTGAAAGCGATCCATATTCGGAATCCGTATGTAGTTTGGCGTATGGTAATGTCCGTTGGCCACCATGAGCTTATCGAAGTATTTGAATTCTATTTGGTTAGTGAGCAGATCTTTGACCAGAACTTGCCACTTTTTATTCTTGTGTAGAACTCGAATAACATAGCTATTAAATCGGATGTACTGCTTCAGCCTGAAGTGGTCCGCATACTGATTTAAAAAATCACAAATCTCATCCGATCGCACATAGGAAACTTCGTTTTTGGGAATTTCAAAGTCCGGAAAGCCCATCACTTCCTTGGGCAAATTAGTTCTGTACAAACAGATGTAACTATTTTTAATAATATTCATATTTGAATGATGCGACTTCTTACCGCAAATTCTCGTACATACTGGAATGAACATCAATGCCATTTTTGACTCCGGTTTCCTGGTTGTACACCCATGTACCCCCGATCCGATCAGAGAGTTCAAAAACGGTTACTTGAAACCCATGCTCAATGCCGTGCCTTGCACAGCAAAGTCCAGCCGTACCGGCACCAATTATACATAAGCTCATTATTGTATTACAGATTAATTAATTGTTTCTATGGGCGATACGACGATCCGATCTCGCTCTCTACCGTCTGATTGATTTAACGAAACTGAACTCGAATCGAGAATCAACAATCAAGAGCTTTATGGCTTCCCTTGTTTTGCATACCCTCAAAGCAAATGGGTGGATTATAAATCTGATCATACTTGATTCAATACAGAATTACAACATAAAAAATATAAATTTTCCATTACTTATATATGTATCTTTAAAATGTTGCAAAATATTTCTGCTCTTCGTTGCACTTTCAATATATTTCCAGAAGTGTATCTGCCGTTCGGCATGCTTCAAGCCTACGCTTTTATTTATTTTACTGATTGCTAATATTTCACTGATATCAGTATGAGCATAAAACAATCTTAGCTACTTACTGAGGACAGCACATACACAAATATGTACTTACATACATACATATGTACATGTACATTCATAATTAAGTCCGTAGAGTACAATTTTTTTCTATAAAAACAACAAATAAAATCCGCAAAAAAACGTTACGTACATATGTATGCAGCATGCACTCTCTCGGACTGTACATTTTAGCATATCTATGATTATTCTTTCAGAAAATTCCTCTCCAAAATGCACAAAGATTTAACTTTGCTAACCAACTTTCTGCTGCTTGCTCGTATGTCACTTGTCCCACACCCACAATGAGCGGACACACTCGTACTTAGTCGTAAATGTGGGAAAAGTAACACGGGTTTCCACTGCACTGCCTGCTGCAACTTCAGTTAAGAATTACCTGTTGAGAACAGAACGTCAAGACATGGGACTAGCGGCTTGTATATGTACAAAAGTTCTGCAACTTGCAAGTGTCGTTACAAATCACATGGAACATGACCTACAAAATTGTTTATATTCTAATAAACTGAATGAAACACTTAACGAGATAATGAAATACACACAAAAACTAAACATGCTCTAATTTCTTACAGATTGCTATAGTGGCAGCTTTAATCGTCAAAAGATTATCCGATAAACACTCAGAGAGAGTTTATGTCAGCAACCAGAAGCAATCCAGGGAATGGAGGCTTCTGAACAACATTTCTGGGACAAAGGAAGGCGACGATTTCAGTACGCTAACCTTCGTTGGATTTACATTCATTTCGTCGGTTTTACTTCTTGCAAGGTAAATACCCAGATAATTGCATGCCAATTATCTTCCTCATCTCAGCTCTCAACTGCTTGGTGTACAGTGTACACCATTGTTTTACTCAAGGCTTTCGAGTCGGCTCTAATCAACTTTTTCTTCTAGGATAATTCAACGAAACTCAAATTATGATACATGCGAAGTTCTTCTCTTGGGTTTTGGTTGCCTGTTCTTCATCATAGAGGGTACTTATGTCAGATTACATTTATTAATGAAATTATTAGATAAAATCTATTTTTATTGCAGGATTGCTCATACTCATCAGCGTGGAACAGTTGCCTGAGGAGATCTTAACGTACGCCTATTCCCTTGGCGCGCTTTCCTTTCTATGTGCGGCGCTGTTCGCTCTGGATCTGATGCTCTTCAAGAATATGCTGAAGTCTAAGAACGTCGCTGCCCAAACGGATTATTCACTGAAGGAAGCTTCTACACTAACAATGAAAGTGTTTAATGTGTCGAACGCAGACAAAACAAATTGTTGCCGCAGCTCCGCAGCTCTTCCTCAGATGAGTGTGAGCAATGAACAAAGTGTTTTACGAACCGATCTGTAAGGGAAATCCATTTAGAAACATTTTCTTTGACCATCGAATATTTGCATAAATCAAAATCACTTTGTTTTACATACATACATATACATAGGTACGGATTTGTCATTACTTTTATTGCCTTAATTGTTCAAATGCCGTGAAACAAAGTATGCATTATAGGATCGTGCTGTTTAAAGTAACTAATTTGAATTTGAATGTTTAATAATAAAAGTTTTGACATCAATCAACGCTAATAGCATCTCCAACAAATACACAAAAATTGTATGATTTACGAATACCTAACACAGTGTACACTATATAATAGAATATGAATAATAATAATAAACAGATCTGCTCTGGCTCAGAATAGTAAAAATGATACTCTCGTCCTGCGGGCATCTCCCTTGGCTCTGCGAGCCATCCCGTAATGTCACATGCTTCCCTCGCTGCTGCTCGTCGTTCCTTTGGAGTCGCACATGCCGCCAGCCATATTCTCGCCGCCCACCGCACCGGATGTAAGACCGCCAGTTATTCCAGTTAAATTCAGTTTGTACTGCGAAAGAGAGAGTTGAAATATTTATGATATGTGTCTTTCATATAGTTCCACTGCTAGCTTAGAAAATGTGTTCAACCGGGCGATAAGAACGTACCGAAATATTCAGAAAAGTTCGTAGACTTTTAGAGAATTCTACCGGACTCTATCTAGCTTTGGATATCTTTGAACTTAATTGTTAGCATTTGTTATTTTACAGCCGAAAACTTTCGGAGTTACTTTGTTATCGGAGAATAGTTCAATGGGAATTGGGCAACAAGCACCATACACTGGTAATTAACAATAGGAAACATAATCATACCTGTAATATGTACACTCGTATCACAGTTAAACATAAACCTAATATATTTCGATTGTCATATTCGTTTCGAGAGCGCTTAGCGCAACTGAAAAACGGAATTGTGTTGTGGATTGAATGTGGTTTGTTTAAGTTACCTTATTTGCGCACTCAAAGCACTTCGATACTACTTTATTAATAACGTTCATAAGGTTTTTCGTTTCTCTGATGACATGATCGACCTTCACGAAGGTGGCTGCCTTGCCCACTGTATGATCTTTGACTGTAAATTGAAGTGCTTGGACAAAAGTCGGCACTCTGTCTAAAATGTTAAGAAGATCCTTTTTGTTGTCACTAGCGGGAACCTGAAAGAACAACAAATAATGGAATGTAAATGGTTTCCTGTTTAAGCGGTTAATGGCCTGATGTACCTGGTATGAAAAGTGACGTAGGACCTTGTAAAGTCGATTGGCTTCTTCAGCAAAATATTCGGCTTGAGTAAACAGATCCTGAGTTGTTCTTAGAGAACCATTTCCTTTTGTAAATTGATACATGAGGAAAGCCATGGCCGACATGTTCTTGGCTCGCTTTAATATGTCGTTGTCATCGGACAAGTCTTCACTCCATTTTGATTGATATGTGCTTAGATCTCCATTATTTTTGCCTTCGAGGCCCGAAAACTCGACCATTTCTCCATCATCTGTTGCAGGTACACCGGATTTTGATAGTTTATCTGTAGCTTCACATTTCTATAAAGCAAAATAAATATAATAAAGGTTTAATATAATATTTTATAGCACACTCCTACCTCAGTTTCAGTTTCTCTTTCACTCTTTGTTGGATTAATTGATACAAGAATCTTCTTAGCGATCATTGAGATCTCATTGGTCAGCCACTTCCACATGTCTGAGAATGATTCAAAATTTTCGTTTGCCGCACTGCTGTTGGAATACTTCCAAAGTATTTTGGCGGCAATAAACACCTGCGGCCCGTAGATCCTTAAATTGATAGCCAGGCATTTGGCTTGCACCTGCAGTCTCTCTGTGGGTGCGATATGCTGCAAAAGCTTGCAAATATCAAAAATGAACTCACAATTCTCGTGAAACTTTGTAGAGCGTTGATTAAGATTATCGATGTCATAGGCCGTTGCCAGCACATGGAAAGATTTCACAAGCTTGGCGCACACCTTGAGTGATTCGTTAAAGTCCCCAATCTGACTCGAGACAGAAATGACGAGCTGCTTGCACAATTCCTCCAAACTTCGCAGCATTCCCAGTTCCGGCTCCCGACCCTTCACCTGGACTCCAACATTCTCGTGCGGGTCCTTCATGATGGTGTTGACGTACATGTTAAACTCCAGCTTGCAGTTATCGCAGTAGGTTAGAATATTCTTTCGATGATTGTGACTTATGTACGGGGAGTCTGTGAAGTCGTGGGCCTTCTCGAACAACTTCTCAAACGCCAGGGTCAGCTCTTCGCGCAAGTCCATGCTTTCCGAATTTAAATGCTTCCTAAAGTTTGTGTTGTTGATCATTCGACCCGAACCACCTCCACCACCACCAGCAACTCCGCCGGACTGGGCTAGGTTCTTTTCCGACTTCCAGAGATCATCGTCGGGGAAATTAAAGTATGAATCGGAGTTATTATTGCCCTCAGTGTTGCTGTCGTAGTAGCTCATCTGGAATTTGTATCTTTTGATCAGGTTCACAATGCGCTTTATTGTCGTGTAGATGCTCTCGTTCTCGTAGTGTGGATTGCTCGCCTGCTTGTCGTAGGGCATATGCTTCGCCGTATCGAAGATGCTGTCCTTGACCACAAAGTGTATCAGGTCCATGGCCCTTCGTATCTGGCAGAACACAGTGTCCCGGTTCTCCTTCACTATGACACAGTCACTGTGTATCAGGCTGTTTTTCGATGAAGTTAACAGAATTGCAATGGACTTTTCCAGAATTTGACGTGCAGAGAACATTTGGGCTCGCCGCCGCTCCTCTTTAAACGAGTTGCGATGGTGGCCGGTCAGGTAGGCTAGTTCGATCATCTCCGTGCCAAAGACAGAGAATGCGCGCACAAATTCGGTGAAGTTCATCACCGATTCCAGCTTCTCCAGGCTCTCCGAAGCTCGTTTCTTAGCAGTTAATAATTTCTTCACAACTATAATGTCCACGAGCAGCAGTATTCGCGTGACCGAGGAAAGCAGCGACCTGGCAGCCAAGATGATTGCACCGTAGTCCTTCAGTGGCTCAATGTTATGCCTAAGCTCCATGCCACACAGCGGGGATATTTCGCACAGCCGTTCAATAGATTTGCCTGTGGACGAAAATCAATTGTGTAAACTGTACTGTGCTGCACCCACCTCAGTCTCAGGCCAATTTTTGCCATCCATTTTAATAGGCTTATAAAGGTAATTGACGTGAACGAACCTGCGTCTCTTGCCTCCTTGGCAGCCTCGTACATGTCCCCCTTTATGTCGATGTTCTCCTCGGCAATTATTTCCCCTATTGTTATGAATCGTTCGACAGCTATGTTTAGCAGGTGCCCTATGTTGCCAAAAGTGGACATGATGTGCTCGTTATCTATATCACGAACTCGAAAGCGTTGATTCTGAAATGAAACAAAAGCAGGCTGTAGCATTTTTCAATTTCCTTACTCAATGGCGAAACTAAATTGTTCTAACAGTAAATAATTCGCAGGCCATGCCGGTTGTGGAACTTACGTTTACTGTTGGTTGAGTCATTCCGTACATTTTGGATACGTCACGTCTCGATAAAAGGATTCACAACTTTCTTAATACGCACAAATTGTATTTTATTCATGTAACATTTATATTTACTCCATATTGATTTTTCTCAACACCCACATAGAGTCGAATAGGCGTTGCATTAAAACTTAATCAAGTGTTTTGGCACCTGTTAATACCGTTACGTTACCGTGTAAAGTAAGAGAATTTACATTCAAGCTCGAAGAAAAGTCAATATTTTATATTAAGCCAACGAAAGCTTCATTTAGTGGATATAGTTAGCTTTCAGTAAACAAGGTATTTACTATATATATATGTACTTATGCACTTTCAGGCCTATCTATCCATGTATATGTGGTTTGAACTTGTAAAATTGTTCTTTTCTGTTCCGCGCAAGTCCCGTTCTGCGCAAAAAACCAAAACACTCGATGTACGATAGATTCGTACGATATCGGTCGTGAAGTGAAGTGGAATACGAGCACAGTCACACAAAAACATCGCAGCACGCACACACACATATCGATGTATGACCATATGATTGAATGTTGGTTACCTAAACACGAGCACGGCTAAAAAATATTTGAAACCTGCCGAAGGAAACTATTTCAACACATTGAGCAACCAGATGCAGAATTTCAACTTGCAATTACCGGCAGAGTGACGCTTCAGAGGAAGAAACATACAATTACTACGTGTAATCCATCAGCCATCAGATTCCGGCAAATTCGTCAATGGTCCTTGTCAAAATGATGCGAAATTTTGGAATTTTATCAATGAGAAAGTGTAATTGGGTGAGCCTGCTGGGCCCCAAGGAACGCGCCTGGGCGTCTACCATGCGATTATACTCCCCATGCACTGGATCATACAACCAAAATTGGTTAAAGTGTGAGCGGAGTGACAGTAACAAAATTCAACCAACACGAAGTCTTCACGAAAACAGCAATGCACAGACATCCGCCAAAGAGAACGAAAATGTGCGAAAGCCTGAAGATCTGGAGCGAGCCTTCGAGGTGCTGAGAACGACGCTGCCCAAGCTGTTTGTGGAACCGCTGGACTATTCCATATACAGCCCACACCTCATATTTGAGAACAACATCACCGGCAAGCACACAGTCGGTCTCTACCACTTTGTCAAGCAAATTGCCATTCTCCGCACCGTGGGCCACTTGAAGTATGCCTACGTGAAGTTTGAGGTTCTCAAAATCACAAAACATCCCGACGACCAAACCGTGCGCATTAGGTGGCGCGTGAGGGGCATCTCCGGGCTCAAGGTGATGTTCCAGTTCTGGAAATACAAGGTGTGGCAGTTGAAGGAAGTGCTGCGGGACCAGGAATCGTGGTACGATGGATTTTCCATATGCTACCTGGGAGACAGTGGTCTAATAGAGAAACATGTCGTTGACAAAGTCATGCCGGATGAAAGCCGAGAGTCTGTTAAAAATACCTCTGAAACATCGCTGCCAACCGAGTCCCTGGCAGCGACAGCAACACAGAAACTGAGTTGTCAATGAAATTGTGGCTAGTTGTAAATGTTACTTATTTATTGCATTATTTTACATAATAAACAGCAACTGTGAAGATGTTTAGTAACTGCATTTTAGTTTCTGTTTTTGTACAAAATCATTTCCAAAATCTATCTTGAGTGATTCATTTACTGCTTGAATGCGTATACGGAACCCTTTTTTATGTACTTATATGGACGCAATCGGGATCGTTTGGCGAACGCACTTATATAAGGCTTTTCCTTGTTGTACTCTATGTTGGTCTGCATCGAGCCCTCTGTCTCCAGGAAGATGTCGAAACTATAAATGGTACGGAAAAGCTGAGCGTAGAGAAAACGATCGTTTGCTTCCAACTGTTTGGGCTGCAGGGAGTTTGTCCAGTATTCCATCATCTAGAAAAAGATAAGCACTTGGATATAATCTCGTGACGCACACAAGTTTCACGACACTACTAACCTTGATGGCTGAATTATTCTGCGATGTGTGGCGACCGTTCCAATGCACGCTCAATATCCAGAGAGGCATTTCCAGTGGATAGTTGCTCGGTATACGAATGAAACACTCCATCTTGGCAGAGCCTCGCACAATCACGGCGCGATAGGAATTATATGTAATGCCCTTATCGTCTGGCGAAATGTTTAGTACGTCAGAATTTTGCGCTAGGAATTCCTCGAGAGTGATCGCCGTCCACTGCACGAGGCTGCAAGACAAGGCCGCAGGATAGACATTCTCCTTGAGGGTGAACAAATCGATATCCTTGTTGGTCAGGCCACGTATTTGCTGACTTAGCTTTAACCAGGCGTTCCAACGACGCGTAATGCGAGCGATGATCTCCCGCATGCTTTTGTTGAGGTTCAGCTCATGCTTGTACAACATCGAACTGTCGACTGTTGGTATGGAGCACATGCTCTGTAGCCAACAATATGCCTTACCAAAGTCCTTGGACTCTAGATAACGTATGCACTGCTCGGGTGTCAGATCCTTGTTCTGCAACTGAAGTAAAATAATTAAATACGGGTAGAATAAGTTATTGATTGGCCTTACATCATATTGGATGCCGGGTATGGGTATTTCATTGCCCAAATCGTTTGCAAACAAATGCCGAAGGAGATGCTGAACGAAATTGGTATCACTAAAGGTGTGAAAAGTATTCAAATTAGTCACTGATTAATTGAATCACTAACAGAAACTCACCCTTGATGGTTTGTGTTGTTGGAAACACTCAATTGGGGCCAGACTGTGGTACATTTAAGTAGATCGAAATAGCGAATAAGCAACACCAGTTGAATCGAGCCACTAGCGCCAAGCTAAGCAACATTTACACATTAAGTTTTGCTTCAATATATTGTCGAGATCTTTGACCTAATCTTACCGTAACACGAATGTGCAGAGGATGAGGATTTAAAGCCTTGTCCAATGGATTTTCCACAGACGAAGCTTTCCGGGACAAATCAATATCCTTTTCAGAATAATCGCGCCTTGCTGTTGGACTTTGCTTCAGGTTTGTCAACTCCTGCATTTGAGCTTCGCTTTCATATCCTACCACTTCCGCATTGAAGGATGGCTCATCGCTCGCCCGCTGGAGGCTTTGCAGGTTGATAAACAATATGTAAAGTGGCTTGGGCAGATATTTGACCACAGCGCTAAGCTTCCATTCAACGTCGAGAGATAGCTGCAGTGCATCATGCAGCGGCTTCGTGGCACCCTTCAGTGTGCGTAGAGCTGGGGCGAACGAAACGTATCTCTGATTTTGGTTAAGATTCTCTTGCAGCAGCTCCTGTTTGGAGCTCAACAAGAAGCTATACTGTTTATCCAGATCTTTCCTTAGACGCAGTTCACACTCTAAGCGCTGCAAGTGTTTGAGGTGCTTGGATTCTGGCTCAGCTTTACTATCTGCAATGTTAGGCAGCTTGGTAGCATACTCGTTATCGGGAAGCAGATCCAAGTCGGAGTCACGACTCTTGAATTTCTCGCAACGGACAATGTCCTTTTTCAAGTGGCTCACTTCGTACAGAAGATTTTGCAATTGCAAGCGACTTATGTCCACTTTACATTTCTCCAAGTGTAGGTTATCCCGTCCAGACTTTATTTTATGTTTCACTTCCCGATTGGCATGCTTTAATGCAACAAATTTTAAAGCCGCCGCAGTGCGCAATGTCTCCGAGTTGTGGCCCTGCATTAAAAACAATAATAATAACCGGTGTCTGAGCAGCTTGTAAACACTTACGCTCTTCTTGACCTTTAATATTTCCCCGATGATATCTTCCAGTTGCTGGAACTGCGTATTTAAAATAGCCTCCATCTCTTTTAAAACAAATCAAACAAATTTTCTTTTTGGCAGGCCGCAAAACAATTATTTTAGTGCTGGCTGCAAAACAAAAGCTGGCACTATCGATGTTTTCGTCGACTATCGATTGGTTTGACAGGCGAACGATTGTGTATGCTACTACACTCAAAAAAATCTAGTCTGCATTGCTCCCATCACTTACATGCACCTCAAAGCGGCTTTGTAAATAAAATAGAAAACAATAAGAATTTGTTAAATAATATTGTTTAAACATTGAGAAATTTTGAAACCTCACAATGCTACGAATGCTGCAAAAGAGAACGAGCATGATAAAGCTCATGGTGCCCAGACCCCGGCTGCATCAAACTATTGCGCAAACCACAATAAAGGTAAGATAAATAAATGGTTAATGGATATTTATATTAAACTACTTTCCATTACAACCCACATCATGTAGGAAATACCAACAATTAAACATGCTACTATAACAAATAGTGAGAAAACTGTGGGAAGATGGTTTCTGGGAGTCAGCGGCATGGTTTTTGTTGCTGTTGGACTTGGTAATGAAATTCTTTTGACTATTTAAAACATTCGTATTATAACCCTTCCTTCCATGCAGGTGGTGTAACAAGATTAACAGAGTCTGGCCTTTCTATGGTTACCTGGAAGCTGACTGGAGAACGCATGCCGAGAACTCAGGAAGATTGGGTCCAAGAATTCACCAAGTATCAACAATATCCGGAATATAAACTGCAAGTATTAAAGGCAGTCCAGCTATTACATAAAGTGCTAATGATTCAACTATTTGTTTACAGGAAAAATGCAAACATGACGGTTGAAGAGTTCAAATTTA
This sequence comes from Drosophila subobscura, assembly GCF_008121235.1. NCBI lineage: Eukaryota > Metazoa > Arthropoda > Insecta > Diptera > Drosophilidae > Drosophila > Drosophila subobscura. The sequence continues at coordinate 13,578,768 of NC_048531.1, read as the reverse complement.
TATACCTCATGGAGTACATACACAGAATGTGGGGTCGTGCCATTGGCGGATTCTTCCTAGTCCCGGCAGCATATTTCTGGAAGAAAGGATATTTCTGTGCAAAAACCAAGAAGAGTGTGCTATTGCTAGGCACTCTGATTGGTCTGCAAGGGCTAATGGGTTGGTACATGGTTAAATCCGGATTGGAGAACAGATTCGAGGACCCAAATGATGTGCCGCGCGTCTCCCAATACAGATTGGCTTCCCATCTGGCAGCAGCATTTGTGTTGTACTCCCTTTCACTATCACAAGCAATGTCCAAGCTATTCCCCTCGGAGCCATTCGTGGTGAAAGCAAAGAAAGCTTTCAACATCAAAGGACTGTCACACATGACCAAAGGAATGGTGTTTCTAACTGCCATCTCTGGCGCCTTTGTGGCCGGACTTGACGCCGGATTGGTGTACAATTCATTCCCGAAAATGGGAGACAGCTGGATACCCGACGATATGTGGCAGTTTAAGCCTGTGCAAAGGAACATCACGGAAAACCCAACGACGGTTCAGTTTAATCATCGCATACTGGGCATCACCACAGTTTCCTTAGCTTCAGCCCTCTGGCTAGTCACGCGACGCATGCAGCTGCCAAAGCGAACAAAGTGGGCAATCAATGCAGTGTTTGCCATGGCGTGGACGCAGGCTACGCTGGGGGTTACGACACTACTGACCTATGTGCCAGTACCTTTAGCGACAGCTCATCAGTCTGGATCGCTGGTCCTGCTTAGCTTTGCGCTGTGGCTATCACACGAGATTCGGTTCCTCAAGTATTTGCCCAAGTGAAACTCCAATGAACTGAACCGAGGGAAGCATTTGATTTGTTAAATGTGTAAGTTGATTATTGCACTCTAATAAAGTTTTGCAGTCCAAAAAGAGAGATTCAATGAGTAATAGCAACAATCATTTAATTCATCCTTATTCAATATTCATTTTTACACTCTTCTTCTCATCATTGATCTGATTGTACTCAATGTTGTTGGTGTTGAGACACGAACCAACGTTTTTAACATGTGCCGACGAAGACTCGATGCTGGATTGGTTTGAGCTGGAAACATGATTATACACTGCCAGTGCTTGCGCCACAAATCCATTAACATCCGCGGCATTAGACGGCAAGATCATGGTGTTATTTGTTTTGGCCAGTTTCTTAAAAGCTCCAATGTATTGCTCGGCTAGTGTGAGGGAAGCAGCATTCTTTCCGTCCTGCAAAAAAGAGTTTTGTTTAATGAAAACAACAAAAAACCATTAAAATATATATTTTTTTGTGTTAGCAATAAACTAAAGAACTGTTATCCATCACAATATACCGAAAGTTCAACGAAATTCGCGGCGTTTAATGTTTAATAAACATTTCAAAAATTGTGTACTCAAGAATTTAGACTTTATCGTATATTGGAGTAAAGGCTCAGTGGTGATCGTGGCTCAATGGGATCTTTTCGTTGGGTAAATACATTCCAGAAGCGAAGTGTCTCGTCACCGCCGCCCGTTACCACTGATTTGCTGTCTGGGCTTACAGCCAGATAGATCACACGGCGGTTGTGGCCCGACAGGTTGGCAACCTGCTTCAGGGAGGGATAGCGCCAGACCACAATCTGCGGCTGTCCGAATCCATGAGTGGTAACGAGTTCAGGGGAGTTACGCGACCATGCCAAGTTACTGATTTGTGCTCCGGTGTCAACGGATTGCACCATCTCGCCGCTAACCACGTTCCAGAAGCGAAGGCAACGATCGGCTGTGCCACCGCCACTGGCCAAGAGGCCGGCCTTGTGCGGAGACCAGCCCAGAGCCTTCACGGCGGCAGTGTGTTCGGTAAACGTGTGAAGTGGCTTAGGACTCCTAGCCGTCCATATGAGCAAACGATTGTCATTGCCTCCGCTGGCCAGATACTCCCACGTGGGAGACCATTGCAAGCCGCAAACCTCCTGACTGTGGCCCTGCAAGCAGCTGGAGATGGTATTGGTGCGGATATCTCGCTGCAAAATGGTCCGATCACGGGAGCCGCTCGCCAAACTGTTGCCTCGCCAGTCCAATGCTGTGACACGGGATAAATGTCCGTCTAGGTTGGAAATCAGTTTCTCATAGTCGACATCCCAGATGCCTACGGAGCCATGATTTGTGCCAAAAGCTAATTCGTTTCCCCCGCTGTGCCACTTGACAGATGTTATCATATTATCTTCGTCGCTAAGGTCACACAAGCATGTTACTTCAGAGTTGACTGCACTCCAGAGGTAGAGAGAGCATCCAAGGCCAACGCCGAGCATGTCCTTCGACGACCAGTCCAGGGCGTTCAAGTAAAAGTCATCCTGTAGCTCGGGGGCATCCAGAACCTTATACGGAAGTCGAGCTACCCGTCGCACAGCGCTTCTGGGACTGCCCAGCAGCCTACTACTGTACTCGCTTAACCTTGAGAATGGGTGGCGCACGATCCTATTCGTTGGAGAGTGATTTCCATATCCGAAAAGCCGAATATTTTCCTTTTCTGTAAAATCGCCCGTATCCAAGAGAATATTTTGACTTCGCCTGCAATTATCGATTGAGGACACCTCCGAGTCTAGCAGCTCGTTTCGCAGCAGACATGCATAGGGGGAGTTGTGTAGTTGCTTCGCACGAACCGGATTTGGATCCTCCGCCAAAGAATAGTTTCGGGCCCAATTGTTTCTGGCGCGAGATGGAATGCAGCGCAACTCCAACTGCTCTCGACCAGTGGCTCCCGGTATGCCTAATCCCTCAAGCAGTCGTTTTTCATACTCCGGTTGGAACATTACTTAATTTTTAGTTTTGTGTTTTTTTGCGTTTTGTTTGTTTTTTTTACGTTTGTTTTTGTGACTATCCCTATGTGAGTGTCTAGTTTTAAAAAGGGTGTTTTGTATACTCACAATGTGTGCCAGAGATTTCGCTATGGCCTGCAGGCTGCGAGCTCTTGCATCTGCCACGGCAATAATGGCAGCTGCCTCACCGCTCGCCTTGTTTATATGCTCCTGCCGTTCAGCCTCTGCAAAGAAAGAAACCCAGGAATATGGTAAGTTAAAAGCACACAGTGGCTTTGCATATATCCTACCCGATGCCAGGATTCTGGACTTTCTTTTGCCTTCGGCAATATTAATTTCGGCCTCGCGAACACCTTCCGACTCCAAAATGGCAGCTCTTTTCCTCCTTTCTGCCTCGACTTGCATTTGCATTGCCTCATGTACTCTCGATGGCAGCTATGCAGATAAATTATAAGTTTAAATTGCATTTTAGCTTATGCTAATTCCATATACTCACACGTATGTCGCGAATTTCGTAGCGCAGACAGGCAATGCCCCACGCTTCGCTTGCCTTGTTGATTGAATCGACAATGCTGACGTTCAGGGATTCCCTCTCGCGAAATACCTTGTCCAGTGACATTTTTCCCAGTTCGGACCTCATTGTGGTTTGGGCGAGTTGCGTTATGGCAAACTCAGGATCCTCCACACCGTAAGAAGCTTAGAAATGATATAACAATGTAAATACCCACACACACACGCACGCACGCACGGCACACAAAGCGATGGGGAACTAACCTCTGTATGGATCAATGATCCGCAAGTAAAGCACTCCATCGATGTCAAGTGTGACATTGTCGGATGTGATGGCGCTCTGTTTTGGAACGTCTATCGCAATTTCCTTCAGGCTCTGGACATATTTTATTTTGTCCGCAACAGGAACCAAAACATTGAGGCCAGGGTCCAGAATTCTATGAAATTTACCCATTCGCTCGACTACCCAGGCCTTGTTAATTATATTTACAATTGGTATAAGATAGTTCAAGTATTATCCAACATTAGAACATACCTCTTGTTGTGGCACAAACATTACAACAGTGTTCATGGGAGTCGAGGTCTTTCCTCGTCGGAACTGCGTGGAAATCCATGAGCCGGCAAGCAGGAAATCTTGCTGTAAAACGTCAATACATTAATTCCCAATCAAACTTTTGTCCTGGCAGCAATCCAACAGACCTGGGGCATCAGCCTCCGCGAAGATAAGAGAAATCTGGACATTTTTAAACAATTTAATGGGCAAAATCTTAAGATTTTGATAAAAAAATAAAGCAAAACAGACTAAGTATAAGTGTGACCGCGGATTTATTGAACAAATATACCGTCAGACCCTCAAAAATATACCACGAATAATATACGTTCACACTACGTATGTATGTAGGTTAGTATGTAAATGTATGTAAATTATGAAAAGAGACACATGTATGTTAACTGATATCATTGAAAGTTATTTAATGATACCGCGGGCAACTTCCTTCTGTTGCAAAGAAAAATGAGTTCTGGAAAATTCATCTTTACTTACCTTTGAATACAATGAATGAGCTTCTCTACCGATAGTTTGACATATTCGGGTAATAAAAAAGCTTGCTAGCCTTGAATTCAAAATATAGCTAGCTGCGCGCGCTGTTGATGGTCCGGGAAATTCAATTATCTCCTGCCAGACTCTCTCCAGTGCTTATTTTTGAGTTTCAAATATGAGCACAGAAATATACCAAATATAATATATGTGCACACTTACATATACCGTAAATCTTCAATAATTTCCTCGATTTAGATCTTCTGTTTAATATTATCAGCTAGTTAGTAGACTCTGCTCTAAAACTATAATTTTATCCAATTAATCAATCAATTGTTCACAAGATTGGTTAGTTTTCCCGACTTCCTTTTGTTGCAATGTTTACAAATTAAGCTTAAAACTAAAAAGGCCAACCATTAAAAAGCAATAGACAGAGCTAAGAGAACTAGCTTAACCCACTTGAACCCCTCTTAAACACACGAGCCACTTGAGTTCATAATAATGTACATTTATATTACATGATTTTGATATTCGATTAAATATTACTAACTAGCCAGAGCTCTCAGCACTTAACACATTATTTGATCCGTTAGATGAATCAATTCTCTACAATCGATCTTATTTTAACGACTCCCTTTTTATTGGATTGCTGATAAAATATGGTTTGAACCAAAAAGGGCAAATCAGTAAGCGTCCCTGTGCGTGAAATAAAACGTAATGTGATCGAATGCTCTGTCATTTGAACACTTGTTGCTTTGAAACTATAGTATGAACATTTGAATAACCTATTTCCTTTTTTTATAAATCCTAATGCATGCTTTGAAACCTGTCAAACCTGTGGCAAAGAACTGAAAAATTACCGTCCGACCTTGAGAAAAATTAGTATAGGACTCGCATTTCCAATGATCCACGGTAGAAACAGGCCAACGGTGAAGATTCCAAACAGGTGTATATTCCCGTTGATCAACGAGACAAAGAGGGGTAGCTTCACATAGAGCTTCATAGGCTAGACCACCGCCAACATTAAGCTCAGACAAGGCCAGTGGAAAATCTTGATACAAACGGAGGAGAGGAGGGAACTTTGTGGGTCGATGCAGCAAGATTAGAGCTACATATGTACATATATCAGGGTATTTAGAGTCTTTCTCTTTACATTATTTTTTCTTTATTTGTATCTTTTTATCAAAGTTGTTTTAATGTTTAAGCCGACTCTGAAGATCCTGTCATGCTACGTCACAATGAATGTAGCTGAAAAGCTCTATATTCCTTTCAAACCATTCATGTCTGTAGTAGTTTAATTCAATAGTCCAAATGTGCAACACACACTCGAAGATAATTTAGTTAACAACCAAAAGAAATTAATTCTGTAAAGGCAACTCAAACTATACTGTAGTACAAATTAAAACTAAATATAATGAAATTGAGCATATGGTTTGAATGCACGTATGTTTGCTGAAATCTTGACACCACTACTGTTCTGTTTGTTGGAGTATTTACCACAAATTATTTGAAATATGGTGCAAGTGACGCATTAAGAGCATAAAGGAAACCACACAACTAAGCTGTTAATAGTGGGTGCGTTTGCATGGGGCTCCTAGCGGTCGGAAGCTATCGTTACTTTCTGCGTTTCCATTCCCGCACCCTGCTTTCATTTTGTGGACACGGAGCCAGCACCAGACCAGTATAAAACGAACACTGAACTGACGGAAGCGCACAGTCTTCTTTCACACTCCAAGGAGTATTGTTTTACCAACTAAAGTTTCATCGGAATAGGTCTACAGTTGAGAATATGAATCTACTTGTGGTGTTGGTGATTGTGACAACGGTCTTGAACATTATAAGAGCAGCACCCAGCGGCGTGGTATGTACTTTCAATTGTTTAAAGTTTAAAACAATAGAAATGTTTTTAAGTCGGTTGACATGGAATGAAGTGATACTTAAAATGAATCCTCTACTTGTTTATTTCAGGACATAAGTAATGACGAATTGTTGGATGGGAAATATCTGTGTGAAGGTAAAAGAAATTCGAGATCTCAAATCTAGATATGTAAATACGAATAATATCTGCCAGATATAGGCAGAATCTATCAGCATCCAATACTATATCCAAAAACGTTTTAATTATTTTATTTTTAAAGGCCAAACTGTTAACATGTAATTAATTATTTTTGAATTTGTATTATTTTGGCCAGATCGCTCAGCTTTAAAGCAATTTGGCAACAGCCGCATAAGCGACGACATTTCCACCAATTCATCACCAATTTTAAATGAATTTTACAACAGTTTCTTACGAAGCATTTTGCTCACAAAGAATAAAAACTTTGAAGCTCTGTCTGAGAGGATGTCGCGTGCAATGTCTAAGCGTAATTTAGACAGCATTGGTGGAGGACATCTAATCAAGAGGAGTGATAGCAGCAGACTGCTAAGCGCCTAAGATTTTATGGCATTTGCCTACCGTAACTGACCGCACCATCGATTACAGCCTCGCAATGTGTATATGATTTGAGTGTCGAGTGTAAATAATGTAAGGGATATTTATTTGATGTGTACATATCAAAGGATGTAGCTACTATTTGTTAATAAATTATTGCATTTATATATATAGTTTTTTAATTTGTGCAATTAACAAAATAATATTGATTTATTTTTAAATATAAATATATCTATAATCACTTAAATACTTGTAAAAAGAATATATTTATGCCGTAATATTACAATATTTTAGATTCCGAAGCATGTAAGAGGAAAAGCAAGACGTGGCTTATGGCACGAATATTCATTTTTATTTATTCTAAAACACAGCCTTAATAAATATATTTTCTCTTTTGCAAGCCGGATCTAAAAAATATGATGGACCTTTTCTCGTAAGGTGAGTGATTAGATCTAGACCTAGATTATGTTTCTCTGCACTTCAAACTTGAAAAACCATCAACAAAAGAAGGGTTATTTTCTCAACAAAAGAGGCAACCGAATCGATTCGGTATATGCAACGTTCTGTCCGTTCGAATCAACGATTCAGTTGTGTATTACACATGAAAGATCCAGTAAAATAACATATGCACGGTTAATAGTAACTGTCCAACGGAGTTATCAAATATTAAAGATTAAACTGCTGTTATCAGGTCTTATCCGAATGTTATCGAAACAAATGCAGTATACACATACATACATATGTATATATGTACATACATACATACATGTCCATATGTATATGTAGATAACAGATCCGTTCATTGGAGGCTTTTATCTTCAAAGGTCTAGAAACTATTCATTGCCAAAATGCAACTTATTGATTTCTATGCAACTTTAAACATTTCCTTTCCATTGCAGATTAATAGCTACCACAAACGGGCAAACTGTCGTCTGCTATGAGTGCAGCCAGTCGGAATTTAAAACCAAGTACAATGTTAAGCCCTGTGCGGAGCGCCTGACACCAGGCAAGCTCGTTGGGAGTGGCCACCATAGGGAGGCAGTGCCGTACCTGATTAGAATGGATCCCATCTACAACAAGGACACCTGGGGCAGCAAACTCAAAAGGAACTTTGATGAAATTGACAAGGCATCGGCCAGTTTCAGCATTCTGAACCAACTTGTCTAGTGATATCATTTTAAGTGCTTGTAAATGCTCACGGCCACGAACGAATACCCGACCAAAAGATACTGATACTCAGCCAAATATGCTTCATGTCAAGGGATACATACTAGCAAATAAATTAAACGTATTATAAATAAAACGAATATGACTGTTATTAACATGTTTATTTATTATTCTTTAATGTTGAGTTTTGTGAAAGGTCATACCAGATCTAAATGCAGCGAATTTTTTTTTCTTTTAATCAAGGGACTATTTAAATACAAATTACATTTGATAATTATATTTAAAACAGTAAGTCATTAATATTTTTATTTACTTGCATTACGGCGATGGGGGATAACCTATAACAATTCATATTGACGAAGGTGCATCCTTTGAATAATGTCTCTGCAATCATTAAACACTCGTTTAATGTTTTCTGTGTCAACGGCGCATGTGAAATGTGGATAGCAATAGTGTTTACCATCTCCACTAGCTGTAGATATACGCTATAAAAAGGAAACAACATAACAAATTAGTTTACTGTACAGTACCAATCATGCACATAAGACTAGTGGGTTTATGGGTGCGCTGACTTACTAGAAACTCGTCTCGTATGAAATATTTTGCTCGTATTACTTCTGGGTCGTCACTTGATTCCATTATTGCGTCACCTATGTCGACAACACATTTTAAAAAAAGAGACAATATCATATTATCCATTAAAGAAATTCTATCAACATGTGGATGAGCTTATAAGTAATCTTCAGCGGTGCAATCCTCAATGGCAATCAACCAGCTGCTCTACGATCAGAATCAGAATCAGAATCGAAATATTGCAAATAATTTGGATCTTAAATGGTTACTTCTTATTTATTGATTGATTCATCTGTTCGATTTGATGACAAATTTCCAAGTATTTAAATTGATGAGAAGTCGGATTAGGTTCTACTTACTTGGCGTTTGGTATTTGTTAAACTCGGAGAAATATTCCGACAATTTACTTTTTCCAGCCTTAATTTTCTCTGCTAACAAATCTTGCTTATTTAAAAATAGTATAATAGAAATCGTGCGAAGCCATCTAGAATGAGAAGGTTAACCATGTACAACTCCAAGTCCACATTGTGTTAATGTTGAGTGACTTTACCTGTTATTCCAAATACTCTTAAACAAATCCAATGATTCTCGAAGCCGATTTTGGGTGGGATCTTCACGCAAAACCATGTTATAACTTGAGCACGCTGTTACGAATATAATAGCAGTTACATCATTGAAACATTGAATCCACTTCCTGCGCTCGTCCCGCTGTCCTCCTACATCAAACATGCTGCACCACACACGCGACATTCCAGTTAAAACTCAATCAATCAATGCATTCAAAGACATTTTGTACTCACTGAAAATTAACTTTGTCCACCTGAAATCTTGTCTCGAATATTCCAGAAGTCAACACACGGCATCGAAGAATATCTTGCTCATTTGGGGTATAGTTTGGGTTCTTAATTGTGCTAACACGATCCAGAAAGCTTGAATATAAAATGTCATGCATAAATATGGTTTGTCACATCAAGTTTTTGCCACAAGCATTGGTTAGTTTAAGATCACAATACAGTTTACTGGAACTATTACAGCAAGTACTTGTAGGAATTGCCTTTCTTAGTTTCGATTTCTCAAGCGATATGTGTTATTTTGAATTATAAATAGTTAATCCATACGTTCAATCCACTGTTTACTTTTAATCTTCAGTGTTTGTGGCACTTGCAGGAAAAACACACAGTAAAACAATCAGAATATGATCATCAAATTTCAACCAAGTCGGCAAGCATACCCATATTAAGAAATATACATTTATGACACATTGCATTTCTAATCCGACATTTTAACATTTAAAAATTGCTAATTATAATTCGATACTTACTATTTCGCACAGTCAATTAATTGATACTCATTTGATCTCTCATAGGTTTGAAGAACGCCCTTGTCTTTCCATAGTTCTTCGGTATGCTCATAAAATTCAGGAGGATAATTAAAGTCCGGACCTGCAGAAGGAAACAAACGGATTGAGAGTTATATTTGTACTTTTAGCATTTGGTTTTTATTCTATAGTAATCTTTTATGTGAAAAAAGTTTGAATTAAAGTTGGACAACTTACTAGATGCATAATCCTGAATATATTCCACTCTGGGTTCATTTTCTTTCTTTTCTAAAGCTACAGGTGGATTAAGTGTACTCATGGCTCCTGTAATAGTCTGTAAGAGAAAGTATTCATAGTTAAGTAAATGAAAATTATGTTGTAACAAAACAAAACTCTAGAATGGAAACCATTTAAAGGCTGTTAGCACTTACCAAGATAGCGTCTCGAATATTCTTTTTAATATCATCAATTTTCTGTTTTTTCTCTGTTTCAGAAAATCCGTCGACATGCAATATTCGCATTTGCTTGACTATAGTTGATTTACCAGACTCACCGGCCCCCAACAGGAGCAGCCTGTGTGTGGCCCTATAGAGCTGTTTATCTTTCTGCAACTGTCTAGATATTGCATCGCTCCGGCGCTTTTGACTTTTTGAATCCTCCGAGTTCACATCGGACTGCTTCGAGGTGGGGGACCCAAAGCAACCCATTGCTGCCCAGGGTGTCCACCAACACGTCGCTCGATTTTCCTGGTTGGCGTCGGGTGACGGTGACTCGGCACCCCTTGTATTTTCTCCGTTCTGCTCCAGTATAGCTGAGTTTTCGAGTCAATATACAATTTCCTTTGTACCGTTCACTTCCCCAATCTCAGTAACACCACCGGTCGCTCAGAGCTTCGAGAGATACGCGCCGAAAGCTACCGAAATTCAGGGTATTCAAAATATAAATAAATTCCATTAGTTTCCGCAGACTAAACTTAATGGTAAGGGGTCATATTTGGAAGCTAGAAATCAATCAATTTTGCACAACTCCTATCCAAAACCATAGCTGAATATTCTTTTTTGTTTACTTATTGTGTACTGTTCGTGTGTACATACTTGTACTTATACAAGTATGTATGTGCAGGTGTGTGTACAAACGAATCTACGAGACATTCCTGCCCACGAATTTATAATGTGAGTCACGGATTGAATGTCTGTGGCTCAAGCAGGGCTTTAATGTTTCCGAAAATTATGTTGCGCGTTTGCTCGCTGCCATTCGAAATCTATTTTAGAAAAATGACAATATTTCACTCGAATACATCAGCCCAGCACCCCATCAGCAGCAGTGGCAGGACGAAGCGTTTACATCAGGGCAGTGTAACAGGTGAAGCAGAGGGCGGGTGGAATTTTTGCGCATACAAAGGTGCAGGTACGCATGTACATAGAGATACCAACATAATTTCATCTGCAGGCCCGTAAGGCAGTTAAAACCCATACATATGTACACATGTATGTATGTACGATGTCTATATTATTGCATACACATCCAGTGGGCGAATCTTTTTTTTTTGCCGAAATATATGTATGTAAATGGGCGAAAATTTGATTAAACTTTTACTTTGAATATGAATATCTGTACACATTATATGCACGCATGGGCATGTACGAGTGTGCGTAGAAGTGTTTAATCTATTAATTATTGGTGTCCACCCAAAATACATACTTCAGACGAAAGTCGAGAATATTTAATTGTAAATAAATGTGCATAAATTCATCGGGATCTAAGCGGGTATATATGTATGTACATATATTAGACGGATATGTGTACACATCGTTGTGTATCTACTCATATATATGTACATATGTGCAGATGTATGTGCTTGGATATATATGCATATAGACACAAGTTCTCGGTTTGCATGTGTGAATGGATGTACATAAATAAATGTATGTACATATATCTCTATATGTATGTACTGCCCAGAATATTTGCCATTTCTTTGACACTTTGGGACACGAAACTATATTATACCCATCTGATAGTATTTTGAATTCATGCGCGAACGATTTTTCACTGATTTCGGGTCTAAGGATGAAAGGAAGTCGAGTCGGACCTCGGCCAGCTAATCACATCATTGCGCGAATTTTATTGTCACAGGCGTATATTTGCATGTACACAAAATGTTTCGTTATTGTTTACCGTGCATTACCGAACATTTTTATTCATGGGAGCAACTTGGGTGGCTGAGCAAAAGCAAAAGGTGCACACGATATCGGAGAGCAGAGCAACTTTCGGAGGTGCAGAAAAAGATACTTTGATGTATCTGTCGCGGAGCGTACTATGATTATGGGCGGAAATGGCCAAACATTTTCCACCTGCCCTGTATTGCAATCGCATTAATTATCACTCTAAAAATGCATTTTAATACCACACTAACTCACTTTTTTTTATATTTTTTATTTTATGTATTCAACCTAGGGATGGGATGTTAAATATATATTGATACAATGCCGATGTTTTTTGTCAGTAGTTTCGGAATATCGATGTAGTGCTATCGGTATTTTTGTGCAATTAACGACTCTGAATTTGGCAAATGGCAATATATACGTTATCCTATATCCTTTTTTTTGCACAAATCTCATTAATGTTATAGTATCCTGTTGGCGGGGGAGCTGATTTCCAACCGTCATATACGTTAAACTGTATATCGAATTTGTGCAAGTGCAGTGTTGTTAAGTGCATTCAAGGGCGTCTCGTCTCAGCCGGCCGAGTAAAAGCCTTGGGAATTATGTAGTTTATACGGCAAAATTGCTCATAAACGCTATTTTTAAACTTAATTTTTTATTCAAGTAGAAAAATATATGTTTTTTTAACATATTTCATCCTCCACCCATTACAATGTTGTTTGAAACTATTACCAGGGCTTACTTAAAATAACTTTTGATCAAATTCTCCAGCTTCACAGTGTCCACTGCGAACTTTCGAATGCCCTCGGAAAGTTTATCAGTTGCCATCGCATCTTCATTTAGCAGCCAACGGAATTTGCTTTCGTCCACGGAAATCTTTTCGATGTCCTGCACCTTTGCATTGTCCACCGACAAATATGTTGTCACCGAATCGATGTCGTTCTCCAGTTCCTTCAGCAGCGACGGGCTAATAGTCAGCAAATCACATCCAGCCAACGCTTTGATTTCGCCCACATTCCGGAATGAGGCACCCATAACTAGGGTTTTGTAGTCGTACTTTTTATAGTAGTTGTAGATTTTCGTTACCGAAATCACACCAGGGTCCTTGAGAGGCTCGAATTTCTTGTTTTCGGTGTTGGCCACATACCAATCCAGAATCCTGCCCACAAAGGGGGAGATTAGGGTGACGCCAGCCTCTGCGCATGCCACTGCCTGCGCAAAGGAGAAGAGAAGGGTAAGGTTGCAGTGCACACCGTGCTCGTTCTCCAAAATCTCTGCCGCCTTGATTCCCTCCCAGGTGGATGCCAATTTGATTAGGATGCGTTCCTTTTCGATGCCAAGGGATTTGTACAGCTTAATCAGCTTCAATGCCTTCGCCACACTGTTCTTCGTGTCGAATGATAGTCGGGCGTCGATTTCGGTGGACACACGTCCAGGAACAACTTTCAGAATCTCGGTTCCGAACAGCACGCACAAATAGTCCATTGCCTCGGCAACTTGATCATTCAAAGACCTGAAAATAAATTTCAGAGCTTAGTAATATGCGAGAATAAGCCATATTGTATTAGTTTATACCCTTTTTGGCTTTTTGCATACTCCACGGCCTTCTGTACCAAGGGCTGGTACCGCTCCATGGACGACGCCGACAGAATAAGCGAAGGATTTGTGGTGGCATCAGTTGGCTTGTAGATGTTGATGGCTAAAAATAATACAATTGAATGTCAAGTTTGCTTAGCAGTGGAGTTTATTGCAAACAAATTTGCATAGAAGGCTGGTTTTTTTTCACTTTAAGACTTGTTAGAACGGCCTTTAAACCAGTTTTAACCAAAACCACAGGCCGGCTGACTTTCATTTTACACGAACAAATCCTTGACAAATCATTGCCACTCACATATGAATGTAGCATTTGTATATTTGAAACCTTATCACCACAGCGGTCACATTTCCAGCACACGTATGCACATAAGGTCAAACTAAAGTCAGGTTGAATTCTGCTTTTCACTTTTATTTGATCTTCACAAAAGAAGATAACAGCAACTCGAATAGAGAGATGTTCCTCATGCATTTATATGTTTGTACATACATTTGTATGATTACCAACTCCTGTACATACAGCATAACATTAAGATACTTCAGAAAGCATGGTACGACTTATTTCGTATGTGTGTGTGTATGTGATCAAACTCAGCTTTAAATGAACTTTTAACCTCACCGAAATTCCGATAAAACAAAACTTATCCTTGTATTTGAATATATTTAAGTATGTACCTTCAAAGTCGCCGGTGTCAGCCACAATTGTAGTGACTTGTTTAAGTTGTTGTAGAACCGACATCTTGAGCTTTTTTGACGTGCAATCGCTTCCCATTCCAGAAATTAAAATAAAAAAAAAATCCACAAATTCCGCCGATTTCTGTAGCAGTGTGACCGCGGTATTATCGATCAAAAATACCGTCAGACCCTCAAAAATATACCAAAATATACCCTTCCATTTTCAAAATATACCGTAAATCTAAAATCAGTTTCTTCGACTTTGATCTTCTGTCTAATATTATCAGATAGTTAGAGCTCTTAGCTTTAAAAATGCAATTTTACACGAATCTTCTTTTAATTCTCCACAAGATTGGTTGGTTTTCATGACTTATCTTTATTCGATTGATTGCAAAATAAGGAATGGAACGTTACGTCATTTGAGGTCATTTCTCTCGTACATGCTCCTCGCGTATGGTTTCTATACCTGTCTTGAAGTGTAGTGCATCGCTGAAAAAGAAAAGTTTCATAATAGATAGAGCTTAAGCATTTCATTTTCACTTACCTAATCTAGTTCCATTCACAGCAGCGTGATCACTTTTCTACCATCACTACGTGCTATCGATACAACGCTGAAAACATATGTTTATGTTTATCAGAATCGCACGTGCAAGTTTTTAATTGAACTGTTTTAAATTGTTTGCCAGGAGTTTAACATGAAGCAGAAGCACTCGAAGCATAAGGCAAAGCCATACCGGCAGGTGGCCCCCGTTCGCAAAAATGAGAAATTTTCGAAAAACTACAGCTACATCCAGAGAAGCAAGCAAATGGAGGAGTCGCACAGAAAGGAACGAGTCCCGGCCTTGACAGGAAACAACTCCTTTGAGCCTGTAGCAGATCTGCTCCCCGACTTGCAAAATGATGTTGACGAAACTGGGTTCTATGAGCAGCTGGTGAATGGATTCAACAACGTACAAACGAGTATGTCAATAATTATATTTCCGAAGCATTTTCCTTGACTACCAATCGTTTTTGCAGGCCGCCTTCTCAGCACAAACGAGAGCGACGGTGCCTCGGTGCCTGCACCAGTGAAAACAGTTGAGAGAGAGAGCAAAACTCCAGTCCAAACGAATGATGACTTTGATTCGTACAATTCGTTTTCGAAACGATTCGATTTCGATCTATCAGCAGACAATATCAACGATTTGATCTCGCGTAAGGATGCCACATTGATCAAGAGCAGTTGGCCGGCAGTTGGAAATCTAAAGTTTGAGATTCCGCAATTAGATGCGAATGCACAAAATCCCGATTGCAGTCCACCGAGTGCCATTTCCAACTCCTCTGATCTCCAAAAGTTGGAGGTTAAAATGTCCATATGCGCAAAGGTTGCGTATCCCCTTTCTGCGCTACAGTCGGAGCTCTTTCATGTTGCGAACAACTATCAGGACCTGTACTTTCCCCACAGAACACACAACAACGCCGAAGAGATTCGGTACATGTACTGCCTGCATGCGCTGAACCACATGCTAAAGGTCAGATCCTTGATTCTGCGTAATAATGAGAAAGTGGCGGCACTCGCCAAGTCACTAAAGTTGTCACCGAATGAAATTTCCATACCGGAGACATTCAGAGACCAAGGACTGAAGCGTATGAAGGTGCTATTTATTGTGCCCTTCAGGGAGTCGGCTTTAAAGATAGTAAAAGTAATCGGAGACTTACTATTTGGCATTCAAGATGGTAAGAAATGCAAGCTGAAAGTCAAAGGCAAAAACTCATCCACTTTACTTTGCAGATCAAGCCAGGAAAAATTCAATGGCAAATTATGAGCGGTTCCTGCAAGACTACTCGGGAAATACGATATACTTCCCCAAAACGAACCCAAAACCATTCGACTATGAGCAAACATTCAGTGGAAACACAGATGACAACTTTAAAATTGGATTGCGCTTCACAAAGAAAGCCGTTTCTCTGTTTTCTGATATGAACGCCTCAGACATACTGATCGCCTCTCCGTTGGGACTGCGAATGCTTGTCACGGACAAGGAGAGTGACTTTGACTTCCTAAACTCAATTGAGCTGCTCATAATCGACCAAGCGGAGCTTTTCCTCGCGCAGAACTGGGAGAATCTTCTGCACTCGCTGGACCACCTTCATCTGCAGCCACAGAAGCTGCCGGACACCAATTGCCAACGGGTTCGGACTTGGTGTCTGAGCGGAGCATCCAGCTTCTACCGCCAAACCTTATTTTTCTCATCCCACGAACTTCCTGAATTTCGGGCAGTGCTCAACAGCAAATGTCAAAACTACCAAGGCAAAGTGCGGGTCACAAATCTAGTGGAACATGGCGATATCCGGAATGTCATCACGCCAATTCAGCAAGTTTTCCGCCGAATTAACTGCACCAATGTGGAGTCATCGTTTGACGATCGCTTTCAGCATTTTGTCAAGCACATAATGCCTCAGTTTAGTAAGCCCGGCTTCTCGCATTGCATGCTGTACGTGCCCAGCTATTTCGACTTTGTGCGCATACGCAATCAGTTCAAAACAGATATGATTAGCTTTGTGCAGATCAGCGAATACACAAAGAAGGAAAAGATTTCCCGGGCGAGAGACATATTCTTCCACAGCGGAGCGTCTGTGCTGCTCTATTCGGAAAGGGCTCACTTCTTTCGACGCACCCGAATCAAGGGTATACGAAATTTGATTATGTACCAGCCGCCCAACTTTCCGCACTTTTACTCGGAGCTCATCAATCTGATGCTCGAATCCAACCAGAATCCGCGAGATGGCTTTGGAGATGAGATGAGTGTCAATATACTGTATACAAAATATGACCTTCTGAGTCTGAGCAACGTCGTTGGAAGCGAGAATGCGCTTAAGTTGACCACGGGGAAAAAAGATTCCTACCTCTTTTCGACCAAGACATAAATAGCCCACAATGCAGACCTTACACAGTGAACGTTTGTACATATTCGTTTAATGAAAATATATGTGTCATTGCAAAACGAAAATGATTATCTATTGGAATAATGGCACACTGCATTGAATATATTTATAGGCGGAAATGCATGTTCGCGGGGAAGGACATTTCGCCAAGACTTATATTAGATATTTGTCTGCAAGAGACAACCGCACACCTTTGCTCGTTTCTTTTCAGAGCAAACTGCGAGTGCAATTGTTACATAACACAATTGTAATCTCTCGAGTCAAAGAACAAACAAAAATTGTATAGAAAATTCCAACTTGTGCAAACATTATAAAATAATTATATTTCAGTCAGAAATTAGATAATCCCTTCTCTAAGACAAAGCGCTTTAAGGATCCTTTTCTATAAGAAGATGTAAGATTTGGTAACATATATATAATGTTTGTAATGTAACAATGATTATACATGCATCGTTTATATAAATCATGCAAAATATTATCCAATAAGTACAAGAGATATTAGGATTAGTGCCAGAGTTGAGCCGTGACCCTGACCCGTGCATATTTATAACTCGAAAGTTATTCAGGTAGTTTACAAAATAGTGTCCATATATGTATATGCACATATATGAAAAGGTAAAATCGTAGACAAATGCATATTTATGGGTGCTCTCTGAAATTTTGTTATAGGTGCTGCAGAAGGCGGATATACTACAGAAAGGAACATGTGCGGAGAGCGATTGTGCTCTTGCCAACTTTTTGAGAGGCCATAAAGGCATTACAAGACTATTTTTAAGCGGCTAAACGACGGCTGCCAGTCTCTGCCGAAACTCAAAGGAAAAAAGCAGAAATATCCGGAACGTGCATACTCTTCTAATTGTTCCGACTCTGCGAATGCTATCTACAGTACCGGAAAATAATGTGCATGTATGATAAACATCCATATTTGGATGTGCTACGAGTAATACCAATGTATTGTGCTTAGCTGATGGGGGTTTCTTGATAAAGTTTACAATGAACTTGACTGTTTGGAAACAATTCCATTGATAAATCCAGAATCGCTGGCTGTCTGCTATCCAGCATAATCCTGTGTGTGTCAAACGCTTTGGACTAGCATACTACGATTCACGGGGCAGAGTTTATAAATAATGATTTCTAAATATTAAACAGACACACGTGCACTCACAAATACTGATGATCATGTATGCCCCACACGGCTGCTTCGCTTCGTGTCTTTGAGCAGAGCAGAGCACACGTTGGTGCTGTGGCATCTACATACAGCCATAGCCCAGCCATATGGATGTGCCTGCATGTATCTGTATCTACCTACGTATATGTAGATAATGTATTTGTATTTTCCTTCGGCGAGATCGATCCGAGCGGAGCAGAAGCAAACACGAGCACCGTGAAGCGAGAACCGACAACCGCCAACAATCGGATAGGTGGTAAGTGCTCAACAGTTTGTGCGTGCTAAAAGTATTTTCCCGGGCCAAAATAGAGAGTGTATGTAGTTTTGGGAATTTTGCCAAAATATATGAATTTTGTAATTCAAATAGACACTCTCATCAAGCAGCGTTCTCCTTGCGTTCAGTTGCCGTTGATCGTTATAATAGCGCGATCTTTGTGTTAGCTCTTGGTCTTCCGACTCAAATAAATTTATTATATAATAACGGAATTTTTACTAAGAATAATAATTGTAAGTTTTGTTGATTTTTTTGCAACAATTCCAAACAAAATAATTAGTGATTTTACTCCAAACTCTCTATATAAAAAAAAACCAAATCCAAAAAAAAAAAAAGAAAAACTCCCAAACTGTAAAAATGTTCAACCGCGCGCCTAAAATCATGGAAAATTCAACAATTTATATAAATTACCTACATACACCCGTACCGTACCGTACTTACACTTGAGAGTTGGTGTTTTGAAAGTGTCTCCACAGTTTTAGTCATAAGTTTACTAGTTGAAACCCCTCGCCTACAGCTATCCATCCATTGGAAGTAGTCCGTAAAGAGGACAAATCGTGAACAACCTCGACCTCCGTAGTCATATTGAAATATTTGAATGTCACCAATACCAATGCCCAAATAGATACACTGCTCTAAAGTTTTCACTTGTGTCGTCCTACATAGCATAGCATGGCCAGATCTGTGATAGAAAAACTGATTATGCAACCGTTGTGTCAGCCCCCTGAGGCGAATAGGAACGGAACACTGTATGCATGCTACGTTCTTACACCATCATGTACATACAGACATGTCATTTCACCTCATTTCATATCGTTCTCTTACTGAAATGATTAAATAATAAGCACCGAGAAGGCTGTGAACCCACGTAAGATACTCTTTGCCGAAAGGATAATAGATTTGTACATAGATAATTATACAATTCATTAGCAGACCCGAGCTGTCCAACTGTCAATCGGAATTAGAGATTTCATGTGGAGGAGAGCAGCTCCCCTCTACACTTGTCGACATCCATCAGAATGCTCAGAAATATCTTGAGCCGTAAAAATATACTTATGCCTAAAGACACACATATGTATTTATGCGTATAAAAGTCCACCCTACGATCGTCTCCCAGTACATATGAACATATGTCTGTATGTTCATACTTATTTATGTGTTCCCAGTACATATTTATATATGTACATAATATGTGTTCAAAATTAAGCTTGTATTTTTCGGGTGCTAGGTTGCTATTTTTAGCCCATCTCGGCCAGAGGCAATTTTTTTTGCTCCATAATGCACACGTATAGACCCATACATGCACATTTCACGTATGTATAAACGGAATATATAGACCAATACATACTTATGTGTATATAATTTAGAAACACATATAGAAATACGTTTTAGCCAGGCACATTTGTGCAAATTAGAACTCTCTCAAATATGAATTATTAATTCTAAATTAACGTTAAAGCTGTAACTTTCGAAATACCGTTAGATTTTGACACATGTGACATGTATATAATTAGAATTCGAATGTGCCTCGTAAATATTCTCACATAATCCAAACAATATTCAAATTGTTGGATCCGGTTCAAAATTTTCCGCATCGCCTGATGTATATCTAGTCCACGGTCCTGTTCTGGATGTCATGTCTCGTTCTAATTGTTCAAAAGTGAAATGAAATGAAATGTCTCTGCTCTGCTGAGACCTGAGTTTTTTGAATGTGAAGGAGCGCGAAAGAACAGTGTTGGGTAGAGGTGCAAGCTCCCTGCTGTGTGTTTCAGTTGACAGTAGTGGCTCGGCTCGGCTCGTTCTGGTTTCTTTTGTCGGAGAACCAACAAATTAATTTGATTCGATCAAATTCTTTTAAGAATATTAATAAAAAGCTGAATAATCAGGTACATGCAAATATAATAATGCGATTGCCGCACTATCGATATGTTCATAAGTGACTGGTTACATGCAACCCTGCGGCCAATAAATGTCGTGTCATAGTGGCCAGGTGAAACACGAACGCCGATAGTGCAATATTATCAGAAGCATTTTAGAAAAAAAAGCGCCATGGCGTATAATATATAACAAGTTGTGAAAATACAGTACTTAACACGCAGTGCGTTGTTTCATATGAATTGTACTGAATCAATACACACATAAAGGAATCCATTTCCGTGTTGGCGATCTTGGCAAACTCTGTTGTGCAAAGTGACACGTGTGTGAATCTCATAAGTGGAGATTAGACTAGTCTGGCACGAGCGGTAATGCCAATGTTCTTACAACCTCTTAATTAGTACTTAATTAATTTGTAATAGTTGCTCGACCACTAAACGTCTCAACTGGTCCAAGCCTCCCAGCCTCCCCCTTTTCATTTACTTTACCCGAATGTCTATGAATTTGCATATTTACTCTACAGTAGAGATGTACATACATACATATGTACTTATGCACGTATGTATGTTCAAGCGTACATTATTTGCACAGATGAGAAGGTATGTATGTATGTACGTATTCAGGTATGTACATACGTTTGTACATGCTCGCATGCACATACATACATACATACGAAATCTAATGAGGTAGTTTTAACTGCAATTGAACACACTTGCGTAGGCATATGCATATTGATATTTATTCCCAATTACTATTCCTGTCAGCACACAGCACACAACCTATTATCAGAAACTAATAAAATGTACTTGGCTTTGTTTTTCTTTTCAATCTCTACACATCACCCAATCACATGAAGTGAAGGCTACTGAACGAAGAGGATAACAAATCAAAATGGAAGACGGTCACTCGAAAACCGTCGAACAGTCTCTGAACTTCTTCGGTACAGACGGAGAGCGCGGTCTTACCCTTGAGCAGATCAAGGCTAACCAGGCGAAATATGGACCGAACGGTAATTACAATTGTTCAATATAAATATCGTAAGCAACACTGACTCACCTGCATTCACTTCTTTATCATTTCAGAATTGCCAACTGAGGAAGGTGCGCAGTCAATATCAAATCAGATCGAGTGCAATGCGCGCTCACGATCATGATAACGAACAACGTCCACTAATGTCATTCACATTTACCAATTGTTTTCTATTTCGCAGGAAAGAGTATTTGGCAATTAGTTTTAGAGCAGTTCGACGATCTTCTAGTGAAGATTTTGCTTTTGGCAGCCATCATTTCATTTGTAAGTCTAACCCATTCCGGAGTTGTGTAATCTCTGCTCCACACACACGATTCCCATACGCAACTAAACTTTGCTATCGTTTTATTTAATCACAGGTATTGGCGCTATTTGAAGAACACGAAGAGACGTTCACTGCATTTGTAGAGCCCTTAGTTATTTTACTTATTCTGATAGCTAATGCGGTGGTTGGTGTATGGCAGGAAAGGAACGCCGAGTCCGCCATTGAGGCTCTCAAGGAGTATGAGCCAGAGATGGGCAAGGTGATCCGTCAAGACAAATCTGGCATCCAGAAGGTCAGGGCGAAAGAGATTGTGCCCGGAGACTTGGTCGAGGTGTCTGTCGGTGACAAGATCCCCGCCGATATTCGCCTAACCCACATTTACTCCACCACCATCAGAATCGATCAGTCCATCCTCACCGGCGAGTCTGTGTCGGTTATTAAGCACACCGATGCTATTCCCGATCCACGTGCCGTCAACCAGGACAAAAAGAACATTCTGTTCTCCGGCACCAACGTGGCCGCTGGCAAGGCCCGTGGCGTCGTCATTGGCACTGGACTGAGCACTGCTATCGGTAAGATCCGTACCGAAATGTCGGAGACTGAAGAGATCAAGACACCACTGCAACAGAAACTGGACGAGTTCGGAGAGCAGTTGTCCAAGGTTATTTCCGTCATTTGCGTCGCTGTCTGGGCCATCAACATTGGCCACTTCAACGATCCCGCCCACGGTGGCTCCTGGATCAAGGGTGCCATCTACTATTTCAAGATTGCTGTCGCCCTGGCTGTCGCTGCCATCCCAGAGGGTCTCCCCGCCGTTATTACCACCTGCTTGGCTTTGGGCACACGCCGCATGGCTAAGAAGAATGCCATCGTGCGCTCCCTGCCATCCGTCGAGACCTTGGGCTGCACCTCCGTCATCTGCTCTGATAAGACCGGCACACTCACCACCAACCAGATGTCCGTTTCCCGCATGACGATCTTCGAGAAGGTCGAGGGCAATGACAGCAGCTTCCTTGAGTTTGAGCTGACGGGATCCACCTACGAGCCAATTGGCGAGCTCTTCTTGGGCGGCCAGAGGGTGAAGGCCGGTGACTACGAGGCACTCCAGGAACTGGCAACCATTTGCATCATGTGCAACGACTCCGCCATCGATTTCAATGAGTTCAAGGCTTGCTTCGAGAAGGTCGGTGAGGCCACCGAGACTGCTCTGATTGTATTGGCCGAGAAACTGAACGCTTTCAATGTGAACAAGTCCGGTCTGGATCGCCGATCCACCGCCATTGCCGCTCGTGGTGAGATTGAGACCAAGTGGAAGAAGGAATTCACCCTGGAGTTCTCTCGCGATCGTAAATCCATGTCCTCGTACTGCACACCCCTGAAGGCCTCCAAACTGGGTACTGGCCCCAAACTCTTCGTCAAGGGCGCTCCCGAGGGTGTGCTGGATCGCTGCACACACGCACGTGTCGGCACAAGCAAGGTGCCACTGACATCGGCGCTGAAGGCCAAGATTCTGGTTCTGACTGGACAGTACGGTACTGGTCGCGACACCCTGCGTTGCCTGGCTCTCGCTGTTGCTGATAGCCCCATTCGCCCAGAGGATATGGATTTGGGAGATTCCAACAAGTTCTATCAGTATGAGGTTAATCTGACATTCGTCGGAGTCGTCGGCATGTTGGATCCCCCCCGCAAGGAGGTCTTCGATGCCATTGTCCGCTGCCGTGCTGCCGGTATTCGCGTTATTGTGATTACTGGCGACAACAAGGCCACTGCCGAAGCCATCTGCCGCAGAATCGGCGTGTTCACTGAGGATGAAGATACCACTGGCAAATCCTATTCCGGTCGCGAGTTCGATGATCTGTCCACCGCGGAACAGAAGGCTGCCGTTGCCCGCTCCCGTCTCTTCTCCCGTGTGGAGCCCCAGCACAAATCCAAGATTGTTGAGTACCTCCAGGGCATGAACGAGATCTCTGCCATGACTGGTGATGGTGTGAATGACGCCCCCGCTTTGAAGAAGGCCGAAATTGGTATTGCCATGGGATCCGGTACTGCTGTGGCCAAATCTGCCGCCGAAATGGTCTTGGCCGACGACAACTTCTCATCCATTGTGTCTGCCGTTGAAGAAGGTCGCGCTATTTATAACAACATGAAACAGTTCATTCGTTATCTCATCTCCTCGAACATTGGTGAAGTCGTATCCATTTTCCTTACCGCTGCTCTTGGCCTGCCCGAAGCTTTGATTCCCGTCCAGCTGCTCTGGGTCAACTTGGTAAGTGAAAGTCTTTGAATTTAACTATGAACATTGCTCTTTATGCTTTCCCCTTAGGTTACTGATGGTCTGCCAGCTACAGCTCTTGGTTTCAACCCACCTGACCTGGACATCATGGACAAGCCACCCCGCAAGGCTGACGAAGGTCTCATTTCCGGCTGGTTGTTCTTCCGGTAGGACTTCTTCTATCAGGAATTGAAGGAACTTCAACTAACATATATTTTATTTGTTCTTTTTCAACAATTTATAGCTACATGGCCATTGGTTTCTATGTCGGCGCAGCTACTGTTGGTGCTGCTGCCTGGTGGTTCATCGCCTCTAGCGAGGGTCCCGGCCTGTCCTACTGGCAACTCACTCACCATCTGTCCTGCTTGGGTGGCGGCGACGAGTTCAAGGGTGTCGACTGCAAGATCTTCAGCGATCCCAAGGCGATGACCATGGCTCTGTCCGTACTCGTAACAATTGAGATGTTGAACGCAATGAACAGGTGAGAACAAACTGAGAAAACCTTAACATGTTTATGTGCTGCTGACACGGGATCTACGTTTATGTGTGTAGCTTGTCTGAGAATCAGTCCCTGATCAGCATGCCCCCATGGTGCAACTTGTGGCTGATTGGATCGATGGCACTTTCCTTCACTCTTCACTTCGTTATTCTTTACGTTGATGTCCTCTCCGTAAGTATCACTCAACAACACTAACCAAACTAAAGCGAAACTAACCCTAACCAACACTAAACCTGATATTCTCCCCCCGTCTTTAGACCGTCTTCCAAGTGACACCGTTGTCTGCAGAGGAATGGATAACTGTGATGAAATTCTCAATTCCTGTAGTTTTATTAGATGAAACATTGAAGTTTGTTGCTAGAAAAATCGCAGATGGTGAGAGTCCTATATATAAGATGCATGGGATTGTGTTAATGTGGGCTGTCTTCTTTGGCCTGCTGTACGCTATGATGCTTTAAGAATATAATGATAATCCATAAGCCCAACTTCATTATTCTAATTTCTAGTATAAAATGTTACTAAATATAAACAGAAAACAAACAGAAACCACAATTATAAATATCTAACGTAACGACATATAACCAATATAAAGATTGTTCCCGAAAATATTACTGATTTCCACCGCTCCACCCACTCCCCGGTATCACAGAACTACAGACTACTCTAGTGATACTCTGCAAATACTACGGGGTCGCCGACTGACTCACACCCTGCTTTGGCATTGAACAAACAGCGTCAGACTTTCTATATTCGACACTCTATGACCCTAACGATTCACCTAACACAAACACACACACACCACACACGTATATATCCAACAAATACACAATATATTTGTGTTTGTATATTATTAAATTATATAGCAGGATGCTTTTTGTACATACAATGCTGTAGATACATAAGAGTTCCAAACCCGGGTATATTTTTTCAATTGTAATAGTTAGGTTTTATCCAAAAATATATGTTTACTGTCAGCAATGTTCGCTGTACATGAGATAGCTTCTTGGAACAGAAAAGAACGAATCAATTTGAACAATTAGTCTCCTCGTTGAGTAACTGACAAACTAATCATCTATCTGTAGGTTTAGTTATGCAAAAGAACAAACAAATTTACATTTATCTACTCTCTCCCGCTACGTTTGCGTACCGTACCCATTATTTGTGGGCATTTTTGTTTAGCCTGTCAGAAATCAATTCTAATTTTTGGTTAACGTTTTTTCGTACTTGAACTCAGTCTATGGTTAACGTAATTAATATTTTCAAAGATGCAACACACACACATGTACTTATAGTAACCTTTTGCGTTCGATAATACTTTCATAAATAAAATCTGATATATTGGTAAACTCATTCCGTAGCTGTAAGGATTTTTGTTGAGCACAAGATATTGAATGAAGTCAATAGCTGACACAGCAACTTACACAGCATCGTATTCGGCGCGTTCGTATCGTCTCGACTCGTCTCGGCTTCAGATTGTGTTTGCATTGTATTGTATGTATTTAGGCAAATGCTTAGGAACCTTCTAGGGCATATTTCGTCTATTCTATGCACACCCCAAGGGACCACAACCACCATCTTGGGGTACCCTTGGGGTAGTGTGTGGGTGCAGCAATCATTTTGAACATGTTTCAAGTTTTAACTGACTTTGAATCGAATTGTGTAACTTATGTCAGTCTCAGTTGTATGGAATTAAGTAATCCTTATAGCATTTGTTAGCGAATACTTAATTAAATTAACATAATACATAATTTATTTTGTTATACAATTAGAGACGCTGTGAATTGATTAAACAAAAATTACCCACACAATTACCTAACATTAATTCAATAAATAATGCAAAACTAAAACATGCCGAACTGAGCTCTACGAAACCCGAAGAAAGGGCAGGCTCCATGCCCCCCAACAATAAGCTTCCCCCTGGCTGCTGCAAATTCTATTTATAAGTTTTGTTGCTTGCACGTGCACGTCGTTGGTGCGAAGAACGATCGACAATGGCAATTGAGTGCCAACGACTTGATGTTACATGCCAGCCCAATACTCCCTACCAATATACACATTCTCAACGAACTATTGTTTATTTTATTTATACAGTCAATCCCAGATTTCATTAGTTGGATCCCCGATTAATTACCATAACATAAATGAATCCATCCCTGCTTTAGAAAAGTACGTGCAGTTATTATATTATGTCGCGAGTGCGCCGAAATTTGTGGTTAATGTAAAAAGAAACAGAACAAACCGTTGCTGTACTGTACATTATGGTCTATGTATTACATTATCGCACTCAATGGCATAAACGAACACAAAAAAGAACAAAGAAAAAACACAGATTTGAAATTCAGCATGTAAGATATCTAAACGTAAAAACGAAATAATAAAACAAGAAATCCGAAACTCTGGTCTACATATGTAACTTCCCACCCTGCCCCTTGCCCCCTGCCCCCTGCATCTGCGTATGCCCACCGAAACTGCCAATTTCCAGAGCTACCCGAAGATGCTTACTTGGTCCTGGTCCTCCCCTGCAATCAATCCGCTGAAGTGCCGTACCCAGTACTTATGTATTCCCCGTCAAGCTTTGGTTTGCTCATGCGTTGATCGGTTAAATATATTTAATGAAGAAACAACCTGGTAATAATCGTCACCATTGTTTGCATATACACTAAATGTAGTTCCTGACGCCGTCGTCGACAAGTGGTAAACGGTTTTGTGCACCATAACCGGATACGAGAATGTGGAAATGAATGTGAAGGATGACAAATTTTTCGACCTTTATCATTCGTGTATTAATCGCTAAGCCAGCCCTGTTACTTGCAACTGCAACATTGAATCCAACATAAATAAAATTATTTGCTTTAGAAAGTAAAACATTAATGGAACTGTGGGTTAGTAAGAATGGATTAAATAAATATATACCAAATATAAAACTTAAAGCCTGCTCCTTTTATTTAACTTTACTTTGGGTATTCAATAGTAATTCGAAGTGAATATTTTGTTTATTTATCATTTCCAAAAGGGTTAAATAACGATTGCATTGCGCCCAGTAACATATTGCAAAGCCTTTGGCCGGATTTCATGATCGGTAAAGTTCTAGTTTTAAATTAGTTACGCGAGCACGCTCTGTGTGTCTTTCATAAATTAGATCAGTCTGATCAGCAAATGCATTGCTTCCTTCTGCTAAAATGCAGCATTGACAACGAAATGAAGGCATTTGCTAGTGGTCCGTGAAATTTGGAGAAACATCTCCGTTACGAGGGCGGCAAGGCCCATAATGTAGCTGTTTTGTCCGCTGATGTTGAGATGAAGGAAAATTCTGTTGGATGCCATCGAATGGTTATTGCTTTGTCCTTATGCTCCGCCACCACCACGGAGGACAGCTCATGTGCCAGATCACCTTGCAGATCTGTGAGCTTAATGGAATTGTCGTAGCTGCAAGTCAGCATGTAATAGGCGGAGGGAGAAAACCGAACGCACCTTTTATGCACACGAATACAGAAATGGTGAAATTACAAATTAGTGGTCCAATTCTGGTCACGTGAGGTTCGGAATCATTACCTTATTTCAGCGCTGTGTGGATAAAACCGCTGTATTGGCCGATTTCCACGAATGTCATACAGTACGCACGAGCTATCCGCGTGTCCCGATACGAGAAGCCTGCCTGTGGGATCCACGCAAACGGCTGTCACAGCAGAGTTTTCCAGTGTGCCATCTTTACGCTCATGCTCCAAGGTGTTTACCGAAACGTTCACTCGAAGATCCCAAAAGCGTATCGTTTGATCCTGAGTAGAAAATCAGCTGATAAGAAGATGTGTATATAAATGGGAATATTGTTGACGATTACCTGTGATCCAGACACGAACATTGCATTGTTCCAGCTGAACAGTGACAATATATGACCGGAATGGCCACTGAACGCCTGAAACGGGGTTCCTGAAACACAGTCCGTTATGTAGATCTTGCAGTCACCAGCACCACCGCTCACTAGGAGGCGGGACTTTGTGGAGGAGTCGTCCAGGAAGCACATGTCGCGTACAGTTCCATCGTGCATATTCAGCTCCATCTCGTGACCCACCAGCTGGTTTGTGTCGTTGTTAAATCTCATATACTTGATGGTTTTATCATTTGATCCTGTGGCAATTATCTCGCCGTCCCTGGACCAGCAAGTGCAGTAGATTGATCCTCGATGGTGTTTCGTTCGCTTGCACAGAACGGAGGGGGGATACACTGCCGCCTGCTGGCCATTTCTAGCAACAAAATAAATATTTACTCTTCGTTAATCACATTCCGGTACGGTAAAATGTCTATCAAATACTACCTTAGCTTGGAAAGTTGTGGATACTGGCAGATGCGAAACGTCTTGGAGTTGGAACCCACCGCGTACAACTTTCCATTTGGATGAAAATCGACACTCCGAATCGCCTGCGAGTCTGCCAAAGTGGTCACTGCCTCAAAGTGTGGCCGCTGTTCTGCATCGCCCTTTTGGCAAAGAGAAATTGAATTTGATTAATTGTCTGCACAGTTATTTTATTTAATGCACACCACTCATACTACATAAGTATGTTTATGCAAATGTTTATGGGCTTTGTGTCTTAATTCTTTTGTTGCCACCAGGCAAACTGCCTGCGTGTTCAAAATAAACAAATGGCCCTAAGCAGCGCTTACCTTTCGCAAATCCAAGTCCTTGGCTTCAGAATTCATGAATGATGTGTCTGTCGTTTCCTTTCAGACTGTTTCTAATTGTAAATAGAGTATTTTCAGGTATTTCAAACCAATCTATGTTGTTCAAGCCCCTTCAGCCATCGATGGTAATGGGTCGTACAACTCTCTACGGTTCAATTAATTATATTTGAGAGAGACGGCGAGACATCAAAATCAGTGTTGGGTAACGTTTTTATAGATCTTTCAAGCCGGAACGATGACTTCGTGCGTACATACAGACATGTGTAGGTATGTATGTACATACATTTGTGAATGTTGGTAGAATTTAAACAAAATTGTTTAAACATGTCTCTACTCCTTGGCGATGTAACCAACGCAACGAGACTTTTTGATATGTACATCTCCCACGCACGCCTATGTATTTTATTTAGAGTGCATTCGCTGACTTTTGGCACAAAGGCGCCATCAATATGGAATTCATCGGAATGCACCTGAACACACCTTGCCAGACTGGGTGGAATGTTTCCTTTAACTGTTAAAACATCATTCCAAGCAAATACACAAATTGACACAAAACGTAACACAGTTGAGTTATTGTTACAATTTTCTGATATTTTATTTACGTAAAAATAAAATATTTGGACATATGATTGAATATAACAAATTAATAACCTTCTTTTAAAAATTTGATTGATTCTTAAACTTGTCTAGTGTTGCGAACTCTTATAAAACTGAGCGATTAATGCTCTTAAGAGTAAATTGTTATAACCTCACGGCCTCCTCCACGAACCATTAACACCTTCTCAAGGCCCTCTGTTAATACTTCCAGAAATTCCATATCTAAAAGATAGAGACAAGAAAAGTAAGTATCCAAGTGCTCTGTTTTCCAGGTAGATCGATCTACTTACAATTGCTTTCACGCTCCGCTCGCACTTCCCTAGGTGGTCCTGGTAAATTCATTATGACCAACTGGGCATCCTGCGACTTTTCCACAATAACCTCGTTCAGTTTTATTGCTGTGTGCATGCGACGAACATTAAACTCGTCCCTGAAAGTGGATTTTGATTAGAACATCTGCTGACTCGAACTGTTGTAAGGTTGTGTCTTACGGTTTCACATTGGACTTGAATTTGCTGTCGGCTTTCTCTGTCGATTCATCCTTGCTAGAAGTAGTTTCGGGTGCGTCCGTCTCCTCTGGAGCATCCGAATCAATTGAGTTACGTTTCTCATCGTTATGAGACTCCTGCAGAGTGAAGGAACACAACCAAAAATGTTATCAAAACAAATATAACACAAATGAAGAAACCTAACTACGAATGACAAGTGCAGTTGATTTCAAAAAACAGAAAAGTTTATGTAAAATCATTGTCAAAAAGCCAAAAAATATTTATAAAACCAAAATCCAAACTAAATTGATGTAGGAATAGATGGATTGGATTCAAAAACAAACGTCTTTAGAGGTTTACGCTTTACGAGTTCGTTGATCCCATTCAACTTGTATGTTTTGCAGGACTGTGGGACTGGAGGACTGGAAGTAATGCTAAAATAATAATTTAAATAGAGTACATACGTGATTCTGTGTTTCTTCTATAGTTGGATCGGCAAACCGAACTTTCGACGCCGTTCTGGTGGCGTCATAATGGTGGTCTACAATTGTTTGAACCTGGAAATGTTACCATGATGCATATGAAAAAACGGTTGATCAAGTGGAAGAGAGGCCAATACTTTTCGGGGGGGATGGGGAATAAAGTACGAGTATTCTTGGGTTTCACACAACAAAGGAGGAACTATCTGTTATACAATCTGGGTATTCCCAATGGCAAACTTTCAGCTAGTCTGATCATTTGAGTATTACATTTGGATCCGCATGCCGAAATAATTGATTAAAGTGCAACAAATATCAAGATTGTATAAGCTTGAGGATACCAAGCTGGATAAACCACTCAAGTAAGTGCCATAGGTATAAAAATAAAGCTATCCAAATGATTACACATGACTGACGCAAACCGCAGCACACTTGAGTACAATAATATGTATAATGGGGTAATGTTCAAACTTTGGAGCAGCCAACCAAACTTGTTTATGTAAAGGAACATTAAAATGAAACTCATATGCGGAGCACAATGGAACTTAGAGCTATGCAGCATAAAGCATTCAATAATAGATATCATATATTCGTATGTATTTATGTAGTATATAAAGGGTATGCCCAGCCCGGCAGTTGCCGATGTTCTGTTGATGTTGATTACTTGCTAATGAATCATAATTCTAGAAAATCCCTTCTCATGGGTAGATGGATACACTCATTATGCAATATCCCAGGATGAGCAGTCGAAATTCGAGAGGGATTTACGGGTTTCCATGGGTATTTGCTTTAGCCACATAGTAGATACAATATAATGTACAATTATTGGTACAACACAGAAATGTATGAGGTGAAAGGATGATTTGTCAATGGGAATCACACATGCTCCTTTAATGTAATGATCTGATGAGACACAAATAGGATGTATGCTTTTATGTACATAGATAAACATACAGAATGATTTTTCTTTGATTTTTTGTGGGCTAATGAAGAGTTTTTTGTATCTTTATGTATAGTGATTCTGTATATATTCTTTACCAAAGACAATTTATTATCACTGGGTGTTTCCTTAAAATCCATTATAGTCTGAACCTTTTGATTTTCAAATATACAAAGTGTAAAGTTTTAATTTCGATCTCAATATTCATATGGGGTAAGAGAAGTCAAGTCGATATATTGATGGGAAACAAAAGCCGAAACGGTTACTACGGTTGGTTGTTTTTTTTGTTTTCTCTACAGTTGAAGTAAATAAATAACTTATTTTTCGTATAGAAATTATGCTAATAAAGATTGAAATAAATCAAAACCTTAATGTGCAGTATGAGTTTGAATCATTTGAACTAAAAATAGATCATGTTAGTATGAAGACCTTTTACTTGAAATAATCTGCAGTGCAGATAACATGAGCATAATGACAGTTGATTGTTGTTTTTATTGACAACACAACAAAACCAAATACTCACCACTTTGGAGTTTTCTTTCTTATTTAAACCTAAGGCTCTCAGCATCTGATTGCGCTGTTCCATCATGAGTGTTCTCTCATAGGTGTACGCAGAAATGTCGCTGTTATTCTGAAAGAATATAAAATACAAATAATTTAGTATTTATTGAGCACTAGCTATGTATCTGTTTGCTTTACCATTTCAACCACTTCAACATCGGCTTCAATTCGAAGGTGGTACAGGAATGTCTTTAGATCTTTCTTCATTTGAATCGAGTTATCCTCGATTTGAGCAACTGTGAAGATGCGTAGCTTGCAGTTACGCCATGTGCGATGTTGTTTTAGCAAGAATGGCAGCAGCATGAGCAACCCTCCGTCGTGGACTATCCACCAAATGTCAATGTTGCCACCAATCTGAAAAGCGGATACAATTAATCGGCAAGCCAAGGGGAAGGGATTTCTCTTTACTACTTTGTGGTTCGATTCTGGATAGAAATTGATTCCCTTTGGCACCATCAGAGCCATGTGGCAGGCGGCCACTGTTCGCACCGTTTGGATAAATGTCCTCCAGCTGTTGCGACCCTCCTGCCTCCAGCTGTAGGGCCAGCCAATGATGACTGTGTTTGGCTTCATTCCCCCCAGGCCAATTGTTTGGATGCTACAAGAAAGTTGACAAGCTCAAGGTGGGCGCTAGCAATCGGAACTCCACAGTTGAACTTACACTGAACTTAGACCTTCTCCGATCTGTTGGGCTACCAGAATATCACAGAATCCCTTTACCTTCTCGTCGGTCATGTACTTGCGCAATGTGGATTTTGCGTCGACGGCTTTGTTAGCAATCTTTGTGTGATCGCCTTTTAGCACGGACACACAAATTGTCAGTCCTTTGCCAGCTTTCAGCTGAGTGGCAAAGGAGAATATCTTTCTATACTTTGGCAAGAGGTTGTCGTTCAGCTTCGACAACACCAAAATTTGCGGACGCCAATTTTTCGTATGCGGTGGGCCTTCCTCCAGACGAAGCAGCGAGAATCTTGCGGCAGTGAGAGCCATTCCACGAATGCCATCACCCCACTCCTTCTCAGCTCTGCAAAGAAAAAAACGAAACAAGTTCCAGACATGCAGCAACATGCGAAATGTACGATTTATCCTACCCTCGGTACTCAATATATTTATAAATGACGATGGCCATGCCCATTGCAATCAGTGCAAAATACCAGGAAGTCATGATCATGACTGATATGCAGAGCGTCAGGCCGATCAGGGACAAGCTCCAGTGATAGAACTTGAAGCGTGGCCTCCAATTCGGTGTCCTCAGTAAGGTTTGTACGGCGCAAGCCAAATTTACGAATCCGTAGCACATGAGGAAGAACATGGATAGCAACGGCGCCAGCAGATCCACATTACCTTTCGATGCAAAAGAATATTAGCCATAAATAAATACAAGATGACTCTTCGAAGCTCACCTAGGAGTATGCCGCACTGGCAAATGACAATAGTCAGCAGCAGGGCCCGCGTGGGCTCTCCGCGCTTGGAGGACTTGGCAAACGGAGCCAAAAATGGTATAATTTCATCTCTGGCGATGGCTTGCAGCAGCCGTGGGGCGCCAGTCAAACTTTGTAGTCCAGCTCCGAGGGTCGACAGGAACGAGCCAATCAAAATAACCCATTGGTTTGGCCAGGCGATGTTTGCAACGACCAGTTTGCCACCGATCGATTGTCCAAATCTGAGAAACGAGCAAAGAAACCAATCAAATTTATTCAAAATCTGTTCCATTGACAGCTTACTTGTCTCGCAGCAAAAGATTGTCCACTGTGCCGGCGAAGAACAAGACGCTGGACAGGTAGACAGTGCTGGTTGTCAGGATGGCACATATCGTTCCAATTGGTATACTTTTCTGGGCATCAGCCAGATCGCCCGATCGATTGGAGCCAGCCATGATGCCTGGCAATTAGATTTGGATAAGTTTCACATTAAATTTTAGGCCAAAACTTACCTGTGACCGATGGGAAGAAGATGCCGATCAGCAGCGTGAAAGTGGTGGTTATATCGGCCATAATTTGATTGTATGACTCGTTGTCAATGTTCTCAATGTCAATCGAATCGTGGCCATACGATATAAACTGTCCTTTCTCCAAAAACGAGGGCCAGACATTATCGTAGAAGACGCCGCTGGCAAGACCCTTGATGCCCTTCACTTTGGACACATTGTTATCTATGAAGAAATTAGATGGAGAGATTTTAAAAGGTTGCTGATTCAAGAGAATTGCATCTTCATTACTTAGGTAGTAATCATCGCACTTGTTGTTCGGGCAATAGATATCGCGCATGAATGAGTCATCCTTTGTACAATTGTCAATGGGAATGTCCTTGAGAAGTCGCTTTCCAAGGACACACATGCTGCAAACGAGTACAAGATTATTTTATGCCACCAGACATAATTTATGTGCACTTACTATAGCTTTTCGTTGCCATGAATATTGTCAAAAATGCCGACATACACTGCTATGATTGAAAGTATTACACAGGCCAGTGCCACCGTCGCGAACTTATTGACAAACTTGACGCCCACGAACACAATTAAGCCTTGGGAAGTGAGAGACAACAATTAATTTATGCCCATTCACACTCGATTAGATGTGAGCTTACCCATGAATATGAGCAATACTGTGCCGTAGACTCGAAAGTTGTTGTACATGGCATCGGCATCCTTTGTGAAGTCCCCAAAGATCGATGCCCAAGGTGCCATATACGTCTGTGCATCATAGAAGGGGTGTGGTGTGGTGTGGTGTGGGTGTTGTGGATTAACATATTTTAATATTTAATATGTTGTTGCATAACTTACCAATACAATCTCAACAGCACCAACAATGTACATCGCCGCTGCCAGTGTGGTGCCCGTATAAAACAGCATCCCCACCGCACCACCGAATTCAGGTCCAAGGGATCTGCACACAAATATGATTAGACTTTTAAGTTGGGAGTCCTTTAGGACACATTTACCGTGATATCATAAAGTAACTCCCTCCCGCCGGAACTACTCCATTTGTTGCAATGGCTGACATTGAGATCGCAGTTAGCATTGTCTAAATATAAATGTGTTAATGGCAGCTGCACATTGGAATGCTGACGATGTCGCTTACCACACAGCAGCAGGTCAAAACAATCAGAAATCCACATACTGCGCCAGCCGTACCGACAACCCATGTTAACCGAATGAACAATATTACTCCAAAGATATTTTGAATGCATGGCAAGAACACTCCAATTAGGGTACCTACAAGAACAAAGGCATTCAAGTCAATTTGTAAGTCGCTTATCCATCGAGTAGATCTTGCAGAAGCGAGGCACACTCGTTGAGAATCTCCCACGATTCAGTTAACAATTTATTTTCGATTATTTTGTGGCACTGGCGGAACCCTTTGGTTCCCATTCGAGCATTTACGAGCACTTGCA
Source organism: Drosophila subobscura (assembly GCF_008121235.1). Classification (NCBI taxonomy): domain Eukaryota; kingdom Metazoa; phylum Arthropoda; class Insecta; order Diptera; family Drosophilidae; genus Drosophila; species Drosophila subobscura. The sequence continues at coordinate 13,543,058 of NC_048531.1, read as the reverse complement.
AGTTAATTAATTTGTGTACCACATACCCATTCGAGCCGATGGTTGTGGTGGCTTTGCATCGGGATCAGTGGCCGCTGGTATCGTGTTTTCATAATTGGCAATTGATGAAATGAATGTTGATATATGGGGCCTGGTCGCCAAATCATCATCGTATAGATAGAGATTTGGGTCGATATTAGACTTCTGGTTTTCTTCAGCCCTGTGGATATCACCTGAGTCTGCAAATATAATCATTAGAGAAGGATTAATACAGGGGTTAAACCTCCCGTCAAAGTTCATTCAACGATAGATCAAAACTTCATGTAGTGCGGGATTGTCCCACTTCTTAGACTCTAAAGTTAGCTACTTGTTTGGTCACTAATTCTCAGCATACCTTCATTTTTTGTGTCGTGTACTGTGCCATTGTGTTCGGATGATATTATTTCCATTTCATCCGAATCATCTTTTGCACTGTTATTTTGCATGTTAACGTTATGTTCGGGTTTAAAGTTTTCTTCTAGATTGCACTTTTTCACTTAAAATTAGGTAACACTAGAAAGTAGTTCGAATCGAGCGAGAATTTAGTAGCCATAGCATTGCAAAATCTGTACATATATTGTACATATATATACATATGTATACATATATGTATTATATAATCAAAAGGCGTGGTCCATTCAGTGCTGGTGCTGGTGCGGGTACGGGCCAGAGGTAGGTTTTTTCTCCTCCTTTCAAATAGGTTGATTTGCAATCACTTGGGATTGTGCGAGCCCTCACTCACACATGCATACATGGAAATATGTATGTACTCGTAGTATGTGAAGAGCTACTCATAAGAGTATTAAAGGCCGGAGATCAAAACAAGGAAAGGGCCACAGCACGGGTGCTCCAAAGTGAAGTGCGGACATTATGCGAATAGAGGGCAGGATGCTCGATGCTCACACAGTGCCATCGCGCGGATGGAAAATATGTAACCGATTAATTTAGGTCAAGGATTTTTCAGCCCCTCCTCGTGCGTAGGTAGCTGAGCGCAAGTGAATTGGCGTTATTGTGGAATGTGGCCACTGTCCTGGCGGAGCACCCCAATCGCCGTTAATATTTCTTCAAACTGTTACGAAACGAACACACAGACAGCACTTGAAACATTCGAATACGAATACGAATACGAATGGGTGGAAAAACGCAGCCAGGCCTTTGGATTATGTCTTTTCGCTTTGCAAAAACACTTAATAATTGAACGCACTCTTATTCGTGTGTGTGTGTGTGTGTGTGTGTGTGTGTGTATTTGATTATTGTTGGATTTTCGTCGATTGTTAAAAGTATGTTACATATTATAAGCGCTCAAAAAGAACTGGTTTTTCATGTTTTTTTAGATTTATTTGAAAGAATATTCTTTCTAAAATTATTTTAGACGAGCGAAAACGCTCAAATGTATGCTACTCCTCGTTCAGATTAATAGAAAAACTAAGAAAACTGTGTATTCGGCCGAATAAAAATTATGTTGCCCAGGACCCTGAGCATTCAATTGAGATGAAATCGAAAGCTTTTGTCTACACACAATTTCTATACACACTCACTCCTGGTCTGCCAAAAGAGAGAGAGAGCGATGCGAAAAGAGAGCGTGAGAGAGCCGTCGTTGCAGGTGAACATTTCTCGGCCTACGACACACAAACCCACACACACACACATTTACCAGGACAATCCAGCACTCTCGCACGGGGCGGCACAGCATCCGCTAGAAATGCCAGGGCAAAAGCTGCGCTGTCTGGGCTGCCTCGGCTGTGCTCGGGAGCTTGCTTTACAGCTGAGAGAAAATGTGTCAGCAGGGCACTCTGGATTTTTACAATTGGGGCACACAATGAGATTGAAATGCAAGCCCATAAGCTCTATACGACAGTACAGTAGTCACCACTAGAGCAGTGAAATTAACAACTGCTTTCAATAAAAATATTTGATGGTCCTCTTAACTTTAGTCAGAAGATGCGCATGTCCTGAACAGATAAGTACATCCACAAATTACTGGAGCATCCCTAACATGAGTATGAACAGTTTCATCATTAACATAAAAATGATCATCAAAATTTGAATTGATATCGCCATTACTTACGTAACGTTAATTCTCACCTAGTGTTTCATCGTGGATGTCTCCCAAAAGCTTTCCACTTGCTGATTCATCTTGATGATAATCCAATACCGTGTCTTCATCTGCTTTTGTGACTTGAAATCTATCTGGCATATTTGTTAATCAAAGGCACTCTGAAAAAGAAGAACAAAATGTTAATAAAATAATATCAATATCTAACTTTCTACCTCTATGCAGGTCTGCACTTTCCGAGTCACTAGGATCGACTTATCATTAGAAACCAAAGTGGGTCACGCCACGCCTAAGTCATGTTTTTGTTATATCACTTCACATATTTTATAACTTACTGATGTCACATGATAGTGCGAGTGGGAGGGATTTTATTCATTTTGGAATCATCTGGAATCTCATTAGTAGATAAGTTTTTGGGGTAATAGCTCTTACATAATCGTTTGCATAATAACTGCTTTGGTTAATATCCCCACGGACCCAATTTCATGCAAAAGAATAAACATAAATTGGTTCTGCAATTTTAAACACATTTCTTTGTTCGACTACAAGAAGAGTTTTCATATTTCATGGCGCAAGTCAGTGACATTCGGAAACATGGGCAGAAAGAAATTCCAAAATTCATTTTTTGCTGTCATTAAAATGCATTTGATTTATCTGTAATGCAGATACACAAATCGAATGTTTGCATATCTACAAAAATGTATCTACATATTGGCATTCCTACACACGCTTATGTACATTCATGCATACAGATGTATGGACATGCGTGCACACAAAATCTGCATCCAAGCTTATCATGATCATTTCTCCTCCGTGATTTCGGATAGCTGCGGTGAATGCGTGTGGAAATGTGTGCGCATCGGCTTTCAATTCATAAAAGTAGATTTGTATGTGTACACGTAAGAATTCATGTATGGACACTTTGTATCTTTACATACAAAACCATTAAATAGATTATCGTTCAAAAGAATCTTCATACACATACATATGTACATACATATGTATGTACATGCAAGAGTGCATTTGAGCAGGAACATGTGTATCCGCACGTAAAAATATGCCTCGGATAATATGTACATACATACATACATATGTACATACGGGTCTGCATGTACGTACGTACATATTATCTAACAACAATCAAATCGTAGGGGAACAGATACAGTACTTATTGGAACAGTCGCACAATTAAAACAAATCTCACAATGGCCAAAACAAACAATTGTATGCACAAACGTATGTATGTACATATGCACAGACATTTCATGCGATTATGATACGGGAAAAATGTAATGTTTACGCGTAGCAAAATTCTTATTTCCATTTACTTGAAAAGGCGCCTGGTAATCGGGGATCAACGGCACTCTGCTTTGGCTTTTAGCTTCCTTTCTTGTTATTTATTAATTATTGTTACTCCTCTCCTCCTTTCCTCCTTATTGTTTAGTGAACTTTTCAATTGTACGAATAAAATAAAACTATCATATTAAAGGCGCATGAGTAATACAAAATGATTTTCTACTGTATATAATTTGGAATCGCGAGTTGGGGGAAATGCTGTTGTATTAATGAAAAGTTTAATTGACATCAAATGTAACGCATAGGAACGCATGGTACCGATTGTATTTTGGAAATTAGCACCCTAATTCCAATGATACCATTTTTTGATAATTTTTATTCAGCTTTTGTGAACGCACAAATGTACGGTTTCTTGTCCAAATTTATAAAGCAGTTAAAAGTGGCTAACATACTTACATATGTACACACACAGCATATGTACATGCATACGTATATAAATATGGGCATTCATATTTAAACGTAGTTGCCAAAATATGCTAGTACATTAGATCTAGAGCTTAATTTTATGATTAAAAGAGCCAACTTAAATACAGCTGTTTGTACACATGTATGTATGTATGTGCGTGTTTGCGGCGTTTTGAGAATTTTTACATTCATATTTAGGTACATGTATACATGTATGTCTACATACATTTTACATTTGTTTATGATGTAGGGGTTGAAGACGAGCATTTTGGCAGAAATTTGGATGAATATTAATCACTATTAGACACATCAGCTGTTGGAAAAAATACCATCATGCTAGGTATTCCAGTATTTTAAAATTTATTTTTGACCGTATCCACTACACTTCAAGCTTAAGGCGGGATAGCAGTTGTAAACCAAAAATTTAATACGAATGCAGTGTGAGCAATAGATATATATGCTCTAGTTTATAATATTAGTCGATTAGGTTGTTAGGAAAATAAGTTGGCTAGCCTTAGTCATCTGCGAGTGATGATGAAGAGATTTTTTTGTTCCAAATATTACATTAAATTTACTTATACTTATATTATGAAACAAACATGCAAATATATATTTGCAGAATAGATATATCTATGTATATTGATATCGGGAGGGGTCCCGATACATATCGTTTCGATATAGAGCTTCTGCCTACAAAAGTTGTTTATTGGGTTTGCTTTGGATTTCGCGCGTTTTTCGAACCGAGCCCCTATTATCGATGAGAGTCAAAAGTCGCTGCTTTTCTTTATTTAACAACGTGATACAGCATAAAGTAGCAACATATTAATATTATGTGATGCTTTTCCCACAAAAATATTCCCTTCGCCAATGTATTTACACGTATTTAACCCCGGTATATTTTTGATGGTCCGCCGGCATATTTGTTCGGTCACACTTTCTAGAGCTGGCCAAACACCGATAGTGGAAACCCCTGATTGTATCCATTGATCTATCGACATGTACCCCCATCCCTATTTAGGCACAGCAGAGAATTTCCCTTACCATCAAATGAAAAATTCAAATACAAATTTGTAAAATACATGGTCCTAAGGTATTCAATCCAACAAAAAGGAGATTTATAATAAGCCAAATTGATTTTTTAATTGGATTAAATTTTTGTTTCAGTATTGAAAGTCTTTGCAAGCTGGTAATTTCAAATAGAACATCAACATCGAGTAATATTATTGTAGATTACGGTATATTTTTAAAATGAGATAGTATATTTTGGTATAGTTTTGACGGTCTGACGGTATATTATATCGATATTTCCCCACCCCTATTTCTTTCCATCGGCGTCGTTTGCGGGGCCTGTCGAATTTTTTTGTGCGAATTTTGTTCTAATTGAAGGTAAGGTCGACTTTTTATGTTATTAATGTTTTTTTAAAGTGTATTGAATTGAGAAATTATGCCCGTGGTTAGCTTGACTCGCACAATTAGATTAGATTTTAGATTGTCTAAGAAACATGAACGAATTCTATGATGGACGCCTGGTCGCGAATTTGCGCTAACACGTGTTTTCTAATAACGCGAGGTGATTGAATATGTATGCATGTACATACCGACACACACATATTTGTGTAAGGGCGATCGGTATGGCGTATTACTTTTAATCAAATCTATCTGAAAAAATGTGTATTATATGTTTAGGTATTGTGTGTGTATGTTCTTATGCATATATATGCATGTAACAAGCTGTGTACACATGTGTCTTTTGACATGTGCACTCATCTTTAGATTCCTTTACTCGCAGCGAATTTCATCAATGCTCATGTTGATGCACATGTGTGTGTGTGTGGTAGGGCGTGTATGCTTGGGCATCTTAAATAAGTGCTAAATTAGAAAACACAAATGGTGAAAAGTTATTAAATATACTATTTGGTTTGTTAAAGAATTCCGCATTTATCAAAAATGGACGCTCCACCAGAGGGACACGTAGAGGCAGAGTCCTGTAACGAGGTCGATGACGAGAAGTCTGTCAATTCCGACTGCCAGTCCATGTAAGTAATGCGCACTTGAGGCCTGCAGGCAAATGTCTGAAGTTTTGAAATTGCAGGCCGGCTTACATGAATTCGGTATTGCGGCGCCAGTATTTGCAAGAAATGGTTAAAGCCATGCCAGTGGCAATTCAAAACAGAATTGTAGTGCTGAAGAATCTGCAGTTGGAGCATCTGAAGATCGAGGCCGAATTCTTTGAGGAGGTATACAAGCTAGAGCAGAAATACCAGCTCAAGTACCAGCCGATGTTTGACAAGCGCAAGGATATTGTCATCGGGGCAGTGGAGCCCGCTGTGGAGAAGCCCAATTGGACGGAGCCCGAGAACCCAGAAACAGAGTCTGAGACCGAAGAACACTTCAGCGAATCACTGAAGGCCATCAAAAGTATTCCTCAAGATGCAAAGGGCATCCCCGGATTCTGGCTTACTGTTTTCCGTAATACTGCTATTCTCTCGGAAATGGTCCAGCCCCACGATGAGCCAGCTATGCGCAAACTTACTGATATATCCATCAAATACGATGACGGGGTATGTAGAGATCTACGCTTCCCTTCCCTTTTTGGGCTTGGCTAATTTTTGAACTCTTTTTTTCTGCAGCACTCGTACACATTGGAGTTCCATTTCGACAAGAATGAGTACTTTTCGAACACAGTCCTTACAAAGCAGTATGTTCTGAAGTCCACTGTCGACCCAGATGATCCGTTCGCCTTCGAAGGACCAGAAATTTACAAGTGCTCGGTATGTGGAGCTTATCTTGGCATTATCTGACAGCATAATTAATTTAAAGATTTAATTTAAAGGGATGCAACATCACCTGGGAGAAAAAAATGAACCTAACGGTTAAGACAATCAGGAAGAAGCAGAAGCACAAGGAGCGTGGCGCAGTGCGCACCATTGTCAAGCAGGTTCCAACCGATTCCTTCTTCAATTTCTTCAACCCACCAGAGGTTCCATCCGATAAGGAGGAAATTGATGATGAATCTCAGCAGGTAAGAGCATCTCATGTTCAGCTCTAAACTGAAATTAATTATTTGTTTGTGATTCTTTTGCAGATCCTGGCAACCGATTTTGAAATTGGTCACTTTTTGCGTGCCAGAATTATTCCAAAGGCGGTGCTTTACTTTACTGGTGACATTGTCGATGATGAGGACGATGAAGACGAGGAGGAGTTTGATGAGAACGAAGAAGAGGAGGATGACGATGATGCCGCTCCCCCAGCCAAGGGGCACAACAAGCACGCTGGTAACAAGAAACAGTCCCCCAATGACTGCCCCAACCAGTAGTTGTAGTTACATCCACAACAAACATGGCGGTGTTTCATCAACAGGAATAGTGTTTACCGATATTATGTAAATACATAATTCAAATTTAATTTGAAATATATTTTTGGTGAATTAAACTAAACGAAAGTGAACTACTAAACGAGCAGAACTACCTTTTTCCAGCCAACAGCTTTAGCTCCTTTTTTGATAGGTTGTAGGGATAGTGTAGACTAGTGGGTACAAAGATTTGCCCAGTAACTCGACTGGAAATAGAAACGAGACATGTGAGTAAATTTGCAAGAAGAATTCACTCAAACTTACTTGTCAAAGTTCTCTTCATAGCCGACCGTATAGTCTGCTGGTATTTTGGCTACCTTTTGGAAGGCTATGCACTCGGATGGCGTCGTGTTGAGCGCGTAAAATGGATAATCAAAAGCATTAATGTAGATGTCAACGCACAGTCCATGGCTGCCAAGATGCAGTTGACTGGCTACTGATGGTTGTGCCAGGCCACAGCTGCCCAGCATTATATTTCTGTGGCAAGAGTACACAAAGGTTCCTTTATCACGGCTCGAATGGAAACATTGCACATGTTTGCCAGCTTTCGAGTGATCCACTGCAATCGGATCAAATCCGGGCCCTGCCATGTCGCACGCTAACCAATGAAAGAACAATTTATGAGTCCGTGTTGTGAAAGGAAGTGCATCACAATATAATTACTGTCTATGCTTTGCATCATATGTTGTGGTGCTAGTGAGCGGCCCACGGCCGAAGCAAGTTGTCCGCCAAAGCTAAATCCAAACATGTAGCCACGTTTAACATCGAATCCATTTTTAATGAGAGTCAGAATAATGGTGACAATGGCACCAGTAATGTTTTCGAAATTTGTGTACAATCTGTGAGGCGAAAGGGTGTAGATTTAGCATAGGATTCTACCAAAGATTTTACACCTACCGCATGTACGATGTACTTGCAATTACGCTGTAATCAATACATATCACGCAGCCTCCACGATAATAGCTCAACCCTGAAATTGATATGTGATACAGCAAAGTTAGGTATTAATTACTATCTGCTTACGATCGATGAGCGCCAGCGACCACTCGTCAGCACAACTTTGGATCCAGCCATGCAGCACAATAGCAAATTTATCCGAGGGGGAGCAGCCAGAACCTCTTTGCAAATAGTCTTCGTCAAAAGCGGATGCTTCTAAGGTTTTTGTGTTGTTTCTTTAATACAAAAATATGTATAATTGTTTGTTGTACTTCTGCTGGTTTAATCACTTACTTATAAAACATAAGTTGCATTGTTTTCTGTACATCATATTTGGTTCGTGGACGGAAAGCTTGAAGAGAAAATACTCTGAGTTGGAGACAATAATTTTCTTTGAATGCAGATTATGCTACCCACAGATGCTTTCATTTCTAGCAGCAAGATTTGGAGCTCGTCTCAAAATTCCATACTTTAGGTTCAGCTTAGAATTAGTCTTATAAACTAAGAGTAGTAAAATAAATACGTTTAAACTAAGAAATCGATTATGTATCAGCATTATCAACTATTTTTCAAAGCATCATAAAATAGAAAACAATAAGGTAACACTAGTACGAATCTCTTGCTCGCATAAGGCTTTGTGAGAGATCAATGACCAGTTCCAGTTCCGGTTCCGGATTTTGGTTCCAGCTGCTCCGACACACACTACAGAACCACAACACTGAACTGAAATGTGTTTTGGTTTATTTTGTAAGCGGTTTTATTTAAAAAATTTGCAGAAAAACATGATATATAAGTAACATTACCACCAACAATATACTTTTTATATCTCGCATCTCAATTTGTGTCATATTTATCCACATTACTATTCACCTATGTAGAACATTTTTCATTGTCGTCAAAGTCTAAGGTGTTCAGTACGTTGACGTCTAGTTCGGGGTCCGCATACTCAAGAATGTTAAAGTCATCGCCTATTTCAGAGGTTAGCGACTTCAGCAAGTCGTCATCGTCACCTTCACCCAGCCCGCCCAAAAGGTCACCGAATCCAACATTTTCCAGCTCGACAGCAGAAGCTGCACCCTCCTGCGCCTCGTTCATCTTTACATCTTGCTCCAGGCTTCTGCCATCCGTTGGCGGTGCTTTACCACTCACGCTCATCATGGGATTGTTCTGTGTTAGCGGCGTATTCGACATCATACCCATCCGCAGCACATCATTTTGTAGAAATAGTTCAGAGTTTGATCCCATTAGCATGGGCTCTGTGCTATTTTTCTGCAATAGATTCCTTAGCTTTTTGTCGCCAATTGGCTCGGTTCCATAAACTGAATTCAACTCCAGTCGATTGTCTACTGTGGACATTTTCACAGTGCTTGATGTGGCTGCTGCTGATGCATGAGCAATGGCTCTTTGCATCGGCGCCTTGACTACGAGAGTTTCATTTAAACTTGGGGACGCAAGATGTGGATTAATTGCGGCCGGCTGTGGGCCACCCACATAGCACGACGAGTCATATTGATTGCCATCTGAGCAGAAGGGAGATTCATTCGTATTATTTGTGCTGTGCGTTCAATTACTGGACTTACTATAATTGACAAACATATTGGGTTGCTCCTCCTTCAATTTAGTTTGATGCTTCCATTGTCGTCCAATTTCTTCTTGCTTCTGGGGCTTTGCGGGCAGAGGGATCTTGTTCTGCTCCCGTCTCTGCCTCAAGGCCGAGCGATTATCCTTGGCTTTTTGCAAGAACGGAGCCTTCTTTTCGTTGCACAAGGAGCGCCATCTCTTTAGAATCTGCTTGCAGCGATCATTCCAGTTCGGAAACAGATCCTTGAGATTCGGATGCTCAGTATTGGCATACAGTACCGCCGAAATGGTTGCCATTAGACCAAGATCTATAAGAAGAAACACACTGCTGTAGATATGGAAAATAAGGTGTACAATGATTGGGCTTACCTTCGTCCTTGCGCATTTTCTCAGCGGTCTTTTGTGTGCCCGCATTCAAACTCTCCGCGACGGGCTCCACTGGCTTGGGCTCTTCCTCGACTCTCTTTTCGGGCTGCAAACACACTTGACCCATCATGCCTTGCATTTTCTGCTTGTTCGCATTATTCGGCTGCGGGTGATAGTGCAGCTGCTGTGGGGGATTGGCAACAACATTTCCCGGCAAGTATATTTGATTGTGGAACTTCTGTTCGGGCACAATCTGTTGAGGCACTACGTAGTTATTGACCAAGACAACAGGTGATTCGCTGCAAAAATCCAAAAGAAATAGATGAAATTCTGCCTATAAATCTGTAAACTGAAATATCCACTTACCGCATAGACTTTTCCGTATTTTCGGATGATGTCACCGAGTTCACAGACGTATTCATTCCGTCCAGCTCTGAAATGTTTGGCGAGGCCAAGGAATCCAAAGGATTCCTGCTGGCCAGCACAGTATTCGATAGTTCAGATTGTGAGGGGTCTGCAGGTGGAACATTATTAAATTAATTCTCAAACTGAAATAACACCTGGGACTTTTGTATTTACCAAAAACGTTTGCTGTCAATCCATTAGCTGTTTTCGGCTGGAGTCCGGATCCAATTGATATTTGCTCTGTCAAAGTATTTTTATTTTCGGGCTGATTCTTCTCAGCTTTCACCTTCTTCAACGACTTGGCGGGACTCTTGGTGGCCAGTGCAGCATCTTGATCGGGGCTCTTGCCCTCGACACGCGTAAAGTACATTTTCATTGAGGCATCAATTTCATCGGAGGAGTCTGATTCGCCAAGCACCAGCTCGCCCGACTCCAATAGCGGCTTGCCGAAGAAGGCCTCTTGCAAGTACGGTGGATACGCTTCGATGAGCTTATTTTTCTGCTTCTTGCGTATAATTTTCTTCTTTTTGTCCATAACCATAATGGCATTCAGCTGATCGGCCGCTGGCGTATCCTCATTGTCCTTTTTGAGTGCTCGATTGCGCACCGAGAACCCACCAATGCCCAGCTTCTGCAAGTTGCGCTGCCGTTTCTTGCGCAGTATATGCACACCCTCGTCATTTGTGGTAATGGTGAAGCCCTCGGGTATGGGATTCTCCGTGCCATCCCAGACCATGCCGTCTTTGTACTTCTCGCTTTGAGCCTCCTCAGCAGCCGCAGCATCAGCCAGCGCGTCTTTGCCATTGCCAATTGTTTGTCGCATTTTCCGCTTCCGCTTGATCTCAGTGGACAGGGACTTAATCATGGTTAATCCATTCTCACTCAGGCACACACCGTCAATCCAATGGATAGCCTCTGGTGTGGTCTCGATCAGATCGCTCGGCAAAGTCATTTGGCTTTGATCCGAGCCACTGGCATTCTTTCCATCTGCACCACAGCCTGGTTGAGCCGATGCCTTATTGGACTGTGTCTGGGAGCTGGAGCTGCCGGGTTTCCCGTCGGTCAGTGCCTGCGGCGGCTTTCCAGAGCAACGACACTTTAGGCACTTGTAGACATTCTGGTCATAGTGCTCCATGTTGAGCTGAGCGTTTATGGAGTCGCACAGGAAATGCGACCACAGCTCGCAGTTTTCACATTGAATTATCATTTCTCCGGTGCTATAAGAACTCCGACACACTGAGCAAGCCGACTGGCTGGTACAAGGCGGGCACTCGGGCATGTTGGAGTCGCCATAATCACTCTTTTCCGTGGGATTTAGGCCGCACTTTTGGCACAGCGTACAGAAGGAGCACTTCCAGTTGCCAGAGGGCACAGTCTCCAGCGGGGGATTGACACAGTAAATGTGGTACGAAATGTCACATTCATCGCACAGCAGCAGCCGCGCTTCGTCGTTTTTCTTGCCACATCCCTCGCACACCGTACAGTCGAGGCAGCGCCAACCTTTTTGAAGAATTCCCTTGGAGGGCTTGACACTGGCACAATACGAATGATAGCATTGGCCGCACTGGGCGCAGGTGATCATTACCGCGTCACTTTCAATGCCCAGTGAGCCGCACATGACGCAAATATCCTGATTCAGCGTATACTTGTCTCGCGTGGAGCACAGTACCATCTTCTTGTCGCTGGTTAGGTCCGCATCCACGTTACGATTTACATACCGATCGCTCGAAAGATTTGGCAGCACAATCGTCCGTCCCTTGCCACGCGTGCTGCGTTTTTTGTTTATCTGCGAGAGCACGCCCATGCGCTGAAGCACGAATTTTCCACTCTTGCCGCGTACGTTTGTCAGGCACATTTTCTTTTTACCAGTGGGCGGCATCTTCTGCACATCCTCAGTGGACACATCCGCAATGGGTTTGCCCTCCAAGGGATCAACAAGTTCCAAGTCCTTTACGCTCAGCTGCTCAGCGGACGAGTCCATGGCAGTCAACACGATGGAGTCAATCAACTGCTGAGGCTGGGCAGGACCAGAAGAATTCAACTTGCAGTTTGGACAGACATAATCATAGTCCGGATTCTGTTCCTTCTTCTTGTGATAGGCCGTAAGGTCTGCTTCCTCGTCACATGTACTGTGTACAAATCTAATAAAAATGAATGCATTAATAAATGTACAATGCAAGGGAGGGACTACATAAATGCTTTAACATACTTGTGGCACCAGCTACATTTGACCATTTCCTTGTGGGATGCTGCTCTGTATGCCTTCTGGCAAATCGGGCAGGAAAATCCTTTATTTCGCTGTTGATAACAAGAGTCGCAGATGGTGTAGTGGCTATGCCAACGAGAGGAGCTACCACCACCGGGAGTCCTAGATCCGCAGTCCGTGCAGACGCGACAGCGCTGAAATAATAGCTCATTAAATCGAATCATATATAAAAGATCTTCCAAACTTCCTACTTACATTGCATTTCCATCCATATTTTGGAATTGCTGAGATTACGGGCCTAAAGCAGGAGGCGTGATAGATCTTCTGACACTGCTCACACTTGACGTATTTCAAATCATTTGAATCTTGCTGTCGACAAATTTGGCATTTGGTACAGCGAGCGCAGTTCCATCCAGAACGGGTGTCTGCAAAGATTGGATTAGCTGGGAAATCGAACAGAATCGGTACAAACGCTACCTGGCATATTGGCTAAACCGATGCAGGTGGAATGGAAATGGTCCCCACAGGTGCTGCACATAATCAGCTTCGATAGATCCCCCAGCGAAGAACAGGATAGACACTCAACGTTATTGTCACTACCTGCAAACGCAACAAATGGGACAAATTTATAGTTAACAAGTCAATGGATGTAAAAGGGTTTTATAAGTCTTACATATCAAAGGCACTTGGCTCAAATGCTCTGTGCAAAATACTGTAAAGCTCTCCAATATCAGCAGACATCCGGCGGCAGCGGCACACGGCCAGTGATGAACTTGGCGGCAGATCATCTTGCAATTGATGGAGGCTCCATATCGGCCGCAAAAGTTGCATTTCTGTTCTAAGAACCCGCCAATATGGTTCACAAAGTAGGCAGCATCCAAATCGGTCATCTTTGTTTTGCGCAATGACCACATAGCACACATTCGGTGCACATAAACGAAGCCCTCATCGAGGAACTGTGAAGGATGCACTATCTCCGCTTGGCCAATTTTGTCCAACTCATAGTTGCTCTCGGCCGCGCCAGTGGCCTCCTGTTTGGAGCCATAATACGGCCGACTCCCATCTTCTGTGAGCCGATCAGGTGGATATTCATCTTTGATGTCCGCTGGAGCCTTAAGTTGCAGAATTGCCCCCTGGCCCAAGGCACTTCTTTCACCCAGATTGCATAAACAGCACACCTTTCCCGGAAACTGTTCGGGCGAGTATGGAAGTTCATCGCCCACCGCAGGCTTCTCTTCAACGTTTGCTACCACACTTGTATTCATTTATTTAATTAATTCCTTGCGCTTTATGTAAAACAAAACATAAATTCGCCGCTTTTTTTATTTTGTATACATTCACGAACTGAATAGGTTCACCTTAACCCATTTAAGACCCCATTGAAAGACGTCCATAAAAACAGGTGAACCACTAGAGTTAAGACGCGGAAAATATGAATTCTTCCATGTTCTTCCATCTTCCATGTTTCCATGTAGATCTTTTCAATCAACAAAAACTATCACGATATCTTTTACTTCACCTGAACTGCCCGGAAATTCTTCGAGTTTCATAATTTTCTTGGGTACCACGCTGGTCTTCCATGGGTTAAGTATTACTTTTTGTTTATGGTCGGAAATTGTAGTTTGTACCTTCTAGTTTGAACCTTATTTTGTAAAAAACCCAACAAAAAAAGTTCTAAAAAATAGCCATTCAAGTGAAAAATGTATTCATTAATCGTGTTAAATTCTAGTTTCAGGGCAGAGAGTTTAAGCTTGCTGGTAATATTAAGCAGAATATAAAAAAAGAAGAATATGATTCCCCATCATGGGCTCACATTGGTTTATTTATAAAATGAGAAGGTATATTTCGGTATGCTTCTGAAGACCAGGCGGTATATGTTATCGATAAAAGAAGTAATTGTGATAAGATAAATATAAGAAAAAACAAGACAAAAACCAAATTTAAGTAAGACAAGAACATGTAAATAAGCTTTTAAGATGGCTATTTATCGTCCGCGAGGTACACTAGCCCGAGTCATTCATGCTAAATTCCACAATGACAACTCCTTGGACAACATAGACACTCGAAGGGTATGTGATGGACTGAGTTTTATGATTCTTATGTATGAACCTCCCTAATGTTTATTGCTTCCAAATTTTAGTGGTACTCATTGGCGCACTCACTACCTCCGAGGTTTCAGTCGAAATTTGTGCCCCTCGAGCAACCGGACAGCACCACAGTACACTGGCTGGAACGCACCAAATTACTGTCGGCCAACATATGGATGCATTTATGGCACGCGCTAGCCCGTTCAATTCTTCAGTTTTTCATGACTCAAACGGATATCAATGGTTTTCTAAAACGTGGCTCAATGTTTATTCTGTCAGAGGATCAATTCAACAAGTTGCTTGTAGCAGGGGGCTTTACCGCATCATCGGAGCCGGTACAAGTCGCACCTTTTATGTTGTCGAGCAAACAAAACTTAACGAGCATCCCATTTCAGGTTACGCTATTGGATATCGGTGCCGGCGACGGTGAAATATCATTACGAGTGGCAAACACTGTGGCCGAACTGAGTGGAAATGCCGACCTTAGAGTTTTTGCGACTGAAGCTAGTTGGACAATGCGAGACAGACTGAAGAAACTCAATTTCAATGTGATTACCGAGATCGGAGGCTTGCAAAACATGGAGCTGATACTATGCCTGAACGTACTAGATAGATGTTTTGACCCTTTCAAACTTCTGGAGGACATTCGCAACACACTCGCTCCTGGTGGTCGAGCTGTCATAGCCCTAGTGCTTCCATATATGCATTATGTTGAGACCAATACTTCGCATTTGCCAATACGTCCTTTACTAGAAAGCAGCAACAATGGACGCCAGGCTTCTTTCGAGGAAGAGGCCACCAAGTTTATGGAGCTGTTGGAAAACTGTGGTTTCAATGTAGAGTCCTGGACGAAAGCACCATATCTGTGCGAAGGAGACCTGCATCAGTCATTTTATTGGCTCATTGATCTAATTGTTGTTATATCGAAGAAGACATCTGAGACCTAGACCATATATTGGTCTCCAAAAAACTCTTAAATCTCCAGTTAAACGCGAAGTACGGCCCCGAGTATAGTACGAAAAATGAAGCTTTGATTCCTAATTCTTTATAAAATAAGTTAAAAGCCATGTTGCTGCGCTAAGCATTTATACTTAATACATTTATAGGCTATCAAATAGGTATCAAATTATACTTCTGTAATAAATTACCAAAAATGTAATTTACAAAAATTGCTTCAAATAATTGCTAAAATGGGACTATAATGGTGAATCCGTGAAGCACTAAAAGGCAACATTTCAACAGTTTAATGATGTTTAATATATTGAACTAGATAAGATTATTATGGAATGTAACAGTTTTGAATCCTTTAAAATAGATATTTATTACGTGGTTTCACACGTAATTTAACAGATAAAATAGTCAACTTTTTAAACCCATTTAGAGGGTATTGCTGAGCTTATGTATGCATATACACATGTAACTCTATCAAAGAGTCCAGCCTTTTGGATACTAGTATCTCAGTATTTGGGTTGCGTAAACATCACCTCCAGGTAGTTGTTGGTGTATACTATCGTTTCAGGATCTTCGGCACAGTGATTACGCAATGGCAATATCCCGCGATAAGGATTCTCGGCGATATTATACGCTCGTTCAATGACAATGTCGTTCTCCCTGGCCACTCGTTTGCAGAGTCCTCTGCAATCGCCTGGCTTGCAAAACACGTGGTTGTACACCCAAACACATCACTTTGAGGACGATCCGTAAGCAGCTCCATTGTTTGTAAACAAAATATTAATCAAAAAGCGAATCACTTCAGGAATCCCCATAATAACATGAACTTGAGAACTAGTTCTGGAACGAGTCTTGTTAAGAGTGGCACTGGCATTGGTTTTAATGAGCTACCCAACAGGTCGTGAACTGAACGAGTCGCGGCACCTCTGCTGGTTCCTTTTCGTGCTGTCACTTGCCATTCACTCGTGCGCGTAACATAGCAATCATTGTTTTGATTTTTGGGCAAACATGTCAGAAATAAAAGATGAAAAGCAGAAGACCAGTAATCCTGAAAGTAAGCCAGAGAGGTCGCGAGGAAACAAGAGGAAAGACAGAAAGGAGAAGGCCAATCCGACCGTCAAGATAGTTATTCGGCATTTGCCGCCAACAATGACGGAACAGGAATTCTTAGATCAAGTGGGGCCGCTGCCGGAAAGCGACTCCTACTATTTTTGCCAAGCGGATTGGTCCCTGGGTCATGACGCGACATGCCGAGCATACATCGACATGACCCTAAAGGATAACACCGAGCTGCTGCAGTTTCGAGATCGATTTGATGGATACGTGTTCGTGGATCAATACGGCGTGGAATACCATGCCATGGTGGAGTATGCTCCATTCCAGTGCTTCCTTAAGAACAAGTCCCGTACTGATGACAAGGTGAATACAATAGAGTCCGAGCCGCACTACCAGGCTTTCCTGCAGAAGCTGGCCGATGAACGAGAGGAGGCAACCCGCATGGGTGAGGTCAAGATTGACCTGACGTTCGACCGAAAATCTGACGACAGGGTGAGGTCCACGCCGCTGCTTCAATACCTAGCTAACAAAAAGGAAAAGCGGCGGGAAGAAGCCCGAAAACGGAATGAGGAGAAAAAGAAACACCGCGAGGAGCAAAAGCAAGTCAGATTGATGGAACAGAACGAAATCAGTAAGCCGAAAGAGGCCGGCGCCGATGCTAAAAAAGATACAGGCACCAAGCCCAAGGCCGGCGGTAAAGATAATCAATCACAAAATCAGACAAATGATGGAAACAAGAATTCGCGGTCAAAGAGACGGACGGAACGTGACCAGCGGCGGCGCGAAGAACATGAGCAGCGAAAGCTCGACCGAGACCGGGACCAGAAAGACGGAAAGATTCCTCAACGCCAAGAAAACACCGACAAGGAAAAGCCATCGAGCTATAAAAATGGCAAGAAAACGAAACAGTTAAAAGATTTCAACAAGACAGAAAGGGACATTGCCATTTTGAGAAAAGAAAACAAATCTGATGTAAAGAAATGTGAAGTGCCATCGGGCTCCAAGAAATCGGTTGTAGATGATCCAACGCAGGCACCAGAGAAGAATGAAGAAACCAACGCTCCAGATACCGGCAAGAAAAGTACACAAGCTGTCAGCGATCAATCGGAGAACGAAAATTCGGCAGCTACCACGGTTAAGCAAGCAGCTCCATCTAGGTCAAAAAGTTTTGATGAAACCCGAAAGTCCAGCTTTAGATCATCCGAGGAGCGTCGCATTCGAAATAAGGTAGTACCCCAGCATATATTTAAGAAAAAAGAGAAATTATCATGGTGTTTGCTTGCAGGATCGTCCTTCTATTGCTATATATCAGCCGAAGGTGCGCACCCGCAAGGGATCGGGAGACGGCAACAAAGACGCCACCAAACCGCGCGATGAGCCACTTTCGGATGGAGAAGTTTCTATAGTCGAGGAGAAGTCATCGGCAAGGAGAAACAAGAGGCCAGGTCGACGGAATAAGTCAAAGCCCAGCGAGGGTGTATCCAAGTCTTCAGAGAATAGTTGCAGTGCACCCCAAAACCTCTTGGCCGTCGTGAAGTAAGGAAAATATGTTTATTTTGAAATAAATGAACATTCACTCATGGGGGGGGCGCAGCTCCGTCAGTAGAACTCGCTCTCCATATCCATTTGTGTACACGTTTTCTGATTATTCTTAACTTGATCCTGCGACTGGTACATGTTGGCCACTTGATGGGCATCTGTGGCGTTCTCGCAGCTCTTGTCATCCCGAATTCGAATGAATCGAGGGAATCGCAGCGAAATGCCTCGCTCTGTGTCTACGATGCCTATTGCTGCCCTATGGATGGGGCTAAGTGAGAGATCGGCGCACTTTACTTCCCACACCTGAGCCGGCTCAAACCAGTGATCCGGCTCCAAGCTTGAGTCATATCTAAAGTACGACTTGGCACTGGGTATGACGTGCTTGCCCAGGAATTCCGAGTGTATTCGCAAATCTTCATCAGTGAAGCCTAAAAAAAAGAGAACTTAGTGAACGGGAGGTCCATAAATGGGATATTAGAGCATTACCTGTTCCAATTTTACAGATGCTTTGGTATTCCTCGTTTTCTGTATCATAACAGGCAAGCAGAAATCCACCGTACGTGCCGGTGCGTCGTCCCTTTCCTTTGTAGCCACCAATTACCACAAGATCCAGTGAGTCGCCCACATTTGACAAGTAATCCTTTTTCAACTTTAACCAATTCCTCGATCGTTTGGCAATTTCATACGTTGCCTCCTCATCGAGAGTCTTGACCATGAGTCCCTCACAATTGCCTGCAAGAACACCAAAGATTTAATTACTGGAAATGGCTACACTGCTGCTCGACTTACCTTTGACTGATTCCTCTAAAAATTGTTGCACTTCATCCATGTCGTTGGTGTCCAGAGCTGTGGCGAACTTCCATTCACCTTCAACCTCCTGGAAGTGCTCCAGCAGCAGCTTGCGCCGCTCGGCCAATGGGCTTGTGACCAACGTCTTGCCATTAATATACAGAAGATCGAATATGTAAACGCAGACTTGAACCTTGATCTCTTCAATGTCCACGTTTTTTCTCTTGCGCGTACTCAGTACTTGGAAGGGCAAAATCTGCTTTCGCTCCACATCCCAGGCAACGATTTCGCTATCAATGATATAGGACTGCACTGGCCCTTTGAGGAAACCCTTGCTCCTGGCAATCAAGTCCGGATACTTTGCCGTGTTGTTCTCCGAGTTGCGAGAGAATATGCTTATCTCTCCCTGCTCGTTGCAGTGAATCTGAGCTCGCTCCCCATCATACTTCCACTCGCACGTTATGTGCATGCTACCGAAACGCTCAAACACCTCATGGACTCCTTTTGTTGGTTGGGCGAGCATGGGCCTCAGCGGCATGCCTGGGTGCATGGGGCAACGTTCCTGGAGTTCCTTGATGTCATACTTCAATATAGCAGGAATGATAATATCGTAGTTGGGACATTGGCTGGAAAATATGCAAGTTAATACGTGCAGATTGTAAAACAAGTTTTCGGTTATACCTGTAAGCGGTCTTCAGCAACAAGGTTGTCTCGGCTATTTCATCTTTGTAAACGTCGACTACTTTACTGGGCTTGCAGTCGTTAATGTGATTTTTCTTAACCAAACCAATGGCAAGAGCAGTGAGCAGACTTTGCTCTGCGATGCCAATTCGTAACTTGCCAATCAGGGAGCGTATGAAGAAGCGTGCTTCGGATGATCGACAGGCCACAAAGACATCATAGACGAGCGTCATCTTGGTCTGTCCAGATATCTTGGCTATTTCCCTCAGCTTGTTGAACACCCCTCTGATGTTCAGTGGTGCCGGCTGAAACATCATGCGTTGAGAGACACGCGATTGCTCGGCGACAATGCCCAGGTCGCCGGTTAAGTGGGTTTGAGATTTGATGTGTGCCAAGTTGCGGCCCGTGGCTTTGCAGATTGCCTTCATTAGCGTGGTCTCCGCCACGCCAAGTTCCAGACCCTCGTAGGCGGGGGCCAGCTGATTAATACTTAGATACACACTGGGCACAAGGTCACTTGGGCTAACCAGCATAACCGAGCAGAAAAAGTTGCTCAACGTATCAATCATCTTGAGGCGGCCTTTGGTCTCCTCTATGACTTGAAACGTTCTAGCTAACGCCAAATACGGTGTCCTGCAAGGGTTGTTCTATTAAATAATAGCTCCGACTCAGAATTCGACTTACTTACACCGCTTTGGCCGCCCAGTATGCGTTGTTCAGTGGATGATAGGATTCGCTCGAAGGGTCGTAGTTCTCCACATCGTCTTTGCTATCTTTAGATGTGGTGTTCAATCCTATTGTTGTTACTTTCCGATCAACTTTGCTGTCCGCTGCCGGCTCCTCCTTAATATCCGTTTCCATAGGTTCACTTTTGGTTGGATTTGGATCAGCACGTTGTGGTTCCGTCTTGACTTCAGCTGTCCCGTCTTCGCACTTGATTTTTGGTTCATTTTCAGGCAAATCACTCTCTTTCTTAATTCTATTCAAACAATTGGGAAAAACGATTGAATTAGTTGCATTTTGTTAAATAAAATGCATTGTTTTGGTCTTACTTGGCAACTGTTTTGGCCTTGCCAGGGCTCCCCGGCACATCGGATTTTTGCTTAAAAAAGGAACTGTTGTGGAAAAACAAAAACAAAAATTTGCCATTTACAGTTAGAATGAATAGAAGTGAACTGTATTTACCGTATGGACGACTGTTGCATGTTGATCTAATGTTTAAGCAAATGCAATTTTGTGCAGATATTCTTTGTTGTACTTTTCCCGCGAATTTATCGATAAATTGTGTGCACTAACTTATCCCTTGAGCCCCCATTTATTTAAACAGGAGAGGAATGGACGGTGAAAATTTGTAAATTCTTTTAAAGCCTTCTTGTAAATACTTCCTCTGAACTTCCAAAAAAATATTCCCCCTATATCCTTCACCCGAATTGTTGGTCTTATAATGTTCGTTTGCAGTTTAAATAACCACTAGTGACAATGGGTTAAGCGTTTTCTGTCGATGATCAAAATTATATTCCCCAATGTCGATATCTTGCAGGTTTCGCAGCCCTAGTATGCAGTTTACTGAACGATATTAAATAATTTGAATAAGAAAGTTTTAATTGAACATCCTAAAAACAAATACATCTATGAGAACTCTAGAAAATAAAAAAATAAATACAGCTTTGATTTTACATTAATATCAGACTAAATATTCGTGCAACTATAATATCGATTATTCCTATCGATATTTTAAAAGAAAATATATATACGTAAGGGCTTGTTGTAACTAAAAGTTAAAATTGATAATTACCACAGCAAGAATATGGCGGACGAAAGCATTACTCGAATGAACCTGTCGGCAATTAAGAAGATAGACCCCTACGCCAAGGAAATCGTTGACTCGTCGTCGCACGTCGCATTCTACACCTTCAACTCGGAACAAAATGAATGGGAGAAAACTGACGTCGAGGGCGCTTTTTTCATATATCACCGCAACGCCAAGCCATTTCACAGCATTTTCATCAACAATCGTCTAAATACAACTTCATTTGTGGAGCCAATCACTGGGAGCCTGGAACTACAGTCGCAGCCCCCCTTCCTCCTCTACCGCAACGAGCGCTCACGCATCCGCGGATTTTGGTTCTACAACAGCGACGAGTGTGACCGCATGAACAGTGTAGTGAACAGCTTGCTGCAGAATAAGGAATCCAATGGCCAGGTGACGAATACTAATCCGGCCCCTACGTTTGTGATCCCCAAACACGACAATGCAAGCATATTTAATATGCTTAGCAAAGCCCAGAAGGAGTACAACGCACAGTGCAACAGCCACTCCAAGCCAGTGCAACAGGAAAATGTGACCCCTGGGAATGTACTCAAGTTCTTCGAGTCGGCCAAGCAGGCTACAGCGGAGTCGCTTTTCAATCGCGTACAGCCGCTCTCAGTGGATCAATTGGAGAAGCAGCAGCGTGCAGCAACGCCTAGCGAAGGCTTAATTCCATCGTCGAATAGAGAGGCTCCTGTCGAGAGCCGGCTCTCGCCTTTTCAGAAGCCATCGTTGAATGCTCAGCCCTTGCCACTGCTCAGTGAATTGAAAATCGGATCTCCATTGATGGCAAACGAAGACGCTGGCAACTGTCTTCGGCGTTTGCTGGTGGGTGACCAGCCGGAAGTAAAGCCGGCCCTAATGCCACCTTCCATGTTCGATGCACCCAATGGGAATCCGGAATTCGCGAGGCAGCCGCCCGTACAGCCATTGAGCTCGTCTCGCTTTGTGCAGGCCTTCACTTATCTTATCCAAAACGATAAGGAGTTTGTCAATAAGTTGCACAGAGCATATTTGAAATTCGATGAAGATTCTTATTAAAACATGAATTTATGTATATGATTTATTTTTGTTTGTGTTTTTGTTTTGCTCTAGGGCCAACACTGAAGTCGGATTTCTGATGGAAAATCCATTTGATTCAGCTTTATCATTTGATTCATTCAAATCTCATCTGTTTTGACCTGCAACTACTTCGAAGTATTATTCAATTCTGTTTGCAACTTGAGTCTACATATCAATTCCAAGATTTAGTAGGAGGATAAATCGTTTAGGCTCCTAGCAAAGTTGTCGAATAAGTTTGTTCTATACTAAATTTTCTGAAATTAATGCTTCAATTTACTTTAGTAGATCTAGAGAGGATCACGCCCTATAGCCGACTAAATGAATATGTTTTTAAAGTATGTAGTGACGCACTGCTTTACCAACAATAATAAATAAAACATCCATGTGATCATAGTAGTAAATAAATTGGCAGGACATTGCAGAATGAAACGAAGGTCTAAATGGATGGAAGAAGCAATGTGCTGGGTGGTCGGTGTTGATTTATGTTAGGGAGCCACACAAACATCACAATGATATTTCAGGTTAAGTTCTCTTTATTTACAAAATCAATTGGAAAGCCCAAGAGGCACACAAATGATAGTTGAATGGCAAATAGAATTCAATAAACATAGTTTTAGTAACAACAAATATCAACAACTTTTTTATTTAAATTAAAACTTTCAACTTCGAAAGGAAAAAGTACATAACACAAAACAGCCACATTCTAAGATCGATATGGCCTCCCCCAGACCCTCCGGATGTTGCGAATGCGGTCAAGTTTTTGGAGTAGCCCTCGAAAGAGACTACACACTGATAGGAGTCCACATCGTCATCACTGTCGTAGACTGCAACAACCGTTGTCGCATTGAAGTATCCGTCTTCGTTTTCCTCAGGCGCTCGGGGCTCTTTCTTTACAACATCATCGTCTTCCGATCTGCAAATGGGGAATGTTAAGATCATTCATTTCACTTGAGAGTATTCGATTTCTTACATGATCGTTAGTGTGGGCTTGGGAAAAACATTGGATACCACGCATTCCAGCTGAGTTTCATTTTGAATTTTATTCTGATTCAGGTATAGAGTGTAGTTCCTCACATCGATGACCTGCACTTTTTGATGTCTGGTAATCGTCTCCGATCCCGTCTGAACCACACACTTGTAGTCCCCGGTTGTGTGTATTGTGGGATTTATTAAAGCCAACGAGCTGTACTGTTTATTGGGATCCGTTGAGCTTTCATAGGAGCTGTCAATATCATTTTTGAATTCAGGCTGCAAAATACGATATTGATTAGTATCAGAAATCTGCGTAGTTCATAATTATAGTTACAATGGGTGCTGGATGAGCTCCGCGAATCCACTGATATATAGTTTTATCATCTCTGAACCATTTCACGGTGAGAAACGATTGTGTATCTTTGATATCATAGGCACAGTCCAATACAGTGGGCTCCATGTCTTCATTCTGAAGGACGATCAACTTTGTTTGGGAATCATCTTTTGCTGGCAAGCATAGCCCACCTATAAACAACAAGAACAACAATTCAATTAATGATAAACAAAGAAATAAAGATTGCTTTAAGCTTCTCTTTCACATCAGAGGCATAGACCCCATCTGCAAAGTAAATTTCCATAGAAAAAGCGAACCATAACTTGTAGGATATGCCAAACCCAGATATCCATATTTACATATATGTATGTATATGGGTAAGAACACATGCACATTTAATAAACTGGAAGACTATTTGAGTAAAGAAATTTGTATATATCATGAAAATTCACAATGTAGAAACACGTCTATAGATTTCGCGAAAAAGCTTTTATTTACGAAAAGCAAAATATCGAGAGAACAGATGCTCGTTTAGCTTAAAAATAGAACCAAATAACAAACAAACTGAAACAAATAAATAAAAAATATTTTACTTTTGGTAGTTTGTCATACACATATGCATTTGTATGTACGAGTTAACAGATCTTCCAAGTACAAGTAAATTCAGTTCCGACGAAGATTTATCCTCGAACTATATGTTCTCAAACTGAAGTTGCAACCAGATATGATGCTGTCACCTTTCTTATAATAAATATCCGTTTCACATCACTACTCAACATTTAAAGATCACAATCCCTTTTCACGTGTAGCACAGTTTTCGGTTTATTTTGCAGATTATAATGGTTATGAGATCAAACATCAGTTCTGTACAGTTTTCCGCTTTATTCAAAGATCTCTTTTTAAGAATTGACCGCTTAGGATGAACAATTACTGCGGTGGTCAATCAAAAACTATGTGTTTTATATACATAGGTATATGTGTTGTTGGACACATGTATTTATTTATAGATATCCGATTTGTCATTATTTTTCTCAAGGTTTGTACAATGTACATTCGGTTTATATATATTTGTTTTATACATATATGTTTATTTGCACGATGAAATGATTTCATTTCTTAATTTAAAAATAGTTCTCCAATGTTAAATATTGATCACATTTCGCACTTGCAATAGCTCCGTACCTCTTTGGAATAATCCTATCGTAAGAATGACAATAAGCAGAGGATCCATAATAGTTTATTTACAACACTTCCTCCTCCTACATATACTAGTATGTATAGTATAGTATACCGCCGAGCAGACTTTCACAAATGTACAAGTATTTAGCTTAACCGCCAGCTCTGCATGGTCAAACACAAGTGTCGGGTATATCACAACTGAACTGAATGTTTTTGGCCACCGTCAAGAGAGAAGGAGAGAACCGAACCGAACCACACGACATGTGGAGAGAGCCAAGAAGAAACACGGCAGGCAGCGGGCACACCACCACAACAACCCACCCAGCGTGGCTATATAGCAAAGATAATGCCGGTATTTCTCTCTGCCTCGCTGATCTCGCATACAGCCCGTGCCACTTGTGCATGGTAGAATTATATGGACATGTGCGTATGCCATGCATGCATGAGAGAGTGAGGGAGAGTGGGAGAGAGCGATCGTTGTGCAGCTGCCTGCTGCCTGCCTGCCCTATGCACATGGGGGTTGGAAAGGCTTTCCGCTTCGTTACTCTCCGTTGCTCCTAGCTACTAACGGCTGGCGTTGACTATTTGAGCGCAAGTTGGTTGGCCCCCACCTGGTGACCTTTAGGGCAGAAAGGAAGTGTGCCTGACCGTTTTTTTGGTGTGTTCCGATCAGTGTTTTAATTGGCAAATATAAGTTTGGATTTAAGTACATGCTTGTGCTTAGGAACTTTGTGCTCTTTGGGTAGTTGTTAAGGAAGGGTATGCTTAAAGTGAGTTTACTTTAAGACCACTCTGATTTTGTTGTTGCCATACAAAAACTGAGGAGCTCGTTCCGTTTCGCTGCCCAACAAAAGAAAAAGCCTTCACTGTACCTCTATGTATCTCTCTGAATACAATACACCACGAACATATAACCCTTTCGGTATTTAATCATATGTAGATGCATATGTATGTACATACTTCTACCAACATACTTATGTATGTACGACAGACCCAACTGTATATTACTCCATTACTCGCTCTAAATTGGTTGTTTTGCGAGGAGGAATGTTGGGAATGTTGAAACACTTACTATAATGTCACACTTGAAAATGAATATATGTACAACTAAGATGAGTCACTGAACCATATAGAACCATTCCACAGTCTTTAAGAAGTTCCCAACAAAAAAAGTCACACTCTCTGATGATCATATGCAAAGCAGTTTTTTGAATATCTTTCAACGTTTATTGGGGTAGAGTTGCCAGTGGAGTTCTTGCCACCACTTTTAAGCATTCCTTCCCTCCTTCGTAGTGCCGTCTTTGTTCTCTAAAGTTTCTATTGCAGATGGTTTTCCAAACTAGCTCCCTGTAGCTGTCTTCCACAATAAAGGAAAACTCCCGAAACCTTGAAACAGATGCGCCCCTCACGCCGGGTAGCTAAGTAATTGCATGGGCGGTCTATTGATGGATGGAGAGTGTCGGTCGCCCCCCTTCAGGAATGATATAATACTTTGCAAAAAAAAGTAGACGGATTCCCAGGGATATAGCCAGGTTAGAGCCAGCGAGCGTCCCGCCAGGATTTGACCGCCCATACAATTAGCGACCAGAAGTGATGTGCTGGTGCCTGGTTTAAGGGTTGGACCGTTCTTCGAATCGTTAGTCCGATTGGATTGACTTGCTAGGCGTCACTTGTCACTTGTCGCGTGTTTGCCAGAACACCCCCGAACACTCACCCAACGAATATGAAATTCTGTCGTGGTTTTCCTGGTTATCTATAAGCCATCAAAAGTTGCGAACTAATTTCATCTCTCGTAAAGCATAATCTTATAAGCATTATAGTCCTTTGCTCCTGTTTGTATAATACATCCATCCGAAACGATGTGTTCAAGGCAGAAGGACACAGTCGAATACCCTTACATTTTGTTGGAAAATACAGAGAAAATATTTTCATAATAAATATATTTAATAATCTGTTTGAAATGTACTTAGCGCAGATGAGTAATTAATTTTTATTGATTTTATGTTCTCAATGGTAGACTTACGTTCTGCATTTCAGAGCTAATGGTATCAGGTGGGCTAATTTACTCTTCAGAATGTGACTTCTGAATGCCCGTAAATTGAATTACACTTAAAGAAAAGCTAACAGAAACCGCACTTGGAATATTCCACCATTTCATTACGAAACCAACTGAAAAGTGGGTTGTTTCCGAAGAATGCTTACCATCGATGTGATAGAAAATCAAATTCATATAAAATACACCAAAATTTAAACATTTCCCATATGCGAAAATGGGCAAACACTTTGCCTTTGTCGCAGTGTATGGCAAAAAGTGTAACGTAAACTTTCCACCCCTAGTTTGTTTCGAGCTCGTTAGCTCACGCCCCCAAACGCGGAGTGAAGTATTTTCTATCTCTCTCATCGGAGACAAGTGCAGCATCCTTTTTTGTCCAAAGGCTGTAGTTGGTAGATTCGTAATCGAAGCTTATTTATTCAAGGGCAGTTAAAAGTGTTGTGTTTCCGCGCGACTCCATAATTATGTGTTTTATTGGGATGTGACTCATTAACGGACACTAAAAATACCTTCAGTGCGGCGAATGTGTATCCTATATGGGCTGTCAGTGCAATGGAATTTTCATTTCTAAACAAGGCGAACTTCGACAAGGACTGCATCTACAACACCAACACGGACTTTTATAATAACAACACAAATGGGGCCCTCTCCGTGGCCAATCACATGAATCATTATAATCTAATGATTGACTCCAGCTACAAGCTGTGCGCCAACGAGACTGCAATGAGGAGTTCATTAAATCAAGAATCGAGCTTACTATTTTCGAAAATAACAACTGTTTCGGAATTCTACCCCTCGACACATAACATTGCGTCCTATAACTCGGGTGAGTATTCCAATAAGTCCGACATTCTATGGCATAGTGCATGATAATTCTAAAAAGTTCTAAAAACACTCTCATCCTCGTACACTTTTCTGTTTCTTCAGATTTTCATTTAAAGGCGTATGACGATGGATTGAGCTTGACTGATAAATCGAAACAGAGAAGAATTCGAACGACATTTACTTCCAACCAGCTAAATGAATTGGAAAAAATATTCCTAGAGACCCACTATCCAGATATTTACACAAGAGAAGAGATCGCTACCAAATTACACTTGACTGAAGCCAGAGTACAGGTAAGAGTATAATCATTGAGACACTGAAGCTTTCGGTGCCCTGTCTGCAGAGCAATCGCTTTGTGCATTGCTATAGCTATTTGAAAAGTTATTCGAGCTTTATGGTTGAATCATTTAGTTTTATAGTGATCTTTTTATCCAATCAACGATCAAACAATAGTTAGCATTGCAGCGAGATTCTGCTTGGACAAGTTAGGTATCGGGCTCCGAATTTCATTTCTCATCTCTTCACTTTTTTCTCAGGCGTAATTATAGCTAAAACAAAACTCCACAAATATATTTTTGAGATCAGTCAATTAGCTGAGATTTAACTGATTAATGTGTGTGAAGAATCTAATTTCAGAACTGATTTCTTATCAGATAAACAGGTCGATCGATGAAGTGGCCAACACCTGTCACATTTTCTTTCTCTACGGAATTCTAGCTATAGTCTGAATGGTGTACAAACAAAATTTCTGTGAAGCAAAGTTTCATATCACCCAGTTTGGATTTGTATCAGAATGGTAATTATGAGCTTTCTAGAAACAGACGGAGAGACGAACATTAGGAGATCGATGCTTATCGAATCCAGAATCCTATGCTTATTTATCGTACAAGCCCGCCTCATAAATAACTGGTGACCCCGAATTGTGACTGGTTGGTTTGATCTAGGGTTAAAATAATGAAAGACACTCATCGAATATTGAAACATTAGCAAATCAACACTGTCATGTATTAAACAAATTTCCTCTCTTTCAGGTGTGGTTCCAAAACAGAAGAGCAAAATTTCGAAAGCAAGAACGACATGCTATTTACATTATGAAGGATAAGTCTGTAAAAATGGAAAGCCGCAAGAATTCTGTATCCGGCTCTAAATATCTGAGTCCAACAGTGAAAGGACCTCCGAATTCTCGTCAAATGAAATGCCTATATGATCAAATATAGGAGCCACCAATATCTATGTAAATATCAAGATACATTTTCACAACTCCCATTATTTTGATATTGTTTTTACTAAGCATTGTGCGAAATTACGTTAAATAAAGATAAATCTATGTACTACTACTTTGAAAATCTTTGGATTCCCATAAATATATTTGTTGCAGTTTTCCAGGCTCTAATAATGTTCCATTACTTTGACACGGGTGTACTTAAAGTGCATGGCGGTAGTCAAAATCTCTCTTTCTCTGTCTCTCTCTATCTCTATTTCCCTCTGTTCGGCATTACACGGAGTCTACCTCGACTCACAATGTCATGATTGGTTTTTATGGTGTGACCAGCCTATTCGCAGCTGCTTCATAAAATACGCTCAGTTTGATTGCACGTGTGCGCTCGCACAACTTCTAAAAAGAGATCAATTAATTTAATGGGTGAGAACTAGAGGCCTCCTTATACATATGTACAGAACAATTTTTATTCGACAACAAAGGAAACCCCGGTTGTTTCTGAACAGTTTATAATTAACGGAATCTTGCAGCAAAATTAAATAATGGCAAAATCACAATCAAAGTTCTGCTACAATTTAAAAGAATTGCACTGATGAATTAAATTATTTTTTAGTTTATCATGTTCCAGTTCCATGTTCCTATTCGATGTATATCCTGCAACTGTTTCGAGAGTACCCTTGATGTAGACCACAGGCACACTAATATTATTTGAAGCACTCACTCCGTTATCTTGACTGTATTGTTTTGTAATAGGCGATTACTATTTTTCATTTTATGAATTAAAATTAATATTAATTGGCCATGTTGAGATCGAGAATTTCTTGCACATTTGCCACTCGGAGATGGATGTCATACTTCTCAACAGAATTCAACGCGCTGGCGAATGAGGGACCAGCCAAGTTCCCACACCTCCTACCTCAGGACAGTCAGCATGCTGCCGCTGCAACAAATATAGATTTGGATCTGTTTGTAAATGCGGATAATCGGCAACTGGACCTGGTGGACAGGCTGCTCAAGCTTAGGTAAGCATGAACGGTAGCTGCAGCACCCAAACTAATCTCCGAATACTTACAGAAAACAAAAAGAATGCAGCCTTGTGCCGCTTTTGCCGGGTCTGCTGGTGAAGCAGTTACTCGACTCGACAAATCCCCAGGAGGCAATCACGGTTCTGCGCAGTCCCAGTCAATATGGTCTGTTTATTGACCAGTTCTCCGGCTGTTTCTTAATGGACGTATTGTTGCACAGCGGGAACACCCTGGAAGCAGCGCAGATTGCTGCTCTTCTTGTGGACAGAGGCTTATGCAACAACGAGCTGGTCGAGGCGTTGGCCCTCCAATCGTTCTTCAAGTTTGTGAAAGACTTCAAACCTGTGGAATCGTCGGACAGTAAACCAGCAGCAGCACCTGCCCCTGAAGTGGTAAGCTGAAATATTGGCCTTTCAGTGCTTTCCACGAACTGACCTTAAATATATTTCCAGGAGAAAGTTCGTGTTAAGTTTGTTCGCAACATTGTTGAAGAGACCAGCAAGGAGACGGAAGAAGCAGCTCTTGGCCGCGCTATGATTCAATTGGGCTCTGGCGAAGGCACTCTGAAAGAGCTGAAGCAAAACATTGCACTTCTTGGCTTTGTATTGAGCGGGAAATTACCTGAAGCTGTGAGCCTACTGGCCCAAAACCGTGAGGCTTTCCACAAGGAGACTTTCACCGCATGCCAAAGTTTGGCTGAAAGTCTGAAGCTGGAGGTGTCGGAAGAGTTTACGCAGTCGTTGCAGCAAACACTCGATAAGTGCACGCAGAACAGCTCCATCCACGACAAATTGGAGAGCAGTGTGAGAAGCAGTGCCCAAAAGTTCGAGCCGAAACTCTTGGCGGAATATGGGCAGTCCTATGAAGCGTGGACCAAGCAGTTTGAGAACGCTGTGAAGCAGTTTATCGATGAGCAGAGTCTGGTGGAACGCAAGCAAAGCATTGAGAAGACGCTGAGCGAACTGGAAGCGAAGCGTCAGAACCTTTGGTTCTTTGAGAACAAGGATGACATCGATATTCAGATATACAAGAAGAAGGTGAAGTATCCACAGCGTTGGTTTGGCAAGAAAAAGACACCAAAGGCAGCGGACACGTTCTACGTGCCGCCGAGCGTCACCAGATCCGCCAACTGAGTCGAAGCCACGTCGTAGCCCAATGCCTGAGGTAAAAACAAAGCAAATCCAATTGTTTTTAAGCTTTAATTAAACTACTGGAGAATCAATCCAAATTCAAATGTTGTTTCTTTTCTCGAACGTTAAATTTTTTTAAAATTACCATAACGTAACATTGAGGGTCACAGTTATATATTCATTCCATCTCAGTTTACAACATTTTTTTGTAGTGTGTTTTTCTTTTCTTTTTTTGTAATTTTTCTTTTGGAGTTTTTCATAAATGTTCATTCTTAGAAGCTAATCGTCTGTCATTTGTGTTGCATTGCCGAAGGCAGATTAGTTTTTAAAACTCTCTGCCCTGGTGCAGATGGAGATAGATTAATGGGCGATGGTAGGTCATGCCGCTTGTCCTGTATGGTCAGGGGTAAGAATTGTTGTTGCTTCTTTTTTCGGTTCATGTTTATGGGGTGCGTATTGTCGTTCTTTCCAAACAGAATGGTCAAGTGAACTGCGCAGAAGATCCCTAAGCTCTGTAAGCAAAAAGTGTGATTAGATGCTGAAGAGCAGAGAGATGTGCGTCTCACCTGAAATATAGCTATAATGGCAGCCCCAAATGCGGTTATGAGCAAGCGATTCTTGATTTGCTCCGATACAACGGCCAAACATCCGCGCTTGTAGTGGGTATCGCATGCGGATTCGTAGGCATGCTCCGGACGTGAGCAACAGGACCAGGGCAGCGAGAGTCGACGATAATCAAGAGGACCATCAACGCCGCAGCATTGTAGCTGTAGAAATCAGTAAACTGTGGAATAGTGTTTAATTGTAAATGATCTATAGACTTACCTGCGACTGCATCCTGTTCCACAAATGCAAGTTGTCAACTTTGGTACGCGAAAATTTGTCCAGGAACTCCACAAACGAATCGTCAATGAAAATCTCCACCGAGGTGGGAAGGTTCTCCCGCATAGCCAAGGACCAGCCGCAGAGAATGAATTGAATACAAATGCAAGCCACCAGAAGAGCGGAAAACTGTGGGTAAGCGAAGTTCAAACATAATCCATAATTAACTAGAATATTTTGATAACAATTGCATTACCATTCCGAGCAGGCAGCGTTTCCTTTGGTTCGTAGCCTGGCATCCCATCCAGCAGAGGATGAAGGTCACAGGTCCCAAGCATAGGAGGATCGCGGCTGGTGCCCACAGCTTGTTCTGCACAATTCCATAATACACCGAGTGTCCCCACAGCAGTGATGTGCCCAAAAATATCTGCGCGGCTCCAGTTAGCTGCAACACAAAAGGATCAAGGTTTACATTTGAAGGAGTCGTTTGAGCAGGTGGAAGTGCCCGTTAATCACGGTGTCCTTGCAGATTTGGGAGGCTCTGCTTTTGGGGGCTCTTACTTCCTTTTGACGTCATGCGAAGTGCTATGTGCATAAGCTGCCCATGTACATACATACATACATATAAGCATATGTAGGCGCAGCTTTTAACTAGCTCAAGGTCACTACGACTCGGGACTCAATATACTATATAGGAGCATGTATTCAAGGATAAAAATGTGTACATATCCCCCGTGATTCGCACTACACCATGCCATGCGTGTAAGTATGTATGTATGTATGTATGTAGAGAACGCTGCACAGATTCGAGGACGCATTAGCAAACACAAGAAGTTTTTACATACATTGTGCAGGCAGGGTTGTCTGCGACGTGTACACGTACATATTAACATAATTTGATGCACGGATTTGCATAGTTTAAGCAACATGAAATGAAGTTTGAATCGAATTTGCCTGTTAAAATATGAGAATGAATATTCATTCCTACTTGCACATTGATGTAGAACCAGAAGGATGTGCCAATGCTTCCCACAAATTGATTAAATTTTCCATGCAATTACATACATATGTATATGTATGTGCGTATGTAAACCGTTATCGGACGCACACACATGCCATGGCATTGCATTTACCTTATGTAACTCTACAAAGCTCTAATCATGTATGCTCTCTCGCTCTCCCATTTGGAGCGAAGAGAATGTGGGCCAAACTTACCGCTAGGAGAAATACATAACTGTAAACCAAATATTTAAAACATTTAATTTTCTTTGGCAACGCCATTGCTGTTGTCGTTCGCGAGTCTTCGAATCTTCGAGTGCTCTCCGTTGAATATCTCGCTGCTTGCATTCACTGATGTTTATTATAAATTATATTAAGTCGTCTCTCAGCATTCGCGTGTGTGTGCGTGTGTTTTCTGGCTATGTGTGTGTGTTGGCGTGTTGCAGCTTCACTTTTCGCTTGCACGGATGTACGGTTCTACTGTTGTACGGTTGTGTGTGGGTGTGTGTGTGTGGTTGTTGTGGGCCTATATTTTGGTTGGACTGAAGTTATGCTGTCGTTGTTAGTTAGCCTTCGCTTGAATCTGCTGCAGTGTTCATCACATCACATCACATCACTTATCATCACTGAACGTTGTTGCTGTTGGTCGCGGTTGTCGGGACATCCACATTTTGCCAGGCCAGGTCCAGGTCCAGGTTCAACTTCACAGATGCAATTTTTAACTAAAAATAACAGTTTGCGTTAACTCCGAGCCACTCAGATCGGTCGCAGTCGAAAATACGCATTTGACGGTCTGACCATTTCGTTCCTTGCTTTGTTATACTTCTGCGCCAACAGTGGTAATATTATCTATAACCGTCGAATAACCGTTGGCTAGCGCGAAACTTTATCACGAGTACTTTTAAGCCAGTCACAAGTCACATGTTCGTGTAAAGTACATTTATGCTATTTTACTTCAATTTATAGTGAATTTCGTACTGGCCTGGCTTCGTTTGCGGGCAATATGAATATTTATGCTCTGGAGATATATTAGGATATATATTTATGGCAAACGAAGCAACTTAGACAACTCATTCGAATCATTTGAACATTGCGCACAGTTATCTACTTGGTTTTAACATATTTCGACAACATGTAAAATAATTTCAAGTGTTGTAAAGTGGTCGATTTCACAAGTCTTTTTTTGGCGCCACACTACGTTCAAACGGAAATTTTAAACTCCAAACATAATTGCAGTCAAGTTGTAGACAATTCCAATTAGCCAACAAATATTCCGCAGAAACAAAGCAGTAATAGGTTCAACATAATATATATTTCTTAAATGTGCTTGGAAAATATAGACAAAACTGAAATGCTTTTCTGATTTTATTACGATCTTGCGAATTTATACTGTACTATTTACACACTTTATTGGCGATTTTAGGAGGGAATATGTAAAATCTTAGCATGAACAGAGTGTATAAAAATTATTCAAATATTGTATGTGTAGGTAGGGTGGAAGGAAGTAATGTAAATGAAGGAGTTTCATGTAAGACGACGGGGGTAGAAAATAAAATAGAAATTACAATACCATTTGTATAAAAATATGCTTAGAAATTAAGTGTTCCATTTATGGATGGACCAGCCGTTTTACAAAAAGTGGATAGCGGACACGGGGGGTGTTTTGTTTGCAAGTCAAAAACAATTTTAAATGAGAAAAAAAAACAACAAATTGTTTGGCCGCTCTCTCTCTCTCTTTTCCTCGTTCGGGCTTGGATCCGCCCCAGCCCCCATCTCTGGCTGTGTGTTTTTACCGTACCGTTCATGCTTACGGTAAAGTGAAGATCGTGAATCCAGTCAAGTGGTCACGTGAATGTTGTTGTTGTGTAAGCTTACGATTTAAATGTACATTTTACATATGGTATTTATACAAATAAGTAATTAAATCTGTTACTCGTTACTGTTACTGTTTACCGTATGTTTGTTTGTTTGTATACAATATACATATATATAAAATTCAGGTCTCTTTGCAAGTATTGGATTGGATTGGCTTGGCGGCCAACTCAAAGATCGGTTAGGTTATTCGCGAAGATTCTTGGTCAGCAGCAGGTTGTTGTGGTGGCCGGAGAGATGCCGTACCAGCTCCTGCACCGACTCAAAGCACATCGAGCAGAAGCAACAGCTGTAGCGATTCTCCGTATCCGTGCCATTGGTGGTGGTTATGATGTTCCGATGCACCGAACACAGGTGCTTGAGTAGGTGGGCTTTCTGCTTGAACATGGCCACGCAGAGGCGGCAGGCAAAGGGCTTCTCGCCCGTGTGGACGCGCAGATGGGTCTTGAGGTTCCAGGACATGCCAAACTGTTTGCCGCAGTACTCGCAGCGGTACTCCCGCACCGACGACGAGTGCGGGTTGCTGCTGGCTATGTTCGAACCGGAGGCGGAGCTGCTGCGACCCTCCGGGTCCAGCCCCAGATTCATGTGGGACAGACTAGAGAGTCGCGACTGCAGATTGGGCATTGCGGAGATCGCAGCATTCTGATTCGACTGCCACTGGTACACAAACTGGGGCCCCAAATGCATGGGCATGTCCGGGCTCTGTGCACGATTCCTCTGCGATTCGAGTAGCTTTCGGTCCGGCGTCATGGTGTCCCCGTTGAGTGCCCCATCCTCCAGATGGGCGAGCATATTCTTTTCCGAGCCAAATCCAGATATGGGCGATGTCGTCGACTTGACCAGCCGCAGTTCCTCCAGCAGGTTGTGTTGATACGAGGTGAATGGCTGATTGTCGCTCTGAGTGTTGTGAAAGCCAGGTCGTCTTTTTCGATGGGGCGTAACCACGTAGTTCTCCGGCGAGCTGTTAATGTCGGACCCGTCGGACAGCGGCTTCAGCACATCCTTGTGGGAGTCGAAGAACAATCCCTTTCGCTTTGTGCTTTCGCTCGCGCTGACTGCCAGGTCGATGCCGCCGCTGTGATCCGATCCGGAGCCGATGGTTCTGCTGGCGTCGCTGCGGGCCGAGTTCTCGCTTTTCGTCCGGAGGTCAAGTGAAAGGTTTACTGGATTTATAGCCGAATTGTTGTTGTTGTTATTGTTGTTGTTGTTACTGCTGTTGCTGTTGGTGTTGCTGTGATTGCTGTGGCTGCTGACGCCACTCGGTGGCGCGTTGGAGAGATTTACGATTTCATCCGTGTCTTTGTCGCTTTTGTTGTCCTTGTGCATGCAGTCGTCGTCCTCCTCCTTGGCCACCTCCCCGCTCCCGCATTCGGGAGCACTCTGACAGTGCTCGGCCGAGCAGGCGGAAAAGTCGGCCGCATTCCTGGACTCGTCCACACTGTCGACCTCATACTTGAGGGTCTGGTCGAGGTTCTGCGAGGATGAGTACTGCTTCCGCGATCTCTCGCGTATGCTCCCACACTTGCTGTTCAGATAGGCAGAGTCCGTGGTCTTCCAGCTGTCGGACTTGATCTGCAGCAGCAGCAGCAGATCGTGCAGGTAGTTCACGTCGCGCGAGGTGATGCACGTCTGTCCGGAGTACAGAAAGTCCAGCAGGAATTTAAAGTAGGTGGCATTGACGTCCGGAAAGTAGACGGTGGTCGAGCAGTCGCTCAGGTGAGTGTCCTCCAACAGATTTCTGGAAAAACCAAACCAATTACCATCTGTTGACCATCCAAAGCGACCCAAAACGAAACCCAAATCGGAAAGGAAATGCTTACCTTATGAGGGGGCTGGCGGCGGCCAGCACCAGTTTGTGGGCATGCAGCTTCACTTTGTTCTCGCAGACGATTGTGAGGTCCGCCGGGTGCTCTCCCCGGAACGCTGCTCCGATTTCCTTGAGTATGCACTCGCCATGCTTGCTGTATTGCAACATCAACATTCTCTGAAACTGCAAAAGGGAAGAGCAGACATGAGTGGGGATCTCGGATTCTGCGCATTAGCACTACAAATATTATGTTTCAAAGAATGCAAGTTTCAAATCGAAGCACACAGACAATTCCACATATATTTGTGTAGCTGTACTCCTCTATGTGTTAACCTTCCAGTGCTGGGCATGCAGTACACTGTGAAGACAGCAAAATAGAAAGTTTTGGAATGGAAAATGTCTGCATCTGGCGCTGTCTCGCTGTCGCTGTCTCTCTGTCCCTGGCGGGTATTACACAATCTCTGAGCATTAAGCCGCCTTTCACCGAAAGTGCTTCTCTTCCCCTCTCCCCATGACTATATTTCACGATTGTGTCATGCAGACGGCTCTCACACACAGCAGTCTGGCACACACCCATACACATCGCTCGCGTATCTGTGAGTTAGAAAAAGGATCTTGCAGCATTCGAAAGTGAGCTTTCAGCGTAACGGAGAAAATATCACATATATGTACAAATACAAACACATTGAATGGCATTAAGAAATGGAAATTACAAAGCATTTAATAAATGTTTACTAATCAGGTTTTTAGGTTTTTCTCTACTCTGTATATTGCTGCACAACCCACACAAACACACACACATGCGTACAGCCATTACCTTCAGACATACAGCCAAAGCATTGTTGCTGGAAAAGATGAAAGCTCCACTTCATAGAGCAGCCCCCAACAACAATCGCAGTTGCGTTGCTCAAGAAACGCTCGCTATGCTGCTTCTGCCACTACCTCTCTCTTTCTCTCTCTATCTCTCTCTCTCTGGCTGCGCGACTGCGCAAAAAAGCTTTCCCCTTTCGAAGTTGTTGTTGCTGCTGGCAGCTTGCTGTTGCGTTGCGTTGGTGTTGGATTCGAGTTTGGCGCGAAGGCAACGGCGAATGAATACGATGAAATTGTTACACTGAAATTCGCTGGCCTGTGCGACTGTATCTGTGCAACAGCCATGCACACTCGCTCACTTTATGGGGCCATTATTGTGTTGTGCAAGACCATGGCTTGTAAGCTCTCTCGTCTGTGTGTATCTGCATGGCCCCCACACACACGCGACACTCAACAGAGCTAAAGTTCAGCCACAGCAGAAACGGCAGCAGATCTGAAAACTTCGAAAAGATAGTCTTGCTTTTTGTTACGCTCTGCTGCGTCGCTGCTTTTGCCTCTGCTTCGCTGGGAGACGAAACGTTCACTTTCAATAAAACTTGAATAAAACTGGCTTGGCGCAGCACCAAGAGAATGGGGAGAATGGCTTCCCCTCGCCGACGCTCCACTCCACATCGTAGCAGTGTTATTTCTCATGGGAAGCGAAAGCTGAAAGAGCACGATCGTTTGTGGAAGAGATTGAGGGGGGGATGGGGATTTCAAGCTTGTTCTAACGTTGGGCAAGTCCGAAACGGTGCTAATGGAAAAACTGAATACTGGATTCCATTCCTTTCCTCCCAGCAGTCGCCATGGCCATTCCATTCATTCTCTTTCTACAAATGCTTTCAGATTTCGCAATCGGAAATGTACATACAACCACACGCGCACAATAACTGGCTTTCATAAATGCATACACTAGGCTACGAAAGTCTGCAGCCACTGACTGGAGTTCTTTACACATGGAACATCATTTCTGCCATAATTTTTCCCTCTTTCTTTCATACTTTCATGAAATGCGATCATAAAATATCCAAAGCGAGATGTGGTATTTCGACATTTTTCTCCACTTTGGACACAGACTGGTGTTGGTGAGTGTACAACATACATTCATACATACATATGTACAAAACAACTCGAAATGAGAATGAAAGGGACAAAGCAGAGATGATCGAGCGCAAAAGTGAGACAAAACAAAACACGCTAACTCACAAAACAACGCGCATAAAAATCACCTTTCACAAAAAGCTTTTCTTTTTCTCTGTGCTCTGCTGTATGTATGTATGTCTGTGTGTATTGGTAAAGCAAGAGCTAAACAAAACGAACACAACACATTCACACTCCGCATTCAAAATTACATGCATACACAGATCGTACATACATTCATACATACATTTTGTGCTCTATACTTTCCGATTTTTGTAGTCGTCATCGTTCCAATGTAATGTAATGTTTTTCAATTACTCTATCTTCTATGTGAGTGAGAGTATATGTATATGTGTATACAGAGAGTATGCAGATTGTGAGTGCTAAAGCACATGTCATGTCTGGTTCAGATCGAAGTCGAAGAGAACGGGGGCCACAAAAGAGAAAGCGCATTCGAAATATTTTGAAAGTTGTATGAGCGCTTATAAAAAGGGAGCGGATCGGTGTGGAGAGAGGGCTAAACTTGTTTCTACACCAACACACTCGCACTCGCACTCTCGACTCAGAGCTGTGCTCTTTCCCCTTTCACGAAAGCTCTCTGGCCGCCGCAGAAAATGGCAAAGAGTCGTCGACGCCACGCCATTGTACTTGCTGTAAATGCTACACTCGTAAAAGTGACCCAAATTTGAATTACATAACTTATGAGGCGAACGATACACATGCTGGGAAAGATACGATAGTACTTTTGGGCATATTGAGCAGGCTCTACAAGAAAATGATAAATAAATACAAATGGTAGCATGTTTGTTGAATTTCTCCATTTCCCCTTTCAGCAAGACAGTTTTCGATTGTAGAATGTTCAAAGCTTTCGTCACATATTACTATACATATTCCTCCCCTCTATATACGTACATATGTATGTACATGAGTGCAGCCACAGACCGACAGACAGACGTGTGTATATATGTACATATGTACATGCTTGTAAGTATGAATGTGTGCATGTACCTACAGCATATTTTGTAACATCTGCGCGATCGGCCTGTAATTGTGGGCTTGCGTGCTGGCTGTGTGTGTGTGTGTGTGTGTGCGCGCATTTGCTTTTGGTGTGGTGTGCTTTTTCACCT
This sequence comes from Drosophila subobscura, assembly GCF_008121235.1. Lineage (NCBI taxonomy): Eukaryota > Metazoa > Arthropoda > Insecta > Diptera > Drosophilidae > Drosophila > Drosophila subobscura. Next base: position 13,503,046 of record NC_048531.1, on the reverse strand, counting down.
TCACTCTTATTGGAAAGCAGTTCAGTTAGTCGTCAACAACTACTATTATAAACAGATTATATCTGTACATGGCTATGAATGTGTGTGCGAGTATGTCTTCAAATTTCATGTCATGCATACAAAACATACAAACACACAGAGACAGAAATATTACGCAGACAAAAGCACGCCATGAAGGTCACTAAGCCTTTCTTGTCTTTTGGTTGGCTGCGCTTTGTGGCCGTTGCTTTTGCTTTTGCTTTAGCTGTTGTTGCTGCCCTGTTAATGATGATCACGATGACGAAGATTGGATCGCCACGAACGTTCGCTATATCGGAACTTCGTTCAGGCCCAACTTTGGCTTTAAGCTTGGTCTGGTCTGGCTTTGGAATGTTTTTCTCTGCGACTATTAAGTTAGTGTTTGACCTTGGTCGCTGTGTGTTTTTCGTATGTTTAGGTGCATATAGACACGCGTACGATCGCACAAGTTTGTGGTTTTCGTTTCGTTAAAGATGTTGCAATGCCAGCCATGGAAAAGTTTCTGGCTCATGGAACCAAACCCTCACCATGTTAATACGAGTAGAAAATGTACGGTAAAGCTTACCTCTTTCATTAGCAACTGGTCGAAAATTGTTTAATCCTTTGCACTAAACTAAGATTTAATAGATATGCTGCTCCTCGATCAGTTCACGGTGGACAAGGGGTTCCTTTGTATGTACGCCGTGGGCCTCTGCACAAGTGTGCGTCCAAGTCGAGCTTTCCCCTTTCACAATCTCTTTTGGCCACAACAGCTCCGATGTGCAAAGAATGCGAGAGTGTGAGTGTTGAGTATGAGTGTGTTTGAGGGATACACACACGCGACGCGTTCTATTCCGTTGGCTGGTCTTCTCACCCACAACAACTTTCAATTTCGATTTCAACACCAACACCCAGCTTTCGTGTGTATGTGTATGCAGTTGGTGATCTTCGAGGGCGGGGGAACACGACTTTTGGTGGTACTATTATTCATATTTTTAAGAACACATACAGCTTTATTCGCTCACTATATTGGCCACTCAACGCGGACTTTAATTGTATTCAATTTCTCTTTTGTTTTTCCTGCTTGCACATCTTCTTCTTCTGCGACGCAGCGATCAACTCAACACCAGCACATGCACAGCACACTCACGAAACGGTCACCACGACAGCGACATTAACTTTAACTAGGTTGAAGTTTTGTTTCTTTTTTCCGTGCTTGTTTTATTGCGAAATAAAAAACTTGATTGGTAAAACTTTTTCTGGCGGGCGAGCGAAGCGAGTGTAAGAGATCTCTCTCTCTCTCCCTCTCTTTCAAATTTTTTTCCTAGGCGCGCGCGCTTTTTGAATTGATGCCTCGGCGGGCGAGTTAACACTGCTTATTACAAACATTCAAAATATTACAAACTTGCCCGTTCACAATATGCCAACAAATGCGAGTTCACAATGAGGCAAGAGATCGATAGGTTCGCACAAAATTATCGATTTTACACATCAGGGACCTATATTTTGTTCGTTTCCCATTTTTGTAGCCTGGGCCGGCTATATTGAATCATGAAGAAACTATAAAGAGGTATCGTCGTCGGCAGCGTTCCTCGTGTCATTTCCCTCTGAGTTCAGTGCTTCAGGCGCACACTCCATTGTCGTTTTGCTCACATTTACAGCGAGAGCCTTCTCACTTGCACTTATTAACAGCATTGTTACGTTTCCCTCTTTATTCCGACGAGACCTCCTTATAGTTTCTTCATGTATTGAATGAAACGGTTCATCGTGTTATTCAGTTAACATTCTGTAACGTGCGCTGTTAAATTGCTTTGTTTTTCCGTTACAACTTAACATTCAATCGACGAATGGATTAATCGATTAATAAACTATAATATTTTTTTAATTATCTCCAATGGAAATAAAACCAATTATTCAATTATGAATTAATTAATTAATTTTAAGGGTATTATTTATAAGCTAGGATTTGATTCCACGACGAGCAAGTCTTACATCCCATTTTCGAATCTAGTTTTATATAAATTTTCTTTGTTTCAACCAGAATCCTTTATATGTGTATGGATATTTATATTCTCTAGCTTATGGTCCCATTTTATATTGCAATGTCCATGAAAATGATTAGTTCCTCGTGAGCGGTCTTTCATATGGCCTTGATCCCCAATAAGTTTTGGATAATTTCCCTATTTGTTTTCTTTGTGAGAATGGTACGCCCACATTTGCATCTTCTACCCTTTCACAGTTTAGGGCACAATTAGACATGTCCTTGAACCAATTTTCTTTAGATGAAAATGGATGGCATATACACACATACATACATACATGCATATTTACACGAATGAGTTCATGAAAGAGTATGCAAATACAGAGTAGGTGGTGATTGCAGGTAGGCGCGATAGTTCAATAAACATGCAGAGCCGTCATTACATAATTTAAACTGAAATGTAATGCATTTCCTGATTTAGACTTAGGCACTTTGGCATTTCAAGATCGAAATAGTACAAATATTACCCCAGTTACCCTATCAAAGATCAGTCTAATCGAATGGCTACAGCTTTAGCTGCCGAAACTAATTTACATACAGCTGGCTTCGACAGAACAGACGCATCCTTTAGGTGCCACTGCATCAATTCTTTACCCTAAGTTTCAAGGACACTTGCAATTGTTCTCCTTAATGGGAAAGGGTAGAGAGAGTAGATGTGAATTCGTAGGTGGCGTGCGCATCTCGCATCGGGCATTTGAGGATAATAAACAACAAATTAAAAAGAATAATCGAGGCGCAGCGAGGGTCAAGGTCTCTCAAGAAATCTTCATCTCGTAATGGGTTTCCGTTTCCTTGATGGAAACCTTTCTTTTGCATACCATTAAGGACAATTTGCATGCAATAGATATACATACATGTGTACAGATGTACATATGTATGTACATGCTCAAATCGTGCCTTCATGACACGAAAACTTTTTGTAATATATTCGACTGGATCTAAAAACTATCATTTGGCGTGCAGCTTTTCGTTACGTTTCATTCCCGTTTTTTCTTGCCGTTCTTTTTAGTTAGAACCCCATTTTGAGAACAATCGAATAAAGGGCAGTCTTGAAAACTAGCGAAACTTGCAGACAATTGATTCATCAATCGAATATAATTATAGTTTCAGCGTTCAAATTCTTAGCTTTCAAGTAAAATTAAACCGAATATCAAAATCGAGGAATATGATTTCCGATCATGGACACAAATCGGTGTGTTTTGGTATATTTTGAAAACGCGAGAGTATATTTCCGAGGGTCTGTCGGCATATTTGATCGATAATTCCGCGGTTACACTCTATACTCAGCTGGACGCAAAATAAAATAAACCGAAAACTATAATAAAAATGAGTCAAAATATCTGCCTTTTGGGCCGCAAGAGCCATGGCCTCAATATTCTGAACATATCCAGAAAAGGTAAGTGTTTTGGAGCATAAGAGTGGGATCGAAGCATATTCGAAATGTAGGCGACGCACTTGTTGGACTTTGGTTGTCCGGCAACGGTGGAGAGAGGAAGAATGTGAAAGGGGCAAAGTCCAACATAATCGGCTGCTGTGACGTCTGATGCTTATCATAAGTAGACTTGATTTTGCCATGGCATTACTTGGTCACCCATACAGTGCATAATAATAGCAAAGCTTTTCTTTGAATATAGTTCAATGCAGGGCATTGTCGGCCGCCGTGGCGGCACCTCAACCCAAGCAAAGGAACAATCAAAATATTGTGCTGGTTGATGGTGTCCGTACGCCCTTCTTGACGTCCGGAACCTCCTACTCGAAACTTATGCCACACGAATTGGCCCGACACTCTCTTCTGTAAGTTTTGCGTCTATTATTTTCGACTATTTGACTCTAATGAACCTCCACAGATCGCTGCTGCAGAAGAATCGATTGGACAAAGAGCTCATCGACTATATAGTCTATGGCAGCGTCATCCAAGAAGTGAAGACCTCGAATATCGCACGCGAGGCCGCACTCGCAGCTGGGTTCAGCAACAAAACACCCGCGCACACGGTCACAATGGCTTGCATCAGCTCCAATGCGGTAATCCCCATGAAAGCCATTCCTCTAATTGCATCATAATTCTCGAGATTTCACTCTTTGCAGGCAATAACCACCGGCATGGGCTTGATTGCGACCAACACATACGATGTTATTGTGGCTGGTGGCGTTGAGTTTATGTCTGATGTCCCCATTCGCCACTCGCGCAAGATGCGCGGCCTCATGCTAAAGGCGAATAAGGCAAAGACTCTGGGCCAGCGTTTGGCGCTTTTGTCGACATTCAGACCTGGCTTTTTGGCCCCCGAACTCCCAGCCGTTGCTGAGTTTTCGTCTGGCGAGACCATGGGACATTCGGCGGATCGTCTGGCATCCGCATTTAATGTTTCCCGCGCCGAACAGGACGAGTACGCGCTGAGGTCGCACACGCTGGCAAAGCAAGCTCAGGAGAAGGGTTACTTCACGGATCTGGTTCCGTTCAAGGTGCAAGGCGTCGATCAGGTAGTGGACAAGGACAATGGCATTCGTGTGTCCTCTCCCGAGAGCTTGGCGAAACTGAAGCCAGCTTTTGTGAAGCCCTACGGCACCGTTACCGCCGCAAATGCCTCATTCCTGACCGATGGTGCCTCCGCTTGTCTGATCATGACCGAAGAGAAAGCGAAACAGCTTGGCCTGAAACCCAAGGCCTTCCTACGCGATTTCCTGTACGTGTCGCAGGATCCCGTCGACCAACTGTTGTTGGGTCCCGCCTACGGCATTCCCAAACTTTTGAAGAAAGCCGGCGTCACTCTAAAAGACATTGATTCGTGGGAGATCCATGAAGCGTTTGCCGGTCAAATTGTGGCCAATCTGAAGGCCTTAGACTCGGATTGGTTCTGCAAAACATATCTGGGCCTGAGCGAGAAGGTTGGCTCCCCAGACCTGACCAAATGGAACAACTGGGGCGGCTCCCTGTCCATTGGCCATCCCTTTGCCGCCACTGGCGTCCGTCTGTGCATGCACACGGCCAATCGGTTGGTGCGCGAAGATGGAAAACTTGGTGTGGTCGCAGCTTGTGCAGCCGGCGGCCAGGGCGTGGCCATGCTTATCGAGCGCTATCCTGGCGCAACAGCCGACTGAAATCGAAATGAAATCAATAAAGGAAAGTTGCAGTTTGACTGCAGTCTGATGCCTTAGCTTTTATACACTTAAAACTATGTCTACGAGTAAAGAAATTTTGAAATTATATTAATATGCTCGTTTAATCCCTAACAATGACGCAAATAATCTACAAACAGGTAGACCGCTCAGTCTTAATCGGTCTCGTACAGTTCCTTCTGCTTTAGCTTTGTTTGCAGAATGTCGTTCTCGTTGTAGGACAGATGCAGCGGGGGTATGAGTGCACATGCCACCATTCTGCTCTCAGCATTTAGAAAGTTGAAGGTAGCACAAGCCTGCAACAAAGTAGCGAATATTATAGAGTGCTCTGAGCTAGAGTGCATCAAACTGCATACCTGTTCCGTTCGAAGAACCTCCACGTTTATTTTGTATTTCTTCATGAACTCTACGATCCTCTTGGACAGCGTCGGCGTTGGGCTTTGGTCTCCAATGCCAATTATGAGCACATCAATTTTAGGATCCAGAATGGGGAACAAGCTGAGGCTTTCCTCGTTGATGTCCTCGTACGTGTCCACGTTCCAAGAAAGAACCGACCTGGAACCAATTTCATGTGAATGTTTACATAATTCGACCGCCATTGTTGGATAGTTCTTCTGGTTGGAAACTTACCTAGGAAACACACTGATTGGACCAATTAGAACCATGTCGTTGTTCAGCCTGAACCCATATTGACTATAGCCGGTAATCATCAGTCCCAGGTCCGTTTCTGTGTTGAATATTGAGACTTTTGTTTTGCCATCGTAGTCGTAGGCCTTGCTGAAGTTAACAGCCAGGCCAGTGTGCAGCTTGCGGCAAAAGCCAGGTCCATTGGGCAAGAGGAGACTGCGACTTCTTTGCGCAATGCTCCTTAAGGTTTGTGCAATCATAATTAAGCTATTTAACAATTATTTAAAACCAAAACAAATGTTTATTTCCCACGATAAGTATGACCGTGTATCGAGCTGGCCGGTATATTTCGGTATATTTGGATGTCGCAATCGACGTGAAGGTATTTTTGCAGCTTATCGGTATTTAATTCCATTTATTATAAACTCCGTGCACTTTTGGGCAAGATTTTCTTATTTTTATTTATTATATATATATATATATTGTTGTTAATTGCGCATAGTTACGCTAATAAGTGTCTGCGAAACTTCAACAGAGAGGCAGAACAGCCGGAACAAGATGTTTTGATAGAGGAACGTTATTTGTGAGTTGAGCAATGAAACAGCAAAAAAGTAAGTTAAACATGCAATTTTCCATATCTAAGCAATGCCGTATTGCCTATTTATTGGTTCTTAATATCAGCATATGTTCGCACTTTGTCACACACCCACTAACGCAAGCATTCCTATACATACGGGTGCGTAATTTATTTGATTGATTGCGGCACACATGCATATTTATCATTGTTATTGTGGGGCTTTAAAAAGCGTTAACTTGCCTGGTAATAGTCATAAGCAGAGCAAATTCCATATAATACTTAAGCCATGCCATCCATCGACATGTTAATGGCTTCCACAAATACCTAGAATAGATAGCGCTTCCAAAGGAGAATCGCTGGAGCTGCTATGTGTGTATGTCGTCATGCATGCACACAAACGTAAATATGTGTGGGGGCACGCTTGTGTTTGTGTGCCTGTTTATTGGGGTATAGAACATTAATTTAACTTTAACCTTTATAAACTATCAACACTAACGTAGATTTTTCTCGTTTCGTTGCAGTTGAAAGAATTTAGAATTGAAAGCTACCTCAAAATAACACCATGATTGGGCCCAGTTCACAAGTCAGCAAGATACTGTTGACGCTGCTGTTTCTGTTGATAATCTTCTACATTTTTATGGATGTGGAGCTATATCTGCGGATTCACAACTATGTTATTGAACGGAATTACCACACGAACACCTCAACAGTAGCCGCACCCTCGCCGCTAGCCCAGCTAGCACCACCAGCAGCAACATCGGACCTCAGCAGCAGCAGCAGCAGCAGCAGCAGTACGAAACTTCCCACCGCTGAGAAGGAGCCGTCCTATGAAGATCACACATGGATATCTTGTGATATAAACCCGCTCTGCCATGTTACTGTCAAGGCCATTTTGCTGGACCACACGAACCACTACCTTTTCGCGCCGCTCGCCACCATGTTCGACAATGTAATTGGATTCTCCCGCTCCACGTTCATCACGCCCAATATGATATCATTTTTCCACGTGGGTGTGGCATGTTTGTCCGGCAAGCTGGTGGCGTCCGACAGCCTGGGATACAGACGGCTCGGCGTGCTCCTCTTCCAGATACGCACCTTCCTGGACGATTTGGATGGACATGTGGCCCGCGTGAGGAAACATATTCGTGGGGAGCGCTCCGAAATTGGCACGTCCGGCTACTATGTGGACGGCCTGTGCGATGGACTCGGCTGCATTGCCCTACTGCTGGGCATCTTCTTTTACCTGAAAAACAACCCGCCTCGACGGGGCTACTCGATCATACCAATGAGTGACCCCAAATCACCTGAGCCGACAATGATTCCAAAAATGAAGGCAACCACACGAAAAGTGGCCAAAAATGTGATTAGCTTCACGGGCCAGCTCTTGCTCAGTTCGACTGCGTGGAATCGCTATATAGCGGTCTACCAGAACATGCTGGAGCGGGAAGATGTGAGCAGCAGCCAGTACCTTTGCCAGAACTACGTATTCAAGTCCACTTGGTTCTTCTGTGTGGCGTGGATGTGGCGCATTGTTAATGTACACTCGCTGCTCCACCTTGTGCTGCTCAGCATTTTTTGCGACAAGCTTTGGGACTTTTTGAGAACGATACGTTATAGCGGTTATATTATATTGTTGGTTGCAATTTGCTTAACGGAAATGCACATATTGGAGGCCCAGAACTACATTTTTAATTCGACAGCGTGCAGTAATATTTCACTGTGATTTTATTAATATTACGAGAAAATACAATAATATTTGTGTAGCGGAATACAACGATGCCTTTTTTATTGTTTATATCTTGTATCTATATAATGTCTCTTACACGTTTTCACACTACACTACACCCGGCACCTGGCAAACATCAATATTTCAACAAAGTACACAAAACAACTAATGCATCCTTTCATACAGTGCAACTTTTTGTTAAAGCCGACTACAAGAACATGTCTTCAGCTGTGATAACAATGTTATTGATCAATAAATCTATAATAAATTGTTATAAAAACTTTTCGAATCATCCAATTCCTGGGACACCTTTAGTTTGGTGGGTATTCAGAAACGGGTACGCAGATCTCTGATCATCGTGATTATATTTTCAAGATCAATATAATTTATTTCATTAATATATGTTCGATACTGGATATACTAAGATAAAATCGATCATTCAGAAACAGTGGAACAAATGGAAAAAATAGATGTAGTTGATTTGTGTTTCGTTTCAACTGTTTCAAAATAATTATATATGGGTATTCATAATTTGTGATATTTTTGTTGACCATTTTAGTTTTTCAAACGTAATTTGTAAACAATCCAATGAAAGGATGTTATAAAAACTTTCTAAGAATTCTAACTAGCTAATAATAATAAACATAGCATAAAAGTCGAGAAAAATGATTTAAGATTACGGTATATTTGTAAAATGAGAAGGAATATGTTGGTATATTTTTGCGTGGTAGTGAGGTTTACTTTACCGATAATTCCACGGCCACACTAATCGTCGTGCGACCAATACATACAAAAAAATTTTTTTCAGCAAGCGAAGGAAAAATGGTGTTATTTACTAAATCAAAGTCATTAACAATGAAATTGTAAATATTCTTTGTATTTATTACGCACTAATTGAAAGTGGATGTGCATATTTAAATGGCGTGTGTTGTTTCGAAAAAACGAGCGTGAAAAGAAAAAGTGATTTCTCTGGTTTTGCCTGTGTGTGAGCGAGCGAGCGAGCGAGCATAAATGCAAATACATACATAATACCATATAAAACATTACGTACGTGTGCGAGCGCTACCAGAAATCAGATACCAGATATTACAGGCACTACGTCTGTGGTGTTACATCTAACCCCTATCAATAGTGTAAGAATCGTTGTGTAACCACCATTTAGGATGCGCTATATGTACATATGTATGTGTGTGTGTGTGTGTGTGCACCCACATGACATATGTATGTACATACGGCTTCCTCTAGGCCAATCTGCCCCTCCCTTCCCTCAGTTTGATCCCCATTGAATTTTTCCGTTTAGAGAGCTGTTTGCGTTTTTTTCCATACAAAACATAACCTCGTAGGACCACCATTTAAAGACTTATCAACATTTCGAAATATGTACACAGAAGTTAATTATGCATATTGGTTTTTATCTAGTTCAATCGATATTTTCGTATTTTCTTTGTGTTTTTTTTTTAATAAGAAAAGAACATGGCTAGCATTGTAAGAGATAAATCTTCTAAAGTTCACTTTTTCAAAGACATCTAAATTTTCAGACGTAGACATTTTGGATCTTCGTTTTGTTTGATTTGAATCTGAGCATTAAATGGTTTGTTTGTTTGTTTGGTTTATTTTGAAAGAAAGTATGAGACGAATGAGTTGAGTTGAGTTGAGTGCATTTTATGTATGTAGCATAGATAGAGTCTGATCTGAATATGTACGAGTATATTACCAAGTGGGATGCTTCAGTTGATTGAATGATGGATCAAGAACAGAGCGACGTGTGGAACCGCTTGCGCAGAACATTGCATTAACTTTCCTGTCATTTTAGTGTTACTCAGAGAAGACATAGTTATGGATTTTGTTCAAGTGTCGGAGGAGGAGGGTGATGAGCCCATCGAGCTACCAGCTGAGGAAGATGGCACACTGCTGCTGTCCACTCTGCAGGCACAGTTTCCCGGCTCATGCGGCCTCAAGTACCGCAACATGGACACCAAGGCCGTGCGCGGCGTTCGGTCAAACGAGGGCCGACTATTTCCACCAAGCGTAGACTCCGGTTGGGGTGAATACATTTACTTTTGTGTCTTTCCCAAAGGTAAATCACATGCAACACGATATTCTCTGCAAATATCTCTTATCACATCGCACTTCCTCTTATAGAAAACAAACGCAAGAGCGATGATAATTTAGAGAATTCAACAGCCAAAACGAAACGCATCGAGACGCGGCTGCGCTGCACTGATCTCATTGTTCTGGGACTCCCTTGGAAAACAACCGAGGACAGCTTGCGGGAATACTTTGAGAGCTATGGAGAAGTGCTAATGGCGCAGATCAAGAAGGACGTCAAGTCCGGACAGTCCAAAGGTTTTGGATTCGTGCGTTTCGGTTCGTACGATGCTCAGATGCGTGTTCTCTCTAACCGGCACCTCATCGATGGTCGCTGGTGCGAGGTTAAAGTTCCAAATTCTAAGGTAATACACACCCATCCATCCAGCCGTGCACGAATTTTAAACTACTCAAAATCAACTTACAGGGGGTAGGTCATCAGGTGCCATGCAAAGTCTTCGTTGGTCGCTGCACAGAGGACATCAACTCGGATGATTTGCGCGAATATTTCTCAAAGTTTGGCGAGGTCACCGATGTGTTTATTCCCCGGCCATTTCGAGCCTTTAGCTTTGTCACATTTTTCGATCCAGATGTAGCGCAATCCCTGTGCGGCGAGGATCATATAATCAAAGGTAAGAGCAACGTTTGTGCGAGTCAAAGACAACCATAGCGATAACCGAAATGCTTCGTTTCGTTCGTGGCTTCTATAGGTGTCTCAGTTCATGTTTCGAATGCCGCACCGAAGGCCGAGCAGAGCAGAAGCCACCAAGGACAGAACTACAACTATAGCTCGGGCAACAGCTATGGCATGCATTCGTATCATCCTCAAGGCAACCACATGACATCACATCCTGGCCGAAGTGGGCACCACAGAGGTAATAATCAACACAATGCACACGGTGGTGAGAACCCGAATATCGCCAATAGTCACAGTCACAGTCACAGCAACAATGCCAGTGGTGGTTACGGAATGGGCGGACATAATTATGGTGGCAATGCGGGTGGGGGCTACCATAATAATAGTAGTAATCACGCTAGTGGTGGGCACATTAACCGCCAGGATGGTGGCGCTCCCTACAATAGACAGGGAAACTTTCATGGAATGAACCAGCCCCACAACGGAAACGTTGGCAGTGGCGGCTGGATGAACAGGGGACCCTTGGACATGCCTAACTTACAAGCATTAGGCATTAATTCGCAAGGATCGAGCTCGTCCAACCAAGGACAGAACATGAACAACCCTTTGGGGGTCGGACTTAATTTAAACTCATTGCCGATCAACCCTGCTTTGGTTGCTGCTGCGTTGAATCAGTGGAGCCTTGTGGGCAATCAGCTGCAAAATCAAAACCAGGACCAGCAGGCAAGCCTTCTAAACTCTATCATTGTTTCAAACAAAAAACTCTCTCAGTTACTTTCCAGGGTGGCAATTTTTTATCATGGATGGCTCAAAACGGCGGCCACAATGCCAACAACAACGTGAACTACGGCGGCCGAAAAGGATCAAACAACCCAAATAATTCAGGACCCGGTGGAATGATTAAAGTTGACAATTCTTCCTGCAACGACCAACAGGTTAGTTATCCACTAAAATTCCATCCACTAATATAAATAACTTATTTTTGATTATCTTCATTCCAGAATGGCTGTGCACCCGGCAACGCTGGTTGGTCAAATCAGAGCAGCGGCTCCCAGAACTCTGTGGAGAAATCCAATTTTCTTTGAGTATATTTACCAACTAGAATTGGTAACAAACAATTTTTTTTTTTGTTTAAGAAGTAAACCTTTGTTTAACCACAACTTGTGTAGTTTATTTAAATGTCTATTCTATTCTACTATTAAAAATGCAGGAAATATAACATCGGCGGCAGGAAGTTTATTTGCCCTTGCAGTTCAACGACTTATAAATAATGCAACAAATGTGTTACTTATTTTACTATTATTTTGATTTGATTCGCCACGAAAAAATATGATCGGTCTGACCAACACATCGTGGGTTGTGGTTTATTCTGAGCGCTACAAAATTTGGATACCCGGCAAGGGTCTGCATAAATTGGATTATATTTCACTAGATTTTGGATATACATATGTAATGTCGGAGAAACATAGACTAAGAACATCGGTGTAAAATACATAATATCACTCAATCTATAGTTGCAAAAATAAAATCCAATAAAGCCAAAGCTGATTTTAATTTGTTTAACTGGGATAATGCAAATTGGAACTCTTACACTAATCAGATAATCGACTACAATTATATTTCGAAACAGTCCACAAATATCATTTGTAGATATTGAGAATGTACATATGTATATAGATCGGTATATATATCTACATAGAAAACATGTATTTTTGGTTACAATGTCAGTTTGATCCTTATTTTGTAGGTAATCCAATAAAAGGAAGTCATGAAAACTATCCAACCGTTTGAAAAATTGATTGATGAATTGGATAAAATCATAGTTTAAGCGCCAAGGGTTCTAATTAGCTGGTAATGTTATATAGAATAGCAAAATCAAGGAAAATGTTTTAAGATGTATGGTATTTTTGCAGTATATTTTTAAAATGACAAGGTATACTGCGGTATATGGTATCGATAAATCCGCTGTCACACTGGTTCCATTGACGCGCACGAATTTTGACATTAACGGAAAGCGGCCAGATTGTGTTAAAAAAAAATTTACTTTTGGCCAAAGTTTGCTCAAAATGAACGAAATTATACAGGATAAGTTTATTCCGCAGCAATTGCTGTACTTTGTGGCTGGTCGGCGATGCTGCCAAGAGTTTCCATGCACATTTCGATCGACAGACCACGAAATTTTCCTGCAATACGCGCGCTCCTTGGGTTTGCGCACACAACGCATGTTTAGCAATGGCGAAATGATCAAAGTCTTCAAGCGCACTTGCCGCCATTACCTTGAGGAGCCCAAAATAATGACGTTCTCGCCCGCGACGGCAATAAACATTCTCACCATGTTGGGGCGAACAACCAACTTGGGCAAGGACGAGCTTAGATTGAGCTCAGATTTCATACCGCAGCGTGCGTGCGTTGCGGAGATTATGGTGCCTCATCTACCATTTCCGACGATCAAGCCGCCCACGCAGCGCATTAAGGACGATACACAACGCAATTTGCTGAAACAGTTTCCTGGCTATTCATTCATGGACACCGTTATGCAGACGCTATACAAACAGCGTGTTGTGGTGTTCAGTGCCGATCTCTCGTGGGACAAATCGGTTTATATGCCGCTGCTCATTTTCGAAGACTGCGAGGCGAAGAAGACAAATGCGAAGATCATTTGCATTGAGAAGGAAAACGTTTTGGCGCTGCACAATAGCAAGCGCTTGGTCCACTATTTCGCCGAGGATTTGGGCGAGACTGTGGGAATTCAGTTGCCGCACAGCAGCAACATTAGCTCGGAAACGCACATTATATGCTCCACGGCGCAGTACGTGCTGCGCTCGCTGACCAAACAGAAGTGCCTGAACATCAGTCATTTTATTGTAAACGACGTGCACCTCCACGATCCCTACATCGACGTGTTGCTCAGTGAACTGCGCATTGCCCTGACCCAGCACCAAAATCTAAGAGTCGTTCTGTTGTGCCAAATGGCAGACGCTAAGAAGTTTACCGAATATTTCGAAGAAGGCACCGAGTTGATGCCGAAGGAGGGAGTGCCAAAAACGGCACCACGCATTTCGTACTTGGGCGATATTCACAGCCGTATCTCAGTGGCAGGCATACACAAGGGACAGGACATATACAAGGAGACGCCAGAGGTGTACAGAACCAAAACCCCGCGAAATGAGCAAATGGATAAGTGCCTGGAGGCGTACGAGGAGTTCGGCTCGGATCTTTCCATTCGTCCGTTTCTGTATGCCGTCAACTACGACCTGGTGCCGGTCAACTACCGCCACTCGACGACCGGCAAGACTGCTGTGATCATTGCGGCTCAGCACAACAATCCCAGCCACCTGCGCGTCTTGCTCTACATGGGCGCGGATCCCTACGTAGCGGATGAGCAGCTTCAGAATGCCATCACAGTGGCCGCATCGATGGAGAAGAATGAGTGCATCGACATCCTCAACTGCTTCAGTCTGCGTGGCAATGCAATCAAAAGCGCCAAGCCTGAGTTTGTGGACTACGATCTGATAATTGATTTGTTTTACTTGTTGCGCACGAAGCCGGAATATCCATCGGGTAAGTCTCTATAAGGCTACTATAAGGCTAAGGGCTTAGTGAGGGATACCTATTGTTCAGTTAGTAACGGTTATTTGTACTATATGCATTGAATTTGCATATAACAGTGATTCATCGTGTTGTGTGGTGTTGCTGCCCTGGAACGTGTTCCACCACCATGTGCGCAATTATCGCAGTATCGATACATATCGCCCTTTGCCATATACTGGCATTGTTTTTTTAATAGAATATAGAACCAGGGCAGGCATTGGCATTGGCTGAAACACCAAAAACCAGAAATATGAGCACCTACCAGCAAAGCAGCGAGGGGAAGTTTATCCCGGCCACAAAGCGTCCAGACGGCACTTGGCGCAAGGCGCGTCGTGTGAAGGATGGATACGTGCCCCAGGAGGAGGTGCCGTTGTACGAGAGCAAGGGCAAGCAGTTTGTCGCCCAAAGACAGACTGGAGTACCGCCGGGCATGTGTCCCATTGTCGCGGCCGAGTCAAAGAAAGAGCGCGAGAAGCAGGAGCGAACGAGAGCCAAGAAGCAGGACAAGGACAAGGATGGAGTTGCACCAAGTGGCTCCAGTGGTGGATCTCCGCTCAAGGTTAGCAGTCAACCTTCGAACGACAGCAAGGCCAATGTCAATGTGATATCAGACGCTCTGGCGGATAAATTGACGCTCAACGTGCCCGAAGATGTCGACACGGAGAAGCAGTTGAAAAAGCTACGCAAGAAAATCCGCGAAATCGAGCAAATCGAGAGCAGGATCCAGGCCGGCGAGCACAAAAAGCTGGACAAAGATCAGCTGGACAAGGTGAAAAAGAAAGCCGAAATCCTCAAGCAGCTAGCGGCACTGGAGAACAGCAGCGAGGCTGCACAATCATAGCAAAATGTTGAACTCAACTCGCTGCCTCTGTCTCTGCCTCTGCCTTAGTCGGCAGGCATTTCTAATGCTTACACTTAAACTTAAAGATTACACACCAGACCTGATGATGTCGCGTCACTCTGCCCGGAAAGCCCAAACACACACACACTCATTTATGCCTGTTAAATAGTTCTACATATTAGTTATAGCTTAAGAAATGCCATGTTAGACATATATTTGTATCGGATAATTGTGTATCATCAGCGTGCATCTGTCTTCAATGTTCAGTTTCATTTGATTTGGATTCAAGGAATCGCCGGGTGTATTTGCGTAGGAAGAAACAAAAACAATATTGTAAATCAGATTTAATAAATCAACAAAACTCTCTTTTATGGATATATCCGCTAATCCATCCCTCCTCTCTCTCTCCAACTCTCTTTTGCAGGCAACATTTTGGTCATTTTGCCCACCTACTATCATATTGTTAAGCTCAACTACATGCTGCTCAGTCACTACATGTGCGGCAAGCTGCAGGAATTCTCCATATTTCTGCTGCACGAGAATATGGGCGTTGAATACATTGACGAGTTGGTTAATGCTCGCAAAGACACGGACAAGGTGGTGCTGGCCACGGATATAGTTGAATCGTTGCCGCTGCAGGTGTCGTTCAAGTACGTAATCGACACTGCCTGCAAACAGTATTCCGTTTACAATTGCAGCAACTACTGTGCCGAACACCGATACGAATGGGTGGCCAAAGATTGTCTGCTACGCAGGGAATCCTTACTCGATGGTAAAGCTTCCCTTTCGATGTCTTGAGCTCACTCTAACGTATTGTTTTTTCCAGGAGCTGCTTCCGACACGCAATGCTTTCGCTTGTTGTCCAAGAGCACGTTCAATATGCTCACCGAAAGCAGCCCAGCCCAGCTGCAGAGAATCCAGCTGGACAAGATCTGTTTGACGGTGAAGGCGCTGTCGCCCCACAAGATTATCAGTGAATATCTGGGCCAAACCATTTCGCCACCGCCAGTCATCAATGTGCACCATGCTGTGCAGTTCTTGAAGAAAATTGAAGCCCTAAACGAGGTGGAGGAACTCACTTGGCTGGGCTGCCGCCTGCTGGACATACCCGTGCCCTGCCAGCTGGGACGCATGTTGATCTATGGAATTCTTTTGCAATGCATTGATCCAGTACTGACCATAGTCACGTCGCTCTCCACAGCCGATCCGTTGAGCATTCCCTTCACTGAGGACATTGACAGCTTGTGGGATCGCTTCACGATTTATATACAAAATCTCATCAAGAATGAACGTGGCCGCCTGGCAGACAATCAGTTCTCGGATCACTTTATATTCCTGCGATTGTTTCAGGACTGGCAGAATAGTCAAAAGAGCAAGATGCCAATTCTGTACTTCACCAATGAGTACGACTTTATTCTGAATGGACTGATGGAGCAGCTGAGCTTCATTCGCTCCAATATTGTGAGCTCGCTGCGAGCTGCACACTTGATTCATTTCCGTGGCACGATGACCATGCAGAATCTGAACGTATTGTCGGGCAATTGGCACGTGGTTAAGGCGGCCCTAACCGGCGGCATGTATCCAAATATATGTGTTCTGGATGTTAATAAATCGTGTCTCAAGTCGGCCTATTCGGAGAGGGTGCATCTGCACCCAAACACCGTGCTGCGTGACTTCCTAGAGCCATTTAGCAGCTCAGCTCTTAATTTCCGCAGCCCCTGGGTGGTGTGCACCAAGCAGAGGAATTACATTTTATATGCCACCATGGTACTTCCCCTGGCAGTGGCCATGTTTGCGGGTAAGTTTTCTTGCCATAGCCTAAGGAGCCTCACTAATTGATTGCATTCCTTTGCTAGGTCCCAGCCGCATCAAAACTTCCCAGATAAGCCCGAGTCAAAATGACAATGTCAATGTCTACATCGATGAATGGCTCTGGATGGTTATGCCGAAAACTGTAGCCGAGCTGGTCATCAAAACGCGTCAATGTTTCTACGATGGATACCATGAATTTCTGAAGCACTGCAGCGATCAGGAAAAATGGAGCGCCGACTCTCTCCTCATGGTCAACCAGGGCTTGATCAATGAAACGCTAGCCAAAGTGTTTGAAAATGAAGATCTGGCTGTGGGTTTCTCAAAGACTCCAAACATTCATTATCATCCAATTGTGAAGCTGCCAACGACTTACCTGCTGACGGTGAATCGTCACTTTAGCTGGAATCAGGAAATAGAAGATAGCAAAGATGTTCTGGTCAAGCGGCCATTATCATCATATTTTGACATCCACTCGCACTTTATCGAGCGACAGTTCTTTGTGCTGCACACCAAAGAAACCTGCGAGGATTTCTACAAGAGCAGCAGCACTCCCTTCATCGAATCCGTGCTGGGCAAGTTTGCCAGACCCATCGAGTCGCCCAATCGACACATTTTCGTGATTTTGTATAAAAAGAATGAGGACGAAATGCTGAGCATCAGCCGTGCCAAAACCATCAACGGAGTATTCACATTGAAGGAATATTTTCGCAATGTTATTCCAGTGTATGAAATTATGTAAGTACATAGAGAAAACGAACGTAACTCGACCTAATGTGTGCCGCATTCTCTCTTCCAGTGAAGCCTGTCGTTCCATAAGTGTTAGCATGCCCAACTTTGATGGCCGTTTAATGTCTAGTCTTATTGACAAACGAGTTGGAAACTTAATTATGGACCTGTTCGCCTTTCGCCATCATTGGATTCACAAGCGATAAATGTAAACGAATCGTTCCTTATGGGCTGACGAGCCGCACAATCAAAAATATCATTTAATCTTTGTACGCCTTTTTGTGAAACTCTGAGAAAGTTGGAGATGTTAATGTTTTGAGTTGATGAAATCAATGAATTATGTTTTTTGTTATGAAATATGTAAGCAACGTACCACAAATCGAATCAAAATGAAGTCGTACTGAATAAAGACATTCCTGAAGAATCAATACTTATCGTTTTCTCTTGGTTAGGCACTGCTTTTAATATTTCTATAAAAATATTCGAGATTAGTACAGAGACGAGACGGTACATGTACACAGAAATGCTTTAAAATGCTTAGATTAGTTTATAAATTGGATTCAATGGCACCCGCAGGATTTCACAATCATATTTCTATACTTCTTCAGGTTGACATTCTCATCATTGAGATGATACAGCACAGGCAGTGCGCCCAGTCGCGTCGGTGCACAGCACGGCTTTGGCACCTTCTTGGGCTCCAGCAGATGCACCAATGTTTGCACAATGGCATGATTGGTGGCATTCATGTGCGCATTGAGCGGGAAATTGCATTCGCCGCTGCAATAGAACGCCCCATAGCCCTCGGGGGCGATTATCCAGTCGTGCCAGCCCAAATCCTTAAAGTCAATGTAGAGCGTTTGCATCTGGCAGCTGCGTGTATTCTCGATGGGCACATCCAAGAACGGATGCACCGGCACCGACTTCTTTTTCTTGCGCTGATGCAGCGTGCTCCGCTTGCTTCTGTGGTGGCTGCTGTGCGAAGTTGTCTTGATCAGCTCGGGCCCCCTGAAGAATCCAATCATAAATGGCTGATATTCGTCGTCCACCTTGCGGTGGATCAGTCCAATGTCGTCCAGTTTGACTTCTCTATCCGGCCGATTGACTGCGTGCGCTCCAATGTAAATGCCGTGGTTCTCCTTGGAATGGATCAACCACTCGTGCAGACCCTCAGTCACGTTCATCTCCAGCCAGCCGACATAGTCGCCAGTGGTGTTCACCGAGGACAGCGCTTCCATCGTATTCTGACCCGACTCATCCAGTCCCATGGAGTAGACGGTGATCGTGAATTGCTTGTTTGCTGTCAGCCATTTGCCTTCGTTGGAGTTTTGGTAGATGCGCAGCTCTGCCATCACCAGATAGTTGTCGCTCGGCACCTTGGAGACGTCGAACCACAGCCGGCGGCCGTGTTCGTGGCGCAACTCCTCCACGTTGTGATTTCGTTTGTTCAGGAAAGTCATTATAATGTCGCTCTCATCAATGGCGCGCTTGTCCAGATCCGTTATGAAGTTTTCTTCGCCATCTCCAATCCTTTCATCGGCCATCAGTTCGGCGTTTCGCTTTGAGCGGTGGCTACGCTCAGTTTCCTCGGTATTGCCACCGCCCAGACCTTCCTCCTCCGTGATGCGGTGGTAAACGTCCAGCAGAAATTTCGGTGCCGACTTTCTCAAGGACAACTGATGGCTACTGTGGTGGGAGGGGCGCTCGGCTATGCCCAGGAACTCTAGTATCTCGTACGAAACATCCAGCTTGTCGTCGTCGCTGAGCACGCGGTGCATGACCGTCTGATCTTTGCCATTGTCTATGTAGATCCCTGACTGGGTGGCATCAATCACAGTTGGCGTTGTAGATACGAATATAAGCAGAACCAGTCCCAGAGCCAGCGAGGCGAGCGCCGCCACAGCTTCCGAAGTATTCCGCACACTCGAAAACATGATGCTCATGCTCCGGAAGGATCACAGTAATTGGTTTTGTGTACGGGAGCTATCTTCTGCACGTTGGCATTTAGTTGGCCATAGACATTTATTGCTTTTTAATCGTTTTTTAATGACCAGAATATTCTCGTGGAAAATTCTGACGCACTTTGTATACAGATTCAGATTTTGTGTATCTTAATCTTGAAGATGCATTTTTTCTTTAGATTTTGAATCAGTTGGCAGAGCGATCTTCAGGGCTGGCAAGAAAACACGGAACAATAATCTAGTTTATTTCTAGTATTTTAAACAATACAAAAGAACAAGTCATGAAAGCTACCTAATCTCGTGGAAAATAGACTGATGAATTGAATACAATTATAGTTTTAGCGCTGAGAATCTCAACTAGCTGGTAATATTAATCAGAATATCAAAATCGAGAATGTACATTTAGGTATATTTTTGAGGGTCTGACGTTATCCTAAAACGACCCCACAAAGTATATATATTCTTGATCAGCATCAATAGTCGAGTCGATTGAGCCATGTCTGTCCGTCCGTCCGTCCGAGAGCCTAAAAGGGCGTGTTGGCGTGAGAAGTGATGTAGATGACATATTTAGAAAAAATTTAAATTTTGATAAAAACCACTATAATACAGATGTCCCACTGAGTACCGGGTATACAAGTTGTGACGCGTAAGAAGCGTCTCACACGTACCTTCTCGTTTTATTTTAAATAAGTTGGCAGAGCTATTCAGGGCTGGAAACATTTCTAGTATGCAATTATTTTTTGTTTACATCTTTAATTGAAACCTTATTTTTTAAACAAAACAATAAAAGTAAGTCCTGAAAGCTAGCCAATCTCGTGGAAAATAGACTGATAAATTGAATAAAATAATAGCGCTGATAATCTCAACTAGCTGGCAATATTAATCAGAATATCAAAATGGAGGAAAGTCGTTTAGGATTTACGGTATATTACGGTCAATTCTCAAAATGAGATGATATTTTTTGGTATATTTTTGAGGGTCTGACGGTATAATTTATCGATAATTCCGCGGTCACACAAGAAATAAGTAATTATTATGGTTTTTAGCTAACAATAGCTCTTTAAAGTTATTAATTACAATTGATTCACTGAATTAGACCATTGCTTCTGTGTAAAAGTTGGACTACCATTCAGTTTTGTCGAAAGGTTCTTGAATATCCATATCAACCCCTCACATCTGGCGCAGACTTATGTATGTATGTACGAGCATATGCATACATATGTATGTGCAGCATATGTAGTATATACTGTGTATTTCTATAACCTGAGGTTTGGCAATAAAAAACGTCTCGTTTTCCCGAAAAGATTAAGATTATATCTGAGGCGGATCGAAAGCGCTACTGGCCACCGTAAGGTCAAAAGAGAGCGAGGGAGAGTGGTGGTGGTGTTTCAAGCAACGTTCGTAAGGTGTGGTTCGGCACAAAAACAATAATGGGTCGGAACGGGACGGGGGTGGGAAAGTCTGTGCCGTTCCCACCTGTGAAGATCCAATAACATTAGCAGCCGTATTTCTGAAAACCTTTTGTTGTCTCAAATCAATACAATGCACACATGAATGCGCGCAAATATTTGTATATGTATTGTATGTACATCTGTTGCAGGTTGAAGAGTTTCTTGAAATCGCCCACTGTGTGGTAACTGTGGAACATGAACACTGCGGAAGCCAGCGTCAACCAAAGCCATCATGCGACGCCGCCCACCAGCAATGAGCGTAAGTTATGCTGCATTTTCTTTAGTTTCGTGCCACGCAACGTCACATTGGTTTTCTTTTGCTTCAGCCTTCTGCGAGGACTACGTTCTTCATGTGAATATGCCAAACAAAAGTTTCAAGGCAGTTCGCTTCCACGAAACTGAAACCGTGTGCAATGTCATCAAGAAGACGGTGGAGGACCTCAGCAGGGATGTGCGGGCGCCGAGTATTCAGCGGTACGCATGCCGCATGCTCAATATGATCACAAAAGAGGAGCTGTGGCTGGCCAGGACAACGCCCATGCGCAAGGTGCTCACACACATCTTGTCGCCGGGCTGCTCAAACGTGGACTGTCCCAACAATGATGCTGCCAAAGCGGAGCTCGGCGAGGGCAAGCTGCAGTATCAGGATCATGGCAGAAGAGTCATTACCAACAGAGTGTGGCGCGTGGAGCTGAGAGTGCGCTATGTGCCAAACAGTATTCAAGATCTATTCGATGAGGATAAAGCCACATGCTTTTATTACTTTGATCAGGTGCATAATGCTCACATAAACCTATTGAACCTTTTCTAAATACATTTCTTGTCCTGGCAGGTGAAGGAAGACTTCATTCAGGCCAATCTAACGGTGGACACTGAGCTGGCGGTGCAGCTGTGTTGCCTGGGCATTCGTCACTTCTTTAAGAACATAACCGTCAAAGCACCGGACAAGAAGCAGCACATTGATTACATTGAAAAGGAAATCGGATTTAAGAGTTTTCTTCCACAATCTGTGATAGTCACAACCAAGCCAAAGAATCTTAAGAAAATGATACAAGTCGGTTACAAAAAGGTCTATAATTATAACGACATTGAGTACTTGACGAGGTATGTAGCTGATCAAATGTACTTCCGATCTTCATTTAATGTTTATTGCATCCTTTGCAGGTTCTTCGATCTTTTGAAGAATATTTATTTAACGAATTATGAGCACTTTGCGGTTACCCTCAGCTCGGCATGGAATATATCAGGAATTCTACACGTTGGTCCGCACATTGGTAATTATCTAGCTCAAAGATGCCACGCAAAGATATTCCATATTGTTTGTTCAATTGCAGGAATCTCTTATCAGACTCATCCGCAAGCGAGCCTGACGAACGTTGCCCAGTTCAAGGATGTCGTTGCCATCAAAACCTGCACTCTACCAAAGGAAAAGCTGCCCAAGCCCATGGATAATACCACAGAAAATGAGTCAAATAACTTAAATTGCAATTGCCAGAAGATCAAAACTCAAATTAAAATCTCTGCGTCCAACAATGTCGAAGATCTGGTTATAACCTGCAATGGAATTAATGTGAGTTAAACGATTGCCATGACCACTGTACATCCCTTACCATAATTTTGATTGATTGCAGACTGCCGAGAGTATTGCCGACCTTATCGACGGCTATTGCAGGCTGCTATCAAAAGACCTAGACTTTACGATTTGGCAACGAGAGACGACGAGCGCATCGACCGAAGACAGCGCAGCGACGAAGGTCAATGATCTCCCGATGGAGCAAGCCCAAGCCGCCGCTTCGAGTCCGAGAAAACCAATGCTGACGGATGATTATGCGGAAATTGGTTTATTGGAGGGCGAGGGCGATTACTCAACGCCCACAGTTCGAAACTACGAGCTGGACAGGTCTCACATCACTCCAAGTGCCAAGATTGGAGTGGGACAATTTGGAGATGTTTACGTTGGCACCTACACGCTCCCCAAGTCAGCCAAGGCTAAGCATTCGGATGCAAATGGGAAAGATAATGGTGCCGATCCGAAATCGAGCAATGGCCGACCAGACGTGATTCAAGTTGCGATCAAAACCTGCAAAGCAAACGAAGATCCCGAAAAGACAGAGAACTTCCTGGCCGAAGCTTGTACGTGCATTAATCCTCTATCATTGCTGCCTCTTAATCTGTTGTTCGCTTTTAGATATCATGCAAAAATTCGACCATCCACACATTATACGTTTGATTGGAATATGCAGCGTAATGCCCATCTGGATAGTCATGGAACTGGCGAAGCTGGGCGAGTTGCGCGCCTACCTAAAGGCAAACAGCGACAGGTGCTTAGCCAGACTTGAAACCCCATCTTTGATGTGCATTATTAACCATAAAAAACATTCATTAGATTAACTCATGGAACCCTGCTTAAATACTGCTACCAACTGTCGACGGCCCTCAGCTACTTGGAGTCGAAAAAGTTCGTACACCGAGATATAGCGGCACGCAATGTACTCGTTAGCTCTCCCACGTGTGTTAAGGTGGGTAACATTATATGGTGTTCCCTTTTTCTCATGCTTTAACTACTGAATGTTTCCTACAGCTGGCTGATTTTGGTCTCTCCCGTTGGGTATCCGATCAGTCGTATTATCACTCCACACCCACTGTGGCTCTGCCTATCAAATGGATGTCGCCCGAATCGATCAACTTTCGTAGATTTACAACAGCCAGCGATGTGTGGATGTTTGGTATGTAACTTTACATTCATTTTACATAAATCTATAGTTAATAATAAACTCTCCTTTAGGTGTTTGCATCTGGGAGATACTCATGCTGGGCGTCAAGCCGTTTCAGGGCGTCAAGAACAGTGACGTAATTTCGAAGCTGGAAAACGGCGAGCGGCTACCACTGCCACCAAACTGCCCGCCACGACTGTACTCGCTCATGTCTCAGTGCTGGGCATACGAACCATTGAAAAGACCGAATTTTAAGCGCATTAAGGAAACATTGAAGTGAGTTTAACACCCAAACTTCCAGCAGTAACAGCTAGATACCAATGTTGCTTGTTTATTTGCAGTGAAATTTTGATGGAGGATAGCATCAGCGCATCCGAGACACTGAAACGTGAGCATCGACGGCTGGTGACCAAGTCCTGGGTGGGCAGTGAGGAGTCTGACATTCCGCCATTGAAGCCATCAAGAGCAATGCATGACTCTGGTAAGACATAAGCCAAAAAAAAATTAGAATCACTGAGTTAATATCTCCAAATGTTGCAGATATTCCAAGCATGATGTCCAAAGTGGATGAGACAACTGGCATACCTCAAACGTATATCATTGCACAGAATCCTGCGGTGCTGGCCCGACTGATGATGGAGAACCAAAAGCGAGGAATCAATCCGGCAGCTTACACCACGCCCGCTTCGGTATTTAATACTCTAGCTGTAGGAATTGATGACAGCAAATCGAATGTTTCGCTTAAGACAACCAAGCTGCCAGCAGCCGATATGCTGAAGCTTGATCCCATCGCCGAATCTGAAAAGAACAAACTGCAATATGCCACTAACCCGAACCCCAACTCAAACCCCAATCCCAATCCCCTAACAGCTGCAGCTAACACCCTTGACCCATCCCTTGCTTATGCTAGGCCAGCGCCAAAGGGAATGTTTTCCGGAAGTTTGCCCTCAAAGAGTAGCTTCGTTGTTTGTCCACCGCACATGGAAGAGCAGATGCAAATGCAAATGCAAATGGATCTGTCCAATCCGGCAATATCGAAAATCGCTGGCTACAGCCTGTACGGCAGTCTGGAGCGACATCAACCGGTGCCGGCCGGCAGCAAGGGTGTCCATTCGAAAGGCGGCAGCTTAGAGCGTCACAAGTCATTGATGTCGGCCCAGAATTTGGTGTTCTACAACACAAAGCCGCCGTCGCCACACTGCAGCAACACGTCCGAGCGTTCGAGGAGCATGGAGCGAAACACGTACTTTCACGCCTATCGCCAGCAAATGAAAAACTCCATTGAATGCGACTCGCTGCCCGAGGAAATCTACGACTTTGGAGGTGCCGGACTCAAGACCTGTGTGTCTGCGCGTCAGAATTCGAACTTTAGCCCAGCGATGAACGTGTGCCCCGTGGAGCACGGCCAAGCAGCAACTCTAGATGCCAGCCAGCACATGGTGATGGAGCCACAGATGATCAGTGACTCGTATGGCCTTGTCTGTCATGGTGGCTTAGTGCAAGGCGAATGGGATCGGCAATGGATGCTTGCTAGCCCTCAAAATGTAACACACGATGGCAGCTTGGACGGAGCTGCCTGCATGGCAACTTTGCACGCTGACGCTGCGGGAAATCAGGTTTGGACATCATCTTGGACACGTTGGCAGCAAGGCGGCGGCGTTCGCATTTTATTAACTTTTTCTTTTTGATTGTGATTTTTTGTGTTACCTTTGATTTGTTTGCATTTATTTAAGTTGTTTTGTCAGACTTTGGAGCACATTAATAACCGCGAACTTTTACCATTTCAGACCTTTCAAAACGTGTTGGGCGAGAAGCTGCGGCAGCAGCGCAAAGACAGCAACAGCGATGGTGAATGGTTGTACCAGGAGGAGTTGCTGGTAAGCTTGGAAGACCTGCCGGTGAACAAACCCACTCAATTGCTCTCATTTGTTACAGCGACGTAGGTCCAGTTCGATTCCGCATGGTGCCAGCAACGAGCAGCAGCCACACATGTTTAAGCTAGACCTAATGTCAGCCGGACCATCCAGCCTGCCCGATTGCTCCAATGCGAACTCCCGACCCATGACACCAAACACCAATCAGCTGTCGCTAAAGTCAAACAACTCCTCCGCGGATCACTTGTCCTCGCTGGCAGCTGGCGAGGAGCTGCAGTCCGGCTCTAACTCCAGAAGCTTTGGCACTTCGCCCTCCAGTCGGCCAGTCAATCGTGCCAATGATGAAGTTTACTGCGCCACAACATTGGTGGTCAAGTCCATAATGGTGCTGTCGCAGGGCGTTGAAAAGGCAAACACGGAGGGCTACTTGGATTTGGTTAAGAATGTGGGCGTTGAGCTAAGAAACTTGCTCACATCGGTGGACAAAATATCTGTGCTGTTTCCAGCGCAGGCTCTCAAGTAAGGCTGCAGCAAAACCATACGAAACTTGTGTTTAATTAATGTTTCTCCCCTACCCTCACAGGGAAGTGCAAATGGCACACAAAGTTCTATCCAAAGACATGCACGAGCTCGTTTCAGCGATGAGATTAGCGCAGCAATACAGCGACACAACGCTAGACAGTGAATATCGCAAGTAAGTTTAATTCCTTCTCTTAAGAATGCAAATTAATTGCCATTGATATTTCAGGAGCATGCTATCTGCCGCCCACATCTTGGCCATGGATGCCAAGAACCTCTTTGATGTCGTTGATTCGATACGGCAGCGTTATCAGCACATATTCCCGCCAGTCACACCAAAAGAAGCGACTAATGTGCCCTGCTTTGAGGCCACAGAGCCCACAAACGAACTGAGCAGTGGCTACATCAAGTCCAGCACATCTGGGGAGCTGCTCCAAAGCACAGACAGCGCTGCAGGCAACTGCACGGGGATATACGATAATGATTTACATTTAAGCTTGAACACACAGTTGCAGCTACAAAACAGCAATGATCGCAGTGCTGTGGGCAGCTTGCAGAGGGGAATTAGCCTGGGCTTGGACACGACAAGGGCTTCAAACGAACCTCTACGCATTGTAGAGGACGCTCTGAGTAGCCCCACCGAGCACATGTACTGCAACACGTCCGCTGTCCATGGCCATGCGTAGATCCAAGTGCATCCATAATCCGCATGACTGCATGAAACTGATGTACATATACTATAAATCAAAATATGTATACATAAACTAACATAAACATAACTCTTCTGCGAACTATTCGAGTATTTTGCTTATAGTTATTACTCTCACACAGTACTCCACCCTCAAGATTGACGAGACCCCACTCGGCCGGCCGCATTCTCTCCTCGTCATGTAGTCAAAATAATTTAAGGACAAAAAGACGCGTTTAATGTATGATTTTAGATGATATTTATAGATAATCTACGAACCCAATCTAATACAACTAAATGTTCATTTTATAAACAATTCTATTACTTTCGGGTGTGTTTTAAGTTTTAATGTGATTATTTGTTCAATATAATAATGCCTACACTCAATGCACATTATGTTGGGTGCTAAATTCAATCACAACAAATGAAAATAAATCGAAACTACTAAACAACGAGAAGGGACGTGTGAGACGCTTCTTACGCGTCACAACTTTTATACCCGGCTTTCCGTACTACATCTGCAACTTAGCGGTTATTTGTCAAATTTTACATTTTTTCTTCATCTGTCATTTACATCAACAACACTACTCACGCCAACACGCTCCTTTAGCTCGCCACCCTCCCCTAGAAACACACACTGCAGAGTCAGGGCAGAGTCGCGGCAGAGGCAGCGGCAGAGACGTGTCAGGGGCAGAGGCCAATAAACTGAAGTATCTTTTGGGGGCTGCTTTTGTTCTCAAAAGTATAGCATACTTTCAGGCTGAAAAGTTCCCAATTACAAAATAGCGTAGGACAGCCATATCCTGCAGTCCTTGTGGTCCTTGATGGACTCAAGCGATACAGGAGACTCGTACCTTCGCCAGGAGGCATGCCATGTCCTGATCCGACAGGAAACAGCCGAGTTATAGCGTTGAAGGGGATTATATAGAAAAACAATATTCAAATGGCATTATCCTTAATGTCCTAGCACCCGAAGTGATCCGGGACATTTTCCCGATCCCGCGGAGGCGTGACATGTCCTTTTTCGACAGGAAACAGCTGAGCTATAGCCTTGTAGAGATTAAAAAGAAAAAACAACGTGAAAATGGCATTATCCTTAATGTCCTTGCACCCGAACTGGTCGCAAAGGATCCAGGACATTGTGCCGATCACGAGGGGGCGTGGCACATCCTGGACGGACTACAAATAAAGGAGAAAACAACAAAACAAATCTCTCCTGTTATTTTTTTCAAATTTTGACAGTCACCTCTTTGCACAGTGGCGCCCACGCGATGAAGACGGTCATTTCTGGAACTAAAATAACGTAGTTCGAGAATTGGCCGATCTGTGTTGGGACGCCATTGTGAACTTTGAAATTGCTTCACTGAAATGGCCGAAAACTGGAAAAAGACCGTACCAAAAACAAGTCAGTAAAAGGTAACTGGTTTCCATGTTTTTCCACGTGTCAAAACTGGATGCTATTAAACCGCAATTCATTTTAGCTTGGCGACTGAAAAAACCCGGATCCCAAACCCGTTTTTAGTTTTCTGTTATCTTCAAAAGAACATTTGGGAGGTTTTTGCAGAACAGCGGTCAACCGCTCATCAGTATGCTGTATAAATTGAAGCGAACCCATCAAACCCGTAGGAGCAATTTGGTCAACTCATCGGAATCAAAGGCAACTCGGAATACTGGTCTATACTGTTACCTCTGTGGCCGCTCTTGCCCCATCAGAATTCAACGGCTGTGTGTAGACGTGCCTCTGCATGTGCCTCTGCCTTTGCCTCTCCATGTGCATGTGCATGTGGTGCATCGCTGCTGCAATCGCTCCCAGCACTTGAATCCCGCACAGAGTTCAATGGCGAGTCATCGACGCAACTTGTGCATATATTGTAACTAGATTGATATCAATTTGTTATAATGGCTCTGCCATTATGGGCCGATTATATGGTTAAGCTGGCCAGTGCCAGTGCCAGTGCCAGTGCTGGTTGGTTGCAATAAAAAACACTTTATTATGAGTACGACTATTAACAAAGGAGGCTTGTGCCAATGCTTGTCTGGACTGCGACTGGGAATGGGAATGGACTGGGAGTCAATAGCCCACAAGTGGATGGGTTGGCTCGTCATGGGTAATCCTAGATTGATTCCAATGGCCTTGCTAAATGCTGCACCGAGGAGCACGGAGCACGGAGCACCATGCCATGCCATGCCACAGCAGTGGAATTACCGTTTAAAACGGATGTTAAGTTGTCCGTTCCAGACACGACACCCGAGTGGCAGCAAACTCGTTGCCAGAACTAGTACTTAGTTGCATCCCACCAGAGTGCTGGAGAAATTTGAATAAAGACCGCGACAGCGGTCGAACTGGATTTATGTTGTGTGTTCAATTCTCGTTATGGATGTCCCCCGGCAGCCTGCGGCCTTGCTGGGGCTCTTTCCTGATAAGTCATAAATCATTATCCACGTTACGTTTATGCAAATCTGTACACTGCAAGTGTGAATCCACAGGAAGCTAATTACTCAACGCAAGTTGGTTGCACTCAAATCTACGCTTTCGCTGGTTTTTTTTTCACATCCTCGTTGCTCATGGCAGTGCGATTTCCAACAGATGTTTTTACTGTTTATTTACTTCGTGGGCGTTGCCCACAAAACGTTTCCACATTAAAATTGTAATTAGATCCCTGCCGTGGTTCGAACTATAAATAGGACCTGGCCGACAGGCTGGCGTACAGTTTAGATCCAGACCGATGGCAGACCTCGACTATACATCACATCTTCGCCTGATTCGCGACTACTGGGGCGAGTTCCGGTCTGTGCACGGACGCAAGAGGCCTGACCGAATCCCGCGTCCCGTCATGCACACCCAACGCGCCTTCCTGGTGTACGTCCAGCCGATTGAAGGCCATCTCTAGCTTCATTTAACATCTTAAATATTCTTGCAGTGCGATCTGTCATTATCCCAACAAGAAGATGACCTCGAAGCCCATGTACCGACCGTTCAACTGGTTTTTCCTGTGCAACCAGGCGCTGATGTTCACGGCCATGGCCTGTGCTGTGCACGAGTCCACGAATATCATCGACATGGGTGACGACTTGGTGTGGATCATTGGGGTAAGAGTAATCCTGAGACTCCACTTAATAAATCTCAACATTAAATGCCCTTTAGGTGGCTCTGATCTGGACCAAATCATATTTCGTTCATGAGCACGCCAACGATATGGACGAGGTCATAAGGGACTTTGCCTACTACGACGAAGTGGTCCGTCCGAGCCACGATGACGAGATTTTGGAATGGCAGAGCTACGCGTACATCATAGAGTCTTACATGAGCTTCGGTTTTTTTGCACTCTTGCATATGTTCAGCATTGCCATTTGCTTGCTGCCGCTGTTTGGCGAGGGCCGACTGCCGTACCACGTGCTCATGCCCTTCGACTGGCATCGGCACGACCTCCACCCGTGGGCGCACTGGGTGGTCTATGTGTGGCTAAGCCTCAGCTCCCACCACAACTTGTTAACCATTCTGAATGTGGAGATCGTAGGCTTCAGCACGGTCATCCAGACAGCACTCAATCTCAAGCTACTCGGCATTGAGCTCCGAAAGTTGGGCGATCTCAAGTCCCTTAGCGACGATCAATTCCACATTGAGTTCCGTCGGGTGATTCGCTACCACCAGCACATCATCAAGTGGGTGGTTGAGTGGCTCAGTGGTTGGTTCTTCCGCTAATCGAATCCCCATCTATATTTGTAGCTTGGTGGACAAGGCCAATCGTGCGTTCTACGCCACGTTCATTACCCAGATGATAGCCAGTTTTGCAATGATCTCGATAACCACCTTCGAGACAATGGTAGCCGCTGAAACTGATCCCAGGATGGCCTTGAAATTCGTGATCTTCACTATGATCGTGTTCATGCAGTTGTCCGCTTGGTGCACGGCCGGAAGCTACGTTCACCATTTGGTATGTCTTCTGCCATCTTCTTGGGATTCATTGTCATTGTCACATTCACTTTCAGTCCACGGAGATCGCTCAGGAGGCGTTCGCAATCTCCGACTGGCACACCAAGTCTGTGCAAATTCAGCGGGATCTCGGCTTTATCATTCTACGCGCCCAGAAACCATTAGTCTTTGTGGCCGAGCCGTGTATGCCCTACACTCTGGGAACCTACATGATTGTAAGGAGAATCTAAGAAAAATCTAATTACTTTTCCAATTACATTTCCCCTCTTCCCCTCAGGTGCTCAAGCAATGCTATAGACTACTCGCCGTGCTGCGCGAGTCCATGTAGTGGATGAACATCTGCAAATTAATTTGTTAAATTAGTTTCTAAGGTTAGCAATAAATACGAGTGTATTTGCTTATAGTTTGCTCTCTAGGAACTAGCCAGTAACCTCCGGATAGAGATTTCAGCAACATTTGTTCACAGGAACTCAAGTGACTCAAGTTGATTGAACTCTTCTATGGTTAGTTGGGGTTCGGTTCGTTTTGGCCATCATTTTGGATGATAATATTTTGCTATACGCCTCAAAAATTGTGAATAAACAGAAGCAGCGCAGAGGCTGAATTTAACATGAATTTATATGACATTATTCATTGTTCTTAATGATGCTGATGATCTAATGGGGCACCCGAGCAGTCACGCGAATTCCGAGCTGGGTTCATTGAACGATCCAACCACCCATCGAGACACTTATCAGAATAAATCACGACATATCCATGACAGGTGTAACAATCGATCGATCTGCTTTAGTAAGACCCTCTGACTGATGCCTGACTTCTATGAGAAGAGAAGAGCTCCAAGAGGATGCAGCTTAGCTCATCCTCCAGAATTATTTTCGAGCTTGTGGGTAGAACCAATGCCATACGAATGCTCTTCTTGCTGCTTGGGTTCCATGTAGATGCTGACCATATGTGCAAATGTGAAAATAGAAGTTCGGGGCACCGGGGTGACGTTTGCATTTGCATGGCTCGTTTGGCTGCTGCCGCGCCCAGTGACACTCGGTGGCAACAATGGGGGCGGCCTACGCACACCCAGCGGCGACAGGTGCACCTGTCGAGTAGGAGGAGATGCTGCAGAGTGTCTCTGGCTGTTAGCTGCAGCCAGCCTCGAACTTATTCAGACGTGACACGCATTGTCATGTGCTGACCCATCGCGGCACAATGAAAATGAAGAGCGGTGATCGTTTAGCTGGACATGGAGCCAGCTCAGAGCAGAGTCTGCTGCTGCTGCTGCTGCTGTTGCTTTTGCATGCCCTTCAGAGTTGGGAAAGTCGCCCATGTCCATGAAACGTTGAACGGCCTTCCTGCTGCCTGCGTCTCAAATGCATTGTTGGCGGTAAAACGATTATAGACAACTGGCTTTGGCAAATCTAAGGGAAAAGCAGAGCACACATTAAATGGAAATGTAAAGAAATAAATGTGCCCTTACCATCTCTCATCGAGTGATCCAGGATACGTTTCAGCTCCATCCAATCAACTTCCATGTCCTTGCCAGCGATGCTGTCAAACAAACGTCTCAAGCTCTCCTTCTGCGGATCCAGTGGCTTGGGTGTTGGGTATCCCGGTGTTATCTGTTGACCAAAGCAAAACATTATCAAGGAAATCCTCCTATAGGTAACCCCTACTTACCGTATCGGCCTTGCCATCGGGATCCACCAGCGTAATTATATACTGGGGATTGTGCCAGAAAGTGTCCAGGAAGTTACGGCAGCCGCCAGCTGTCACGCCTGGTGTCCATTCACCCTCGTACATGGACATCTCCCACTTGCGCTTGCCACTGTTCTGTTGGTCCTCTGTCAAAGAGTCGGGAGACAAATTGCAAATCTGAAAAAGAATTAATTTTACCATTAAACAATTCCTAGACAGGGTAAGGGCAGCCCTTTCTTACCTCCACTCTGTCGAAATGGTGCAGGAAATCTTGGAATGACATCCAGAACTCGCCATCTCTATCGAAGGTGAGTCCGATTTCCTGCTTCTGGTCTTCTGGGATGTAGCGCCACTCGGCGGAGCTGTCACTCCACGGGCCATTCCACTCGGCTTCATTGCCCCAAGGGTTACGCATGCGTATCATTGGTATCTTGCCCTGTCGATTTGGGAGGTTTTCGACCTTTTGCGTGGGCGGAAGGGGGCGGGGCTAATTTTTGAAATACACTGGTTTCAGTGTGAGCATACAGCAGTCTGATGCCAAAATTTGGTGGCTCTAGCTCTTATAGTCTCTGAGAACTAGCCGACAAACAAGACGGACAGACGGACGGACGGACGGACGGACGGACGGACGGACGGACGGACGGACAGACGGACATACAGACATGGCTCAATCGACTCGGCTATTGATGCTGATCAAGAATATATATACTTTATGGGGTCGGAAACGTTTCCTTCTGTGCGTTACATACAACCGTTATCCGCACAAATACAATATACCCTATTTACTCTTCGAGTACCGGGTATAAAAATGTGAAGTTTGTTTTATCCCTCATGGCTCATGGCCCCACAATGCCCACAGCTGACAGACAGCGCTTGCTTTTTGAATGCCGATTTAGTAGATGAAACTTTAAGATGGATGCATCACATTTGTTTAATTGAATAAGTTAACACCGTGTCAATACATTAATATACCTAATTTATAATTCGGAAAGACATAAACATTTATATAAATATCTCTGGGATTTGTCAATTGATATTTAACAGCTGAACAATTTATGCAATTTCGGGCGGCAGCATATTATTGGTATGAAAAGTGCTTTGTACTATGTATATATATAATGCCAAGTATTGCAACAATATGAAGACGAAATTCAAACAGAATGAGATTACAGGTAAGTGTCCCTGGCTCTGCCTCTGGCTTAAGAGTAAATTGTACGTTCAATCCATTCCTCCAGCGTAAACGTGGCTGTTTCATTTTTCTCCGTATCCCGCTCCTTGAATATCTCTGCAAGGAAAGTAAACGGCTTTAACACAAAGGGAATTCTCTTCTTTTGGGTGCCATAACTTACCAATATAAGTTTTTATTTTCACTGCACACATAATAAAATCATCAAAGGCAATTTGTCCGTCTCGGGAGCCATATCGATGACCCAAAACGTTCAGCACGCGATTGTTCAAGTGATAGCCAGCAGAGTTGAGTGCTTCCCGCAGCTGAAAGCCCGACACCCTGCCAGTGTTTTCCACGTCGTAGACCTTGAAGATGGCCTTCCATTTGGCAATGTCCGACAGCAGAGTCTCGAACTCTTCGAATCCTAATTTGCCAGATTTATCAGCATCCAGCATGGCCACCATGGAGCGACAAACATCCTTGGAAAAGCCATGAGTCTCATCGACAATTACAGCTGTAAGTTGATAATTTAAAACTTGCATCGGAGACTTTTTATCCGTTCTCTCTTACCACCTGATGTTACAGCAGCACCATCCGATGGGTTCTCACCCATTAACCTCTTACTCGATGGATCACTCCCGCCCAGCTGATCCTCGAAGGGCGTACCCTTTAAGAATGGGCCACAAATCAACGACAAGAGTCCACAGGCGCCGCCGGCATCCTCGCCAGGGCCTGCTGCCTGCGTCTCAAATGCATTGTTGGCGGTAAAACGATTATAGACAACTGGCTTTGGCAAATCTAAGGGAAAAGCAGAGCACACATTAAATGGAAATGTAAAGAAATAAATGTGCCCTTACCATCTCTCATCGAGTGATCCAGGATACGTTTCAGCTCCATCCAATCAACTTCCATGTCCTTGCCAGCGATGCTGTCAAACAAACGTCTCAAGCTCTCCTTCTGCGGATCCAGTGGCTTGGGTGTTGGGTATCCCGGTGTTATCTGTTGACCAAAGCAAAACATTATCAAGGAAATCCTCCTATAGGTAACCCCTACTTACCGTATCGGCCTTGCCACCGTACCCCACATGATCATCATTCTCTCTGCAGAGAGGTAGAAAGTGAAATGATTGATGAGAATGAAACGCAATTGATAGTCAAATGTTTTAAATGTAATATCACAAGATCTAAGCATGCCAAATTTGAGAGAAATGTCACGGGAAATCTCGACTTATGTTCCATAGATAAAAGGGGTTTCAAGTTTAAAGCACAAAACGTTGTTGGAGGGGTACTCTGCCGCTCTGTTTATTACCATATTTAATAGTTGTTTAGGTACATGAGAAAATACATTAAAGACAGCATTAAAAGTAGACCGCGAGGGTAATCTCAGTAATTGTTCGATTGCAAAAAGAGTTAGGAAAGAATTAAAGCATAAAAATATATTATAAATTGCACTATTTTAAATACTTTTGTTGCTATGAGCATGAGCATCCGTAATACTCCGTTTAATTAGTCTAGAATCTAAGATACAGTTGTGCAAACAGTCGGACAGACGTACTTTAATCAGGTTTTTGCTGTTGCTGTTGTTATTTTTGTTCTGTAATGAATACTGTGAGGGGTCGGAGATAAGCTACAATTGAAATATATAGCATGTAAACATATATATAGAATATGGGAATGTGTAGAGGGGTAAAGTAAACAAACTGCGGTAGCTACAACAACTACTTGCACTAGAAAACAAACATAGGGGTATTACGTATAGACTGCGTCTTCACCTACCCATAATGCACTTTAGTTGCGTTTTTAAAATAGAAATTAGAAAAAACCCCGCAAAATTGAAGCATCCCGAATTATTTCTAATATACAAACTGATTATCATTTTCTACATGTACGCACTCCATGTTATTTTGGGTTTCGGAGAACACGCGAATGATGAACTCTCCCTCCTCGTTCGGATCAAAAGTGGAAGGCACAATCAGATAGTGGCCAGGAGGCAGCTTGAAACGAGCACAAACCTAAGCAAGAGAAACCCCAAAAGGAGTTAAATTATTAATATAAACTAGAAAACTGTTGCATACATACTTCTCGGGTATTAATGAAATGTGGAGAACGTCCCACCGACGACTTGTACCGAAAGAAGTTGAGGCCTTGCGGACGGTTCTCCAGTTCGCGTTCGTTGAGGTTGTAAATGGCAAAGCCAATGGTCAGACATTCCATGCCCATGTTGCGCTTTGATCTGCGATTTTTCTGCATTAAACCAACAATAACCGTGCAGTGTCCCTCCTCATCATCCTCATCGGGATCCACCAGCGTAATTATATACTGGGGATTGTGCCAGAAAGTGTCCAGGAAGTTACGGCAGCCGCCAGCTGTCACGCCTGGTGTCCATTCACCCTCGTACATGGACATCTCCCACTTGCGCTTGCCACTGTTCTGTTGGTCCTCTGTCAAAGAGTCGGGAGACAAATTGCAAATCTGAAAAAGAATTAATTTTACCATTAAACAATTCCTAGACAGGGTAAGGGCAGCCCTTTCTTACCTCCACTCTGTCGAAATGGTGCAGGAAATCTTGGAATGACATCCAGAACTCGCCATCTCTATCGAAGGTGAGTCCGATTTCCTGCTTCTGGTCTTCTGGGATGTAGCGCCACTCGGCGGAGCTGTCACTCCACGGGCCATTCCACTCGGCTTCATTGCCCCAAGGGTTACGCATGCGTATCATTGGTATCTTGCCCTGCCTGTTCGGTGTAACAATATCTATAAAGCACACCTGCAAATACACAATCCAAAGATGTTGATTAGCTCTCCCATAGGTGACATTTTATGCGTGTTTGCACCTTGGTAATGGAGTACGCGTGTCCACGAATCAGTCCCTGAGGCGTTTCTGCCTCAAGCACATTCGGATCCGGCTCAATCGAGCAGCCCATCATGGAGTTGCGGTCGGCTGCCTTTTGTAAGATGGCAAAGAGATTACCGGGCGCCTCCTTGAGGTCATACCACTCGCTGACACCGCCGGTAAAGTCCTCCAAGGCCTCACACGTGCTGCCGCCCTTGAGCGCCTCATAGGAACCATGAAGTCTGAGAATGCATAGAATAAATAAGCTATAAGTTAGCGGGAATAGCTTGCTCATACTTGGCATAGGCCTTCTCCAAGAGTGCACTCCAGAATTCATTTTTCTCCGTTGAATGCATGTACACCAGCTCCCCGCGTGAGGTTGGCAAACGATCATCGATGGTTACATCCACCCATTTGCCTGTTTTTAATTGGTTTAGTTTATAAATAATTGTCAGATGATGCTCGTTGGCTGATTAAACTTACCGTACTGCCAGAAGCGGAAGTGAAATATGCCAGCGTAATTCTCCTCGAAGCTCTGCTCGGGTGGCACGACGCGGAAGAACAGATTGGATTCCTGTGTCAAGTTGGCGGTGGCTGCCAGGAGCCAGCAATCCCCAAGTTCGCCCTGTTGCACATCAAACCGGGAGAATCCCTCTACAAAAAACTGCGGATTGTCGGCAATTTCCTAATCAAAGATAAATTTATACAATTAAAAGCTAATTTATAACCAATTAAAGTTTCACTTACATGGGGCCTCAGCCACTCGATGTGACGATCTGGGCGACGCGAGAACATAAGTGACTCATTGTTGGCCGGGAAGATGGGATCTTCAAAGAGTGATCCACTGGACAGGCAACTGTTCAGAATGGTCTCATAGTCCTGCACCTCAGAGTAGGGTCCCAGATTCGAGCTCGTTTCGCCCAACTAGAATATGACACAATGGGATTATCCTCTGACTCATTTAAGTCGTTTAAATGTTTAAGTTCTAGATGATAAATGAATAAATACAATGTATGTACAGGGTACAGTGTATTTTTGTATAATTCGAGGACATAGAATAAGACTTTACACACATCTAGATAGGTTACACACATCAAGGACACGTTACAACAATTTTGGCAGCACAATTATCCTTCGAATGGAATTGTGTCAATGCCAACAACATGTACTTACATTCCCATAGAACACAGCTTGAGATGATTGCAAGGGTTGCTAATGTCAGTAACGAACGATTGAATGGAATGTATTTAATTGTTAGGAGTTGGTGGATTACATGCATATGGATTTCAGTGTCTATTTGTTACTATGTACTGTATATGGCTATGTCTACTTATGTATATTTTATTTAAACTTTTGCACTTACGACTCGCATGTTCTTGATGCTGGGCAGCACTCGCTTGGTGTCGGCTTCCTTTTTGATAAATATTTCGTTTATCACAGAGCCAACCACCTCTTTGGCGGCCCCCATGGCAGCATCGCCAGCGGCATTCAGAAATTCCTGGCCGGCTTGCCGCAAGAAGCCCTTTAGATCATCCATCTTACGCTTTTAGTTATCTGTTTTAATTATAGAAATAATATTAAGCACAAGTACCGACAGGGAAAGCTTAGAAGCTTGGCAAAAGATTAAAAAGCGATTCATAACCAAATTTTTATCTAACTTTTTAGTGTGTCCCTCACATGACAGCCCAGGCCGGCACACACCTTAGGAATATGCGAATAATTGGGTTAACTACTTGGCAAAATTGTTACAAATTCCCAACGTGGCTGGGGCTTCAATTAGATTACTTAAATTCACGCAACGACCATTAGGTGTATTCTTTGGAGAGCAGAGCTCGTTCGCTGTCAGCTCCCACCCAAATATAATTTATACGGATATAAATACATATGTAGATATGTATATAATGTCTTTCTAGTTTGTGTGACATCATTCCGAAGCGAAGCATGAGATGGTTGAATGCCTCGTCGAGTGACTCAAAGGGTGTGTGCCATTCGGCCAGCAGACCAGACCTTGATTTCCACTCCTATAATCTCCTCCTTTGATTGCATTGACACTGAACTTGAGCAGAGCCTGTCGTCATTTAATCAAACACAATATGCTAGTTGGTTCCACATCTATACATATGTATGTGTTTCTCAATTGCTACATTTATATGTACGTATGTATGCTTGAATACATATGGATGCGATGTAGTATATAAAAGCATTAGTAATTCTACTGCGAATTCGAAACAGGTTTAGTAATTAATACATTTCTGTGCCCTGGCTCATGCTTGTGACCAGAATTCTTGTGGCAGGTGACACACGAAACTCACTCACACTATTCTGTTACACTACGAATATTCTCTTATTTATAATGAGCCCCGGACCTTGATTTGCTCTGATAAAACGATTTGAATCCACACACTTTCACCAAAGCAACAACACAACACGAACACGAAAGTACCGTACGGAAGTGGTATCTCAAAATATTTATGTTTGTGTTTGTGTAGTAAAAGTATATCGGACTATCGATTTCGATAGAGGAAACAGCTGATAGTCCTTCGGTATTCTTGGGGTATATTTTGTCCATAAGAAAGTATATTTCGGTATATTTTTAGGGCTCGGTGGTATTTTTAAACGATGCATCCGCGGTCACACTGAGCGTGGCATAAAATTGGAAAAAATATTAATATTTCGTGAAAAACCAAACAAAACCTGTAGTAAGTGCACATATTTACATATCACAGTGCACCAGCATTCAATATTTCAACACTCAGATCCTAACGATGCGTTTGATATGCACTTTTCCGTGATGCGCTTGCCCGCAGTCGCACACGTTTACAGATTTAATTAGAATGTCAGACTCCGAAGTCAGCAATATGTCGGACAGTGGGTCGGAAGATGGATCGATATCAAACAAGTCGCAGCGCAGCGTCAGATCCAAGTCTGGCCAGCGCTCAAGGTCGCGATCCAGATCCATGTCCAGATCTTCGCGCTCCAGATCCCGATCGGCTCATTCGGGCTCCGGGTCCGAGTCTCCGCACGGACGTGGAAACCGAGCCAAAAGCGAAGAGTCGGGCGAGGAAGAGGAGGAGCCACCAGGCGAAGACATCGACTCTGAGGAGTACGAGGAGGAGGAGAATGACGATCATCCACGAAAGAAAAAGAAGAAGGAACGCTTTGGTGGCTTCATCATAGACGAGGCAGAGGTGGACGATGAGGTGCGTACGCGAACGCTTTTCT
This sequence comes from Drosophila subobscura, assembly GCF_008121235.1. Classification (NCBI taxonomy): domain Eukaryota; kingdom Metazoa; phylum Arthropoda; class Insecta; order Diptera; family Drosophilidae; genus Drosophila; species Drosophila subobscura. Next base: position 13,463,223 of record NC_048531.1, on the reverse strand, counting down.
ACTCAAATTTGTAGTATAATCTTTGAGCTTGCACACACCATCAATAGGTTGACGAAGATGACGAATGGGAAGAAGGTGCCAATGAGATTGGAATTGTTGGCAACGAGATTGATGAGCTCGGGCCAACGGCCAGGGACATCGAAATAAGGCGACGCGGCACAAACTTATGGGAGTAAGTAAAGGAATAACCATTCATCACAGGAAAAGTATCAATGTTTGTTCTCTTTTAAAGCACTCAAAAGGAAGATGAGATTGAAGAGTACCTGCGAAAGAAATATGCCGATGAATCCATTGCAAAGCGACACTTTGGCGATGGCGGGGAAGAGATGTCCGATGAGATCACCCAGCAGACGCTGCTGCCTGGCATTAAGTGAGTTTAAAGGAATATAATCTTGCCACTACCATGTACTACATTCTGAATCCTCATAGGGATCCCAATTTATGGATGGTCAAGTGTCGCATTGGCGAGGAGAAGGCCACAGCTTTGCTGTTGATGCGAAAGTTCTTGACATACCTCAACACGGATGATCCCATCCAAATCAAATCGATTATTGCACCCGAGGGCGTCAAGGGTTACATTTATCTGGAAGCCTATAAGCAAACGCACGTCAAGACAGCCATCGATAACGTGGGTAATCTGCGAATGGGCAAATGGAAGCAGGAGATGGTGCCCATCAAGGAAATGACGGATGTGCTGAAGGTGGTCAAGGAGCAGGTCGGCTTGAAGGTCAAGCAGTGGGTGCGCCTCAAGCGTGGGCTCTACAAGGATGACATTGCGCAGGTGGACTACGTTGATTTGGCACAAAATCAGGTGCACTTGAAGCTGCTACCCAGGATAGACTACACCCGCATGCGCGGTGCTTTGAGGACAACAGCAACTGTAATTAATTAATTATGACATTGCTTAAATTGGAACTGAACTCATAGCATTTACACTTTCCTTTTGCAGGAAACAGACGATGGCAAGCGCAAGAAGAAACGGCGGCCAGTGGCTAAACCTTTCGACCCAGAAGCCGTTAGGTACGTCTGTCCAGCTTTTAGCCATATCAACCCCTCTAATTAATTTGTTTTCACAGAGCCATTGGTGGTGAGGTGCACTCGGATGGTGACTTCCTGCTCTTCGAGGGAAATCGTTATTCGCGCAAGGGTTTCCTCTACAAGAACTTTACCATGTCGGCCATTCTATCAGACGGCGTAAAGCCCACGTTGGCTGAGCTGGAGCGCTTTGAAGAGTCGCCGGAAGGTAATTACCATGAAGCATCCCTTGTCACACATTTTTTACATACATTTTGCCAACAGAGGTGAACCTGGAACTGTTGGGCAATGTCAAGGATGATCCCACTTCAACGCACTCCTTTTCGATGGGTGACAATGTTGAGGTTTGCGTGGGAGACTTGGAGAACTTGCAGGCAAAGATTGTGGCCATTGACGGCACCATGATCACGGTTATGCCCAAGCATCAGGATCTAAAGGTTTGCTAAGGTTCACCCTGTACTTGCTGCAGCTCTTTATAATGCTTTTTCTCGTTTAGGATCCTTTAATTTTCAAAGCCAGCGAGCTGCGCAAGTACTTCAAGACCGGAGACCATGCCAGGGTGCTGGCAGGTCGCTATGAGGGCGAAACTGGTCTCATTATTCGCGTGGAGCCACTGCGAGTGGTGCTCGTCTCTGACTTGACCAATCACGAATTGGAGGTCTTGCCACGGGATCTGCAGCTCTGCTCTGATGTGGCCACAGGCGTGGACTGTCTCGGCCAGTTCCAATGGGGCGACTTGGTGCAGCTTGAGTGAGTTTATTGTGCAATGTTTAGCTTCTGCAATGGGTAATGGAATTCCTTTTTGCAGCTCTCAAAATGTGGGCGTCATTGTGCGCTTGGAGCGTGAAAACTTTCATGTTTTGGGCATGAATGGCAAGTGCATCGAGTGCAAGCCAACTGCCTTGCACAAGCGGCGAGAGAATCGCAATACTGTGGCTCTGGATGCTGATCAAAATCAGATACGCCGCCGTGACATAGTTAAGGTTATGGAGGGGCCTCATGCTGTGAGTAAACACTCGAGTCCTCTGGCTGGGCATGTCAAAAATATATTTTAATTTCAATCCTCAGGGTCGTTCCGGTGAGATCAAGCACTTGTATCGCAGTTTGGCCTTTCTGCACTGCCGCATGTATACCGAAAACGGCGGCATATTTGTGTGCAAGACGCGTCACTTGCAGTTGGCAGGCGGCAGCAAGGCAAACGTTAATCCTGCAGGAACGATGGGCGGACTTGGCTTCATGTCGCCGCGCATACAATCGCCCATGCATCCATCTGGCGGAAGGGGAGGTGCACGTGGTGGAGCGCGCGGCGGCAGGGGCGGTTTCCGCGTGACTCGTGATCGTGAAATATTGGGCAAAACCATCAAGATCAGTGGCGGACCCTATAAAGGTATTAATCTACGTTCAGACTCACATTTATCTTTATTTCTGACCCATTTCTGTTTGGTTTAGGTGCCGTGGGCATTGTCAAGGACGCTACAGACGCCACAGCTCGCGTGGAGCTGCATACTTCGTGTCAGACAATATCGGTCGATAGGAATCACATTGCCATTGTTGGAGTGCCCGGCAAGGAGGGCAGCGTCTCCACATATGGCCGCACGCCAGCACGTACTCCGGGCTATGGTGCACAAACGCCAAGCTACACTGCTGCGGGATCCAAGACCCCGTTGGTGGGCAATCAAACACCCAACTGGGACACGGATACGCGTACGCCTTATGGCACAATGACGCCATCGCATGATGGCAGCATGACGCCACGCCATGGTGCCTGGGATCCGACAGCGAACACAACGCCGGCGCGTAATAACGATTTCGATTATTCGCTGGAGGAGCCCAGCCCAAGTCCAGGCTACAATCCCAGCACTCCTGGCTACCAGATGACATCTCAGTTCGCCCCACAAACACCGGGCACGCTCTACGGTTCGGATAGGAGCTACAGTCCGTTCAATCCCAGTCCCAGTCCAGCTCCCTCGCCGTACCCTGTTGGCTACTTGAACACCCCATCGCCATCAACTTATTCGCCCAATACGCCCGGTGGCATACCGCAGTCGCCGTACAATCCTCAGACACCGGGTGCCAGCCTGGACTCGTCGATGGGCGACTGGTGCACCACCGATATCGAGGTGCGGATTCACACGCACGACGACACCGATCTGGTGGGACAAACGGGCATCATTCGCACCGTTTCCAATGGCGTGTGCTCTGTGTTCTTGCGGCAGGAAGATCGCAGCGTCTCCATTGTCAGCGAGCACTTGGCACCCGTGCCGCCCAACAGCGGCGATGAGTTCAAGGTGATCTACGGCGAGGAAAGGGAATCGGTGGGTCGCGTACTCTCCAAGCAGGAGGGCGACGTGCTCGTCTGCAAAATAAACGACGAAGTCAAGATGATTCCCGTCAATCATCTGTGCAAAATGAAGTCCATTGATTAAACACCTCAGTTAGTGCATGTTTAGTAGCCACAAAAATTACAATTGGAACGCGAGTTATTCAAAATATTTCAAATATAACTAAATACAAGTTTATTAGCGGCATAGCAACAATATAATGTAACGAATTGGCAGGCGACGGAGGCCAAGGATTGGGTTGTTGTGCCGCACCCAACTGGGAATATCCAGTCTTAAGCTCACAGTTGAATTCATTAATAAATAAACAACTTTTTGAAATTATAAACAAATCTCTGAGTTTCCCAATCTCTTGCTAGCGAGGGAGGTCTCAAAAGTTATGGGCTCTTCCGGCTTGAGGTCTGTGTAATCTCTGCTCACATTTCAAACGAATTTCTTCTCAGACGAAAGTCCCCTTTGATCATCAGTCGTCTGCTTACTTTTGTGTACTATGCACCTTCAACGATTTGTGGCTGCTGTTTTGGCGCTTGTCGCTGGCTTCGATGTGATACTTGGCATAGGCATCATTGTGCCGGGCACGAAATGGTGTGGACCCGGCAATATAGCGCTCAATTACGACGATTTGGGCGTCGAAAGGGAGCTGGACATGTGCTGTCGCGCGCACGACAACTGCCAGGAGAAAATACCACCGCAAGAGGAAGCCTATGGACTGAGCAATGATGGCATCTTTCCCATGTAAGCTGCACACACTTGGTTCTTTATTCCTCACCAACGACTGCTCTTCCAGCTTCTCCTGTGCCTGCGAGTCTGCCTTTCGCAATTGCCTCACTTCGCTGCACAACACACAATCGCTGACTCTGGGCCGCATTTACTTTCGCGGCAAAGATGTTTGCTTTGCACATGGCCATCCCACAGTCTCGTGTACTGAGAACCAAGTGGACATGTTCGAGAAGCGCTGCCTAAGCTACAGAGTGGATGAGACACAGCCGAAGCGCTGGCAGTTCTACGACTTGGCCTTCTACACACATGTCGAGGAGAGCACAGAAGATTGAACTATTGGCATTGGCCAGCGATAAGCCAACGATTACAATACATCAACAATTCCATTCAATTAAAAAGTTTGTTGTTTTGTTTTTAATCTCTCCTGCTCTTCATCTGTAATTCCAGAACCCATCTATCAGCTAACATCATCCGAAACAAGAGGAACTGTTCGTTCCATGGTCATGTCAGGCGGCATTCGTGTGGTGGATTGTGTAAAATGGCATGTCATAGAATTGCCAGACCTTTGCCGAGGCCTTGTCCACATTGTAGCGTATGCAACGCTTGCGGAACGTTCCCTCCTGGTACTGCTTGCACCCAGTGGTGGGATAGCCATTGGCAAAGCACTTCCTCCGACTGCCGTAGTAGATGCGGCCCAAGGTGTTGGACGTGAGACTGTTGACTGCCTGCAGGCAGTTGATGAACGTTTGCTCGCAGGTACACTTGAGGCTGCAAAGAGAGAAGAGCAGTCACGACTTTATATCGATTTTCCACTGGGAGTGTGGCGTCTCTCACATGGGAAACCAATCCGTGTTGGTGGGTAGTCCGTGCAGCGCGCTGTGTGACTCGATGATCTCCTCGCAGTGGTCGTGTGCCCGACAGCACTTGTCCGTCTCTCGCTCTCTGCCCAAGTCATCGAAATTTGCTGCCGTATTGCCGGGCCCACACCATTTGGTGCCTGGCGCCGTGATGCCCGTGTGTGGCACTGGCGGCAGCGCCTGATTGTAAATATCCTCATCCTCGAAGATGGCCTCATCCCCAAAGGTGGCCCAAGTGGTGGCCAGCAAACAGCAAACGAAGAGCACCTGCAGCAGCCACATGCTTCAGCTTTGACGGACGCAACGCGACTGAGCTCGCGGCAGCGTTCGATGCAGTCGCTTATCGGCTAAACATTATCTGTGTGTGGAATTACATTTTATTGATTGTCAACAGGTCAAGGTCCTAGCTTAGTATATCCTTAAACGCTTCAGCTGCTGTCTTGGCTGGCATCCGTTTGGCGCCCGGCAGCTCTGGCTCCAGCTGCTTGGCCAGGCTCGCCTGCCACTGCGTGGGCGAGAGGTTGTACGTTTCCAGGCGATACTTGGCGTAGAGAAGACGCCCGAAAGGCGAACCCTTGAGCATGTTTGACTTCGCGGTGAGCTCCTTGGCTATGCGCAGCTGTTGCGCCTCCTGTGAGGCCTTGAAGCATTCCTCGAGCACTCGTGATCCATGGCGGGTAATGGCCAAGTCCACATAGAAGCCATCCAGCTGTCGGATAAGCCGCTCACGCGACTTTTCGCCTATGAACTTGCTCTGCATGAAGGCATCGACTATGTGGGAGCCGTTGGGTGTGTTGAAGATCTGCGCCAGTTGGGCCGCTGGCAGATCGAGGATGCAGTTGACCAGGAAAATCGGTTTGTTGAACTGCAGCACATGCTGTGCAATCAGTGAGCCATGGAGGTGCACGAATCCCGACTCATCGCTGGCCAGCACCTCGGAGGGTTTCAGTTTGATGAGGCAATTGAAGAACAATTTGGCCTTCTCCTTGTCGCCGCCGCTGACATGCAGCGAGCTCTGTAGAACGGCTATCATCTGTGCCTGCTTGGCGCCCAGTCGCAGGCAGGCGGCACTCAGGGCAGACACCACGCCAGTGTAGCCCATTTTGAGCAGCTCCTCCACTTGCGGCTGAAGCTCTGTGAAGACGGCCTCAAAGTCTGTCACCTCCTTTATGTGCTGGAGCAGTCGCTGCACGGCAAAGTTTGTCCCTTGCTGCTTGGCGAGGTAGCCGACACGGCCACTGAACAGCATCGCATAGAGTTGGGTCAGCAGCTTGGCACCCGCCACGCTCAGAATGGTCTCCAGCAGGATGACGGCGCTCTGATGGTGAAAGACTTTCGGCAGCACTGGCGCATCCTCGGCTGGCTTCTCCGCGCTCTGCTCTTTCTCTTCCGTTGGGGTAGCCTCCTTCTCCTTCTCCTCTTCGTCATCGTCTTTGATTTCGATTTTTGTGTCCTTTTTCTCCTCATCATTTTCATTCTCTTCGTTGGGCTTCAGCAGGCTCTGCACCAAAATTTTCTTGCCAAAATGCTTCAGCAAACTCTTGTCGGCCACACTCAGGGCCAGGCAGATGACGCCCAGGAGGGCAGACGAGTGCTCCTGGTAGGGGAAGTCCACGAACTGTGGCCACATCTCCAGGCGCTGGGGAAACTCTTTCATCACCTCATGCCAGTCCTCGGGCACGGTGTACAGCTTGCGATGCTTGGCCATCTCAGCGCCTCCCTTTTCGAAGGCTATTTTGGGAACATGCATGCCCACTAGGCACAGTATAGCCGTCCTCATGATGTGACTGGCACACGTGTCCCACACGAAATCCTCCAAATTGTTCAACATAAACTTTGAGATGCGCACCACGAACTGGCGACACTTCTCGCGATGGTCCTCGCTGAATTCTGTTTCCAAATTGTACTCCTCTTCGATTTGTGCAGCATCTGGCTTGGCCTTCTTTGCCGTGGTCGGAGCGTCGCTGACCTCCTGGGCAGCTGCCTTGCCCAGGCCGCGCAAAAAGGCAATTTCAAGCATCTTCTGCAGCACGTGCGAGGCAAATCTGTCCGAGCACAAGGGACGCAGACTGTCTCCAAATGTGTTGAAGTATCGCTCCAGCTGTTCGCTGTCCACGAATCCAATGAGCGATTCCAGTGCTTTGGATACAATTTGATTGGAGGCCAAGTGGATCTCCTGCTCTCTTGTCTGCTCAAACACATTGTTGGCCATGTTTACTGCACAGAGTGATAAATAGGTGATGCCACTGAAAAACTGAATTACGACCATTTACTCACCGCGCTCCTCCACATCCTCGAAGCCAGCCTTCATGGCGTCCAGAATGTTGATGAAGTAGCTAAACTGCTCATCGTCTATGTGCGTCCCTCGGCCAAAGATTCCCTGCTTGGCAAAGCCCTTAGCGTTGCGCATGAAGCGATTGCCTTTCTTCTTCGGTCGCTTACGTTTTGCATTGCCTTCTGTTTGCATTTCGAGTGAAAATTCGTTAAATAGTAATACAAATGGTCTGCTTTTAATTTAAAACGTGCACGCTACGATCAGCTGTTCCACCTGCTATCGGTAGTTGTATCGATAGGTGCAGTCGAGCGAAGAAGTGCTGCCATTTCAGCTATTTTATGGCTAGTTGCGGATCTTTTAAAGATTTCTAGAAATTAAGATTAAAGTCCCAAAATAAAAATTAAAATTGGATTATGTAAAATAATTTCATTTAATGTTAACTATTTGTTGGCTATTTTCTTTTATCAGCACTGGTTCCAAACTCATGTCGATAGTTGCTGAATTTATCGATAGCAGCAGTCGAACTAAGATACCCATACCGCGGCGGACCTATTATTTTGCCGCGAAAATTTACAATTGTGATTTACGAAGTGAAAACAAAAAGAAAACGCGAACCAGCAAACAATAATGGTGCGAGCTATACTTACTAAAGTTGTTGGCCATTGCAAATGAATGCACACTTACTCTCGACAATGAACGAGTGCATTCCTGGGGTCTAAAAGGTCAATGAGGTTACAAGTCCATCAATACAACGGCATACAAACTGTTGACAGTTCATTGACAGCTCCAGAGGATCACCATAAAAGGCACACAAGACACACATGCCCGGTCCTCCTCCATTATCAATGCCCGATTGTGTTCCACATAAGCCCCTTTAAGGCATTTCACAGATTGTCTTTGAGTTAAAGGAGCGTACAAATGGTGATGGCATTCGGAACTCGGTTTATCGAGTAATCCCTTTTGTATGACAATTTTCGGAGAAGAGTCTTCAATGAAAGGTGTAAAATTCCAGGGTTTCCATTGCCCACTGCCGCCACCAAATATCCTTCCTGCAGGTGGGCGGTCATTAATTTAATTTTCCACAAGACAGAAAGAAGAACAAACACATTAAGGCCGTAATTAAATTATCGGCAAAAAGCCGCCGCAAGATAAAAGAAGTCAAAATATTTTGTAACCAGATATGTTACCATCAATCTCAATCAGAGTCAGAGACAGTCGCAGCCCAGACACGTGTGTGCTGCTGGTCCCGTTCTCCCTGGCAACGTTCAGCGGGGGGGTGGCATGGCATGGGCAAGGACGACGACGAATGGGGGAGGGCAGTGACTGGAAGCTACGACGACGTCTGCAATATGTAAGTACAGTATCAATAAACAAATCAACCAGTCAGACAGCATCCACCCCCACGGCCAGACATAGACACCGCGACACCCAGCCCGACAGCCCGTTCGCACCCCGCCACAGCACCGTTCGGTTGCCAAGCGCCGCCCCTCGACAGTCCTGTCTTGCGTTGGTTGCCAAGTGCTGTTCAAACTTTGCGCAGAGAGACACGCACTCATTACACGAGACGTGCAGGATCTGCTGACGGGTCGCGTGTGAGAGGAACGCACGCGCCGACGACGCCCATTAGACGTGGCCATTAGCATTAGCGGGCTTACCTGTCGGCGTGGATTAGTGTAGACAGGGTAGACCGGCTCTCAGGCTCTCATTGTTGTGTTCGTGGTCGGTCAGTGGGTAATAAGTGCAGACTACTTATAGTAATTTACATAGGCTTAATAGTGGTATGGGAGGGCGTGGGATCTTAACATTCATTTGATCATTTGAAAATAATTTAATAGAATTTATTGTTAACAAAAATATGGATTACTAGTGGCTACAATTAAAAGTGTATAATTTATGCATTAGGTAGATATATAATAATAGGTATATAATAGTCGTATATGTATAATTGTTTGCACATTTCGATTTGATTTGCATTTCGGTTGTACCTCCCTCCCTCCTCCTCCAACCGCTCTAAAACTAAAGCCTAGCCTAGCTATTTACACAGATCGATGCAGTTGCAGTTGCAGTTGCAGTTTGAAGTTTCTCTCCAGTTATCTCTCTCTTCCATGTGCTCTCTCTCTCTTTGTTTTGGGGTGGGGCGTAGTCTGCCAAAAGCTTGTGCTGCAGCGTGGTGCCTGTTTGTCTCCCTCTCGCTTCACCTCTCCCACACTATCTCTATATCTCTCTCTTTCCATTTGTTTGCAGAAAAATGCTAGATTATGCAGAAAGTGTTGTTGCTGTGTTTAACGTTTATATAGAATTTGTTGCTACGACGATGCGCTCTCTCTCCTCTCTCCTCTCTCTCTCTCTCTCTCTCTAAATATTGCTAAGGTTCCGTTCAGCTGCGCTCCAGAATCGATCAGAAGTAAAAGCTCTCCGACAGATCCTGCTGGCGCTGACGCTGCTGGTGCCATCCGTAGGCATTGTTGCTGCTGCTTCCGCTTGCCTTCCCGCTCCCGCTGGCGCTGGCGCTGGTGGCGGCAGCAGCCGCCTCCAACTAGAATCATAAGTGCTGATACTCCCCCATGTCGTACATGGCGGTCATGGGCATGGCGCCCATCACACTGTGCAGGTGGGAATATGCGACGGCTGCGGAGAGGGGCGGCATTTGCATTTGTGTTGCTGTTGCAGTGCCGCCACCTCCCCCACCGCCGCCACCACCTCCTCCTCCTGCCCCGCTGTGACCGGTCTTACTGGCGACGCTTGTGGCCCCAGTGCCGGCGGGATGGTGTTGCTGGTGGGGATGATGTTGCAGACTCTGTTGCTCGGCGGCAGCATGCTGCTGCTGCAGTTGCTGCTGATGCAGGCCGTTGTTGTTGGGTGACTGCTGCTGTTGCTGCTGCTGTTGTTGTTGTTGTTGCTGCTGTTGTGCGCTTTGACTGGGCAACATGCTGCCCTCCATCTCCGAATCGCTGGAGGAGTCCAAGTGTTGCTTGTCCGTGGAGCCGCTGAAAGTAAAACGAATCGATAGATTAGCAACTGCAGATAAGTTACAAATTTAAGAGAAATCACTGCGAAACTACTAGTTGGTTCAGTGGCTACAAAACTGTAAAGCTACAGGAGGGTTTAGTCTGCACTGAAGCGAATTTATTAGGTTTATAGCACTGAAGAAGTGCTCTACAATGCAGAATTTACATTGTTCGGTACAAACGCTACTCTAAATGGTACATTGGCCGTCGTGTAACCACCAGGGATATGTACGCGTATGCATGCCCAGAGATGTCAGCATCGTTTACATTAAAATGTGTCAATTGTTGCAACTAATTTACAGCTGTCAACACACCCACACATTCCCATTGGGAGTGCATAATTTATTTATAAACAAATGACAAATGACGGGGCACACAGCATACACACACAGCCAATGCAATTGAAAATATGGAAGTAGTTTCCGGAAGGAAATCGTTGTCTCTCGCCTTCTCTCTCTCTCATATCTATAAATGGTCTCATGTTCCTTTTTCCTGAGGTGTTGCCCCAGACAGTATGACACGAGAGGGAGCGATAGCGAGAGCGAGAGGGAGATATCATTATTGCATTCCCCAGAGCGTTCGGCGTCTGCGTGGCATCTGATTTCAGCTACAGTTATTTGAGCTGCGTCACGTCACTTTCGATTGGGGGATGTTGATGCACACACACACCCCCTACTGCCTGCCTGTGGCACTTGTGGCCCGAAAGTTAAGTAGCTTGACTCTTATTATTGTTTTGTGGCTGGTTCTGTAAATGGCATTCCAATCGGGTAGCACTTTGGGGTTAATTTTAGACATGACATCCCCTGGGGCCTGACAATTGTTGAAATGATGCGTTAATGGCATAACACCTCCACCCACACCTCCACCCAGCCAGAGAGGCGTAACATAATTGAAATTCGAGCAATTGCCTTTCAGCGGATATCACATCAGCGGCATGGCAAAGTGTTAATCTTGTCGCCAATTGCATGGCCAGGCACAATCAGGCAGCCAGCCGGCAGCCGCGGAAACCAGTTTGCAGCACAACAAATTGATGAGCGACAGCAACAAGGCACAACCAGAACATTAAATACCCTTTTATGCTGAATTGAAGCCATGACTTATGGAAGAACGTTCTGGCAGCAGTTTGAGAGTGTGTGTGGAGGGAATAGAAACGTTAAAGCAACTTCCTGACCCTCATTCGTGGAGGCAAAGATCAGATTTAACCCGCTGGCGAGCTGAACAACTGACTCAGCGAATATGCATCCTGTATCCAAGGGTATCGGAACAGGCAGGCCTGCGACCCAGCCCCGGCCATGGCAATGCAAAACATTTAAGCGCACACTCGACAAATTTGCGATCAGCCCCAAACAGACAGAGACGGAGAACAGGGCATGGGCCCCTGCCCCTTGCTCTGCCTGGGTATTTGCTGACTCCGCGGCGGCTGCAGATTCCGACGGAGGCCCACATACAGCGCGAGCTCCACTGGGTCCCCAGCTGTATGATATCGGCAATCATGTAATTGTAGATTATATCCACAGAGGAGAGGAGGATCAGGATCAGTGCCACCAACAGCGATGGCAATTCATAATTGTCTTTCGGTTCTGTGTCTTGAACTTGAACTTCGACGGCGGCGGGCACATGTGACATTTGACGAACAATAGCCAAGGAATGGAGTGGAGTGGAGGAGTGTCGATGGAGTCCCCTTACTTCTTCTCCAGCGAAATCCCTTTGTGGACATTAAAGTAGCGCTGCTCTAAACAAAAATCGATAGAACTCGGCAAATATGGGAAAACGCAAACGAAACGCCCCCATCCAGCCAGCCATCATCCATCCAACATCCACCATATCCAGCCCAGTTCGTGGACGGGGTCGGGGCCCAAAGTGGGGAGCAAACAAAAGACAGCAGAAGCCGCTGGCTGGCAGGCAGAAGAAGGAGCAGCAGCAGCAGCAGCATATAAACAATGATATCGAATTACCAGAATTTCATAGTTTCTGCTTCTCTCTCTCTCTCTTGTTTCGCTGTTTGTTCGGTTCTCTCTGCAACACTTACCAAGGCCCCCCCACCCCACGCCTCTCACAGACAACACTGAAGCGGAAAGAGAAGAGCGCCAGCTCCTATGTAGGACTGCCCTGCCTGGCTGACTGTCCTTCGGTGTACCTTCCAGTGATTGCACTTATGAAACAAATGTTCCAGTTCGATTTTTCCATGCTCAGGGCTGGAGGTGTAGCCACGCTCAAGGACGATTCCCCCACAAGAAGTGAATGTCACATAAAGTTTATAACAAAATCAAGAAGCAGGTTATGGGCCTCGTTCTCGGTGTGTGGTCTTCTCCCCCTCCACCTGAAAAAGGTTCTTTGAGCTTTTCTTTTCCTTTTTATTTGGGGTCTGTGCTCATTGAGGAGGAATTAATATTTTTTAACTTGTTTGCTCAATTGATTTTTGTATATGTAGTTTTAAGCCATTTCTGTTGGGACGCGCACGGGACGGGACTCGGAGATTCATTAGCTTGGTAATAATGCATGATCGGATTATGTTTGAAGTGGAAACGGGGCAGGGACAGGGCAGCAGTAGAGAAATTGTCACGTGAATGAAGTTGTTCTTAAAGGGTTTCCACAGGAAGTAGCACAACTATGGGAAGACTAAGTCTATCAAGAGTCTCCAACTGTCTCAGAGACAAAAGGCAAATGAAGGAGAGATCTTCCCATCATAGGGTTAAGGGTAGATGATGGCTGGAACATGGGCGCTTCCAAGGAATTCCACTGCTAATAAAAATTATAAGCCAATAAATCCTAAAAAAACAAACAGACAACACACCACAGAGAGAGAGAGAGAGAGAGCCAGTGGAGGCGCTGCTTCGTGGCCCTAACCCGGCGCACAGGGAGATCGATCCGACGTGAGATCGCGAGGAATCGGGAGAGAAATCGTTCGAAGGAGAGAAGGCCAAAGAGGGAGAACAGAACAGGTTGAGTTATCGCATTGCGCGATCGGTACACAAATCTCGGGACGTGTGCGCAGCAGGACACCCAACTAAACGGAGAACAGCGATCCGATCCATAAGTGGAATCTGAAAAGGTGTTGATCATAAATTATCATTTAATTTACGCATGTGTGTGGTGGCTGTTGTTAATGCTCGTGGCGACCCTCTGACACTCCACACAGAGAGAGACGACCCCAAAGCGGTGCAGGAGAAGGAGTGGAGGCTGACTTGGAGGTTTGGGGGAATTTTCGTCTAGCCAGTGTCTATCTCTACCTAAGCATTGTGCCATGGTCCACAACTATTTAAGATCTTAACGATTAACCAGCGAAGAGCACAGAGAGGTCTCCCCAGCCCATCGCAAGGTCTCTTCTCCCCTGTCATCGTTATAAGATATTTTATTATCTGTCCGAGAAACGTTTTCCATTCCATGCCATGTTTTTGGCCGTGTGGCGTGTGGCGCATTTTATGCTGGCTGTGGATTGTTTTGACAGTTTTTTTTAATAATTTTGTTGCCTTTTAATTGCCATGCCCCAGCGGCGGAGGGAGTCTCTCTCTCTCTCTCTCTCTCTGCTACAGCTGTAACTCTTGTGACCCCCCGCGGTGCCCAACCAAACTTTTATGTAATCCTCACGACTCTTGGCCGAGCGGAACTCTAAGCAGCTTAGAGTGTTTGATGGGACGGTTGGGGGGGAAACCATATCAAGACCCAGGCAGAGAGGTCAAGTTGGAGTTTCCCCAAGATCTCCAATTGTAGGCGAGAGTACTTGACGAGCACTCACCAGCGCAGAGCGGGGGAGTGGAGTGTGGGGGGATGCGTCAAATCCCGTGCAACGGGACGGGACTGGGTCCATCATCACCAACGACATCATTATCAACGCCATCAGCGAAAGAGATGGGAGATGCAGAGAGAAAGAGCGCAAGAGCGCAAGAGCAGGGCAACGAAAACAACACACAAAAGCGAAGCATGAAGAGAGCGGAGAGGAGTGAAGAGCGGACAGACGACGGGCAAAAGCGCAAAATACATAATAATAAAACAGAATGTACAATAAAACGAATAAAAATGAATAACGCGCTGGAGACAGCAGATGGAAGGAGAGGGACGCAGCGCGGGGTAGGTGATGGTGATGGGTAGAGGGGGACGGGGGTTTGAGCAGGGCGAACGAATAAAGAACACACGCACATTTTGTGGTAACCTGATACCCTGCCCAGCTACCCTCCAGCCAACCGTGGCATTCGACGAACGCAAAATGATGACGACGACGACGACGACGAGGAGGAGAGAAAAACATATACAAACAGCGAGAGGGATGGGGGCAGAGGAAGGGGAGAATGGGATGGGACTTGGGACTGGAAGTGGAACTCGGACTGGGTCGCATCGGTAGTGTAGTTGTTGTATGAAGAAGTATGATGGTTGCTCGCTGGCTGCTGCTACTGCTGGAAACAGACTGCGACTGGAAGGAACAGAAAGTAGGGAGAGGGAAGGAAAGGGATGGAGAGAGTGAAGCTAATACATGGCCTGAAAATTCCCTTAACAACTGCAGTTACGGCCAAAGCGGATCGGATCAATCAAATTGGAGATGAAAGATTTGCGTGCCCATAGAGTTTTCTTTGCTAAAAGTTTCGTGAAAACTTGGCTAAAAAAATACACCAGTTTGTCGAATTTCCATAACGAAATACATACATAGAATTCAATTGAATGACTGAAAACTGAAAAAGTGTCAGCGCATTACTTCAAAATAGTTAAGGAACAAACCCAAAATTGTTTCAAAATTGATCAACACAAAAGATAGTTCTGCCAAATTCCTTGTGGAAAACAGTAGAAACATGCACAAGGCCTGGAGAAAACCGCTGCACAAGCGGAAAGTGGTAAGTCCCACGGTAGAGCAATCCAAACTGCGGGCAATCTCTTAATTTCCACATGCAATCCACAGTGGAAGAAGATCTCAGTGCTGGGTCGCATGGTGTACTATATGCAGCCATTGCTGTCAGATCTGCAGGATATCTGGCTGGAGCCGCTGCCCTTTCCCACATTGCTGAAGCTCGCCTATAGCTGCCTGCTGTGTTTTGTCATCCTGCTGCCGCTTCTTTTCCCGCTACTCGTGGCCCTCTTCTACTTTGGCATCTTCCAGTACGTGGCCGAGCAACACTCGTGGCTGAGCTTTGATCAGAACTGGGACCTGCTCGGCGCCATGTCCAACCTGTGGAACTTCGAGGTGACCAACAAGAAGTACCAGCTGTACCTGCTTATGTGCCTCGATCGCTATCGTACGATTATAATAGGCATATCCACGACATTGGACTACATGCGCATGGCCCTGTTTTTTATCTTCAGTTGAATGATGAAACGGAAAAGGGATCGATCCTACATAGCACCAACCCAATTTTGATGTGTGTGGGGCGTTAGTTGAATAAATGTAAGGCACCTAGAACCAAGGAGAATTTACCACAGGGCCATCTCTTATCTCTATCCCTTTCTAGCACTTGGTGGTTTGTGCGTGGTGAATAAGTTATTCCCCTCCCTACAGCGGGCAACGTCAGCTTGTTGGCAAATTCACCTTGCCTAGGACATCTACATACCTAAGCGCTCTCACTCTCTCGCTCTGTGTTTCTCTGCCTATTCCCAAGGTACTGCCTATTTAAACAATAACCACTTTACTTGGCCATTTGTGTCTGTTGTGCTCTCTGTTCAAAGTGCCGCTTTAGATTCAGATTTGGCGCCGTTGTGGTTTGCTGACTGCCACCAAAGCTGCATGGCACACACACACACACAGGCAGAGCGAGTGCACATGCAAAAAAAGAAGAGGAGGAGAAGAAGAGGCTGAAGATGTTGATGGGGGGAAAAAAAAACAATATGGAAAAAAGTTAAAGTAGCAGCAGCGCAGCGCAGCAAAGCGAGTTGAGTTGGTTGCTCATCGAGGCAACAAACAGCCATAAACATATATCAAGTTACCAGCAACAACAGGGCCAGCAGCAAACAACAGCAACAACAACAACGAACACGATGGAGATACGCAGCGACGAACTATCGCAGAGAGCAGAGCAGCGCAGCGCAGAGCGTATGTGTGTGTGTGTGTGTGTGTCTGTGAGTGCTGCTGCAGTGCAGTGCGGTTGCCACTGCCATCCCATTTTTAATATTTTTTACAGCCTTAACAGCACCATTCAGTCTTACGTTTTCCATACATTGTGTGTACAAATTTTGATTGCGACAATTTCTCCTAGCTGTTCCCTCCCGTAAGTGATACACCATTTAGCATAATGGAACTACCATTCCGGGGAAAGTTTACAACTAATAATAGTTAATAGCAATAGTTAGCACAGACAGAGATAGAGAGCAAAGACAGACGCGGCCACTTCAAAAATCCATTCGAAATTTCCATCGACTGTTTGCACTTCACATGACTTCTAGCAGCAGCAGGATCTTGCACTGGACAGCGTGCAAACAAAAAGGATGCTGTCGGCAGAGAGGATGTTTAATATTTGAGAGAATGTAAATGTTTCCTATCGGCAGTCAGGCATCTCCCGGGCACTCCCTTGCACTCTCCACTGCCAGTCCGAAAAGAGTTTTCTTGAGTATTTGCTTAAGCGGAAATGCAGATGTTTCGACAGGACGGGAACGGGAACGGGATCGGGCAAAGGACTGGGGATTTTAATTAGTGACGAGGCCTGCCACACATATGTATGCCGAAGTGTACGTCTGTCTCTGCTCATACCCGAAACACAAACACAAACACATCCCACAAATTAAATAAAAACGAGAAGGGACGTGTGAGACGCTTCTTACGCGTCACAACTTTTATACCCGGCACTCAGTACTACATCTGCAACTTAGCGGTTATTTGTCAAATTTTACATTTTTTCTTCATCTGTCATCTACATCAACAACACTACTCACGCCAACACGCTCCTTTAGCTCGCCACCTTCCCCTATAGACACACACTGCAGAGTCGCGGCAGAGTCAGTGGCAGAGGCAGCGGCAGAGGCAGCGGCAGAGGCAGCGGCAGAGGCAGCGGCAGAGGCAGTGACGTGTCAGGGGCCAGGCCATAAACAGCGCGAAGCAGAGTGTGAATGCTGCGGGACGGGGTGGGTTTGGCTACTGCAAATTAATTTCTTCATTGTGGCTATAATAATGATCCAATCGTATCCCAATTTGGTGATCTGATAGATATGGTCATTCCCTACGGAATGGCGTTTTTAGTTTTCTGCCATCTTCAAAATTGTAGATTTGGGAGGTTTTCGCCCTTTTGCGGAGGCGGAAGGGGGCGTGGCTCATTTTGAAATACACTTGTAACAGTGTGAGCATACAGAAGTCTGGATGCAAAATTTGGTGGCTCTAGCTCTTATAGTCTCTGAGTACTAGGCGCTCATCAGGACGGACAGACGGACAGACGGACAGACGGACAGACAGACAGACAGACAGAGACTCGGCTATTGATGCTGATCAAGAATATATATACTTTATGGGGTCGGAAACGTTTCCTTCTGTGCGTTACATACAACCGTTATGTGCACAAATACAATATACCCTATTTACTCTTCGAGTACCGGGTATAATAAAACAAATATGTGAATATATCGAGAGAATATGTTTTGGAATTTGGAACAATATGTTAATGACTTTGTCAGCGCTTCCACCCCCCACCAGCGCGTGTGCCACTTTTGGCGGTCTTGTCCTTGGCACTAATTAGCCACAGGCCACACCCCCCTCAAGCCCCTCACTCAATGACCTTGGTAGTAAATGTCGCCAGGTTTTGTAATTGAAATATTTAAATGCAAATTAATATATAATCTGGTATACGCTTTTGTTCTGTGCTTGACACTTGCCGCGGGACATTTCGAAAAATGAAACATAAACAAACTGATGTACAGATATCTGTGTGTATATCTACATATCTGTATCCTCTTGTAGAGATCTGCTGACCCAACGCCAGCTAGCGAGGAAGGACAGAAACTTCAAAGGCCAGCACCCCACGGAGTGAATCATTTAACACTTGGAACAGCTAATAGAAAACTAAAGGCACTGTGACATTGTGGCTCAGCTAATAAATTCCTAAATATCTTGATAATTTCATACAAAACTCACTCTTTATGCTCGGCGGCTCGGTCTCTTTGTCGTCGATTCTTGAACCAATTGGAAACCTGCAAAGGCGAGAGAGCAGAGAAATAAAATTCTCGATTACTCAATGAATATTTGTGGCATGATTAATGAGTGGCAATTAACAAGTGGAGGATGGGTATGCGATGTGCATGTCATTGGTGAGGAATTGCAATTGAAATTTGTGAAGAGCCAAGAGCTCCTTGGCAGCCATCAACCGCAGAGGGAATGATTATCTCACCTGTGTGGTGGTCAGTCCGGTGGCCTCGGCCAGATCGCGTTTCTCCCTGGGCGATGGATATGGATTGTGCGAGTACCAGTCTCTCAGTACAGAGCGTGATTTCTCCTAAGAAAGAGAGAAGCGAGAAATAAGCATAATTAAATGTAAACAAATCACAAATCAGTTGTAATCAATTGAAAGCCTGCACTGGGCAGGACACACCCGGCACAAACAGAAGGCGTTAACCCTGCAGGAACACACATAACAAACGACCGAAAACCCACAAACCCCTCCTCATACCAGCGGCAAATGCAATCAGACAGGCGTGCAGACATTTCTACGATTTCTTTTTGGTCAGAGCAGGGAGAGCCCTGGCACTGCCACTGGCACTGCCACAATTAAAATGAAAAGTTGTTGGAGTCCTCGACTCACCTTAAAACAGTAGCTCGTCTCCTCGCCATCCCAGATGGTGCGGGGCAATGGAAATTTGCGACGAACCCGATATTTGCCAACAGCACCCAAGGGTCTTCCGCGCAGTTTTTCGGCTTCCACATAATGCGCTACACAGCCGGAGAGAAAGAATTTCGATTTGGGGTTAAGCAGAGGAGCAGCAACAGAGGGGCAGGAGTTGGAGGAATCCCTGGCTCACCTTTCAACCACAGGGCCTGAAGCTTGGCGTGATTTTGGGGCGAAAAGTGATGATGCTCGAGCAGGCGATACAGCTCCTTGTACTGGCCACGATGGAATGCAACGACCGCCTTGGCCTTCAGCACGGACTCGTTCAGCTGCAGCTTATCACATTGTGGCAGCGACCAGAGGAAGCGGCCCAGTCTCTCGATGTTGCCAGCCTGCTGCAGAACCTGGATTTTGGCTTAGATTAGATCGTTGCACAGACTCAGATTCAAGGCAAAACTCACCTCGCAGACGCAGGCCACCTGCTCCTGGGTGAAGCCGAAGCTGGGCAGATTCTCCCTGCCGCCCGAGGCAGCGCCTCCGCCCGTCACGCCTCCATTGCTGCCGCCAGTTAGGTGCAGTCCACCTCCTCCGCCACCCACTCCATTGTGCGTCATAATGTCCAGATTGTTGTTGTTGTTGTTGCTATTCCCAGTGCTGCTGTTGTTGTTGTTGTTGTTGGTGAGGAGCGCCACGGAGCCACTCAGGCCTGTGGGGCTGTAGGGCGGCGTGTGGCGGGCGGTGAGGACAGCAGCCGCATTGGCCGCCGCCAGATCGTAGAAATCTGTGGCAGGATGTTGAAGCATTTTGGGCGGGAAACGAAAGCAGAGCTGGGTGCGGGGATCGGGATCGGGTGGGTACCTCGATCGATTCTAGATCCTACTTATTCTACGTTTATTTTTCACTTTTTCTTTGGTAATTTGAGCGCTGCAAAGAGAGAGAATCGAGAGTTGAGCAATTGTTAGTGGATTTATCAGATATTTGTGCAAATTTCAAGCGTTTCCAAATGGTTTTCCCAACACAATTTATCCAGCTAATTAGCGCAAAGATTTCTCATATTTTGATGGGCATATTAAAGCAAAATGCTAATTGAGACACATTAAAACTGTTGAAATTGCCATTGGAATATGGCAATGAATGATGATCGGGAAATGTTGAACAAGAGATTTCCCCCCTCAGAAATCAAAACAAAACGAATCGCAGGGCACCGCTTGGACCCCATGGTGTCAAATATGATTAACTAATCCGCGTACAATTATAGATACAACATGTTCGATTATTGGAAATATTGTTTGGGCACTCGTGCTCCAACCATAGCCAAGAGAGAGAGAGTGAGGGAGAGAGAGAACTCTTACAGAAATAAACTTTTTACACAATATACTGCAGAGGCGAGATCTGTGTGTGGTTCATATGGGGGCTTGGGTGTTGGGGCGCGTGGTGTTTCGGTTTTTCTCTGATTTCAGATTTCTGTATTCAGTTCTAAGAATATTTCTAAAATTACCAAACGACGGCGTCGCTGTCGCTGGTCTCTTCTTACACACAGGCAGGGGACATAACCAGAGAGAGAGAGAGAGAGAGCAAGAAAGAGAGCGAGTGTATCCCCCAGATAGAATATCTTTTGGCTATATTTTATAGCAAACTTTGATATATGCAATCGATCTCTGTTTAGCTATAACAGATACACATGTAGATACACAGATAGATATCCCCCATGTACACACACATCTACATCTACATCTTCATATACAGCTACATCTACATCTACATGTGTGTGTTCGAGATATTCTTGGATCTGTTTTCAGTTCTCGTGTGTATTCCGGGGCAGATTATATATACAAAAACAAGAAAATAGAGAAGAGATTTCGTTTTGGCTGCTGTAACAAAAATACCAACGCCAAGTTGGCTCTATGCTCTTGAGTCATCGGCCTAGTGGGATCCCCCCCGTCCCGCCAGTCGTTCCCCCACATAACGAATTGGATTCTCTTTCTTTTTCGATTTTTGTTGTTGTTTCTTTTCTGTTGTTTTCTTCTGTTCTTTCTTTCTTGTTTCATGTTTGACGCAAGTAAACAAGCAGCATGCGAAAGTGAAACGAAATACGCGATAAATTCCCAACCTATAGGATCGGGGAGCAGCTCGATGACACACCAACAGCTCTACATAGTAGCTCCAAGATAGCAGCCCAAATTAATAGCTCAACTCCGTTACACAGCCAGAGCCAGTAGCCGGAGCCCCAAAAGATGCTCTATCTAAGGTGGATTTCCCACTGCATTTCTTCTACTGTCTTCGGCTCTCAACTTGTATGCGGGAGATTTCTTATCCGCTGTCTGCCTCGAATAAAATTAATTTAATTTATTTTACAAATTTCGTTATTTATTTCCAACGTTTCTTCTATCTATGCGAGAGTATCTATCGCATTTCTGTCGGGTTGCTGCTCTGCTGTTTGCTCTGCTGTTAAGTTTGACTTTTATAAGATTTTAATTTGAGTGTTATTGTGGGGGTCTGAAAGCGGACACCTCGCTGCATTTGTTTCTTTTTCTGTGAGTATTCTATTGGGCTGTTAATCAAATTGAATTGTTGTGGATGCTGCTTGCTGCTGCCTAATTAGTTTGTGATTAAAGTCAACTTACTATAAAAACTGTTGTCTTCTGTCGTGATTGTTCCTTTTGTGGCAGTGATTTGTAGATAGTTTTGATGGAAATGTTCAACAAAGAAGTTGCCTCTCTGCTGCCTGCTCGCACTTTAAGCTCTGAAAGGGAACTGCTTGAAGCCCTGGATTGCCTTCGATTGTGTTCCATTGATCGTGCCAACCGACGACTGTTTTGCAGCCACATACTGGGGGGGGGCCCAATGTCTGTGTTTACTTAATGTAATCGCCTGGAGAGGCTGTTATTGGGTGACGGTGCCAACCTGTTGGGGCACACCACCGCCATTCCAGGAATGGCCACTGTCTGGCTGCTTTGCCAAGCAATTGTTATCTGCCAGATACAGATACAGCCGCCAACTGTATTTATAGACTTTATAGTCTGCTTAATTGTTGCCCCCACGTGAGGCAGACACACGCACTCACAAATCAAAAAAAGAACTTGCAACGTAATGAATGAAATTTGTCAATTTAATGGGCTTTGCACACAAAGATGTACAGACAGAGTCCCTTCCTCCGCTGCTGCTGCTGTTCCACCGCTCATCTTCGTCACATTTTTGCGCTACATTTGCCAAAGTTTTGAATGAAACCCAAATGTAATTTTTAAAATTGAAAATGTAGCCAAATTACGACGAATTCTGTAGGGCAGTGCGTAAAATGTCAGATCAAAGACAGATCGCTACGCTTGCGTATCTGCCATGTTGCATGCAGCATCTTGCATCTGTTCTTGCCTCGAGGAATGCGTTAATTTGTCAATTTGGCAACTTTGCTGCTGTGCTGCTACCATTGATGGCGCTGGCGACTGGCTCTGGTAACACAACATCATTATTGTAGCAACTGTTTCCATCTCCGCACCCCATTAATCAGACCCACTAGCGACTCCCTGGCAGCGACCAGACAAACACACACACGCGCTGGCCAATTCATTTAAACGCTTCCAATCCCATCAAGAATTTCCTTACTATTTATATCAGCAATTTAGCATGGCCAGACAGGAACTGGTCCACTGACCGACCAGTTTCCCACTCAACCGAAACTTTCCTCAAGAAATAGAGCCGATACGAGATGTGTATGTGTGTGTGTGTGTGTGTAACCCCCTCGATTAGTTAATAATTTTGTTCATATTTCGCGTCCCAAAAGATAAATTTGCATGATGAAGCGAAACTGCTTTATAAATAAACGCGCGGAACGAAATGGATCCGATGGCCACAAGACGGAGCCTCTCGAGAGATGTGCTGCTGGTGCGGAGCGGTTCCCCAGTGATGAATGAATGTCAACTGGAAATGGGTTTTTCTTTCTTTCATTCGGTGCCTACTTTTCCTCTAATTAATAAATACACATGTACATATCATCCGCGAGGAGTGGGTGTATCCGTGGATATCCAATTTTCGCCCACTCAGGAGGGGGAGCCGTGTAAACAATTACATTTCCCAAATATCTCCAAACATGAATTCTAGAAAATATTTCAAGTGCCTTCAAGTAGCTGTGTTCTCTTGAAGGCAATTTGGAAACCGCCAATGTCGGAATTGCATCGAATTCGCCCTCTCGCACTGCCCGCAAATAGAAGATGGATGCCTAGTCATACAAGTTGTGAATCGATTGCCATGATAGATCGATGCATTAGAATGGAAACATGTGAAGACTTCCCATTTGGCACACACACTCGTAGAAGGTGGGATCTGCATTCACTCTGCGGAGCATTTCCTCCATGTACTCCAAAGCCTATAGATCCAAGATCAGCTATCATTAATGTATGTTCCAGATATGAATATTCTGTAGTGGAACCTATCCTAAGAATGGTACGAGCATAATCTATGGCCTGCTCCTCCTACATTCTCTCACTCTTTTCCCGCCAGCTGCGTGTTGCCGTCGGCAAATTGAATTCTTAAAGTAATCCAATCGGTGGCTCACCTGTAGTTTGATTATTTATGAATCTGCTTGATGTGGTTGTATATATCCGTGTTTGTTGCTTTGCTTTAGTTTTGTTTTTGTGCTTTTGTTACACTTGGGGACTCTCCGATTTCGATTTTTGATATATCCAAACAAAAGATGATGTTTTGGGTGGGGGGTCGGCTTATGTGCCAGGCACTATCACACACACAAACACACACACTCTCGCACACACAGTTATGTACGAGCTTTAACACTTTTGCACCACCACTGGAAGTGGCGCCACTTGTGCAGGGCCGCACATCATTCTTACGCACTGTGCGAACACGTGAGCTCCTCTCGTGGAGCTTTGCTCTAACTGTGCCGCGACTCGGACCGTGCCAGACTAACGCACGTCAAAAGGTGCGACACTGAAACAGTGCCAGCTAAAAGATGGCCGCCAGCAGATTGATTAGATTAATTTATCTTTCTATTTTGTTGTCGTTTTCGTGTGCGTTAATTTGTTGCATTTCATTTCATTCATTGAGAAATTATATTTAAATATTTTGTGCGAGAGTCGAGCGAAAGGCCGCCGGATCCGGATCCGGATCGAAGTTGAGCGACGCGACGTGAGGCAGCGAACCGAACGGCGAACAAAACGAACCGCAGCGTGGCAGCGCAAGAGAAAAACTGAAGGCAGAAATTGGAAAAGGCCAAATGCAATGGCCAACAAATCTGGTTGGTGCCGCCGACACTGGCATTGGTGTGTGCGAGCGAGATGGGTCATGTGTCTGTGCTGTTCGCTCTAGAGGGTGTGATACGCACACTGTTAACATCGAGACATGAAGTAACTATATAAGGTGGTCTCGTCGGGCCCGTTTGTCACTTATCTATGCTGCTTGTGAGTGCGAGTGAAAGGCTTCTGCGCAGTAAGAGTGAGTTTAAAGTTGCCCATTACATGAAAATGAGTTTAAGCTATTTTGTTTAATTTGGTGGGGTTAATATACAACCTTTCGCATTAACGATCACGCACTGAACATTTAGTGACCGAGCACACCCGAACGCCACCAATCCGGACCACCTTATATAGTTAATCATGGTTAACATCGAGAGAGCCGCAGTGAGCGAGAGAGTGTATTCTACACTAGAGGCCAGAAATAGTGATGCATTTATGTAGAGCACTAAGCAACAGCTGATGAAGGGTTCTAGAAATATGTATGTACAAACAAGCATACAAACATTTAAGTATGTTTCTACATTTATTTTGAAAAATATATATATTTTTTTGTCATTATAGAGCTTTGTTTTAAGTATTATTTGTGTTGATACCTGCATTGAAATTCTGTCCAAAATTATATACATATAATTATGAAAAAGTACAGCTGCTAAAAGTATATACAGATATGTTCCACTAGACAGGACTGTGGCTAGCATCTTTCTTGATTTGTTTAATACGCCGCACACTTTTTGGTGCCGCGACTGTGCTGTGGGCTTAGCAACGCAACAAATGCTCTCTGCTCTCACATGCTCTCTCTCTCTCTCTCTCTCTCTGCTGTATGATCAGCAACAGTTTGAGAGCCACTGCTTTGTGCAAATGAAAGAGCAGATAAACAGGTTGTAAGACGCCGCCCCTTCCAGGTTACCTGTTCCCCGCACACACACACACAAAGAAACTGCAGACACAGACACACACGCACACAGCCACAATGGAGCAGCAACAAATTTGTGATTGGTCGGCCATGGCAGCGACATGCGCAATGGTCGCCATATTGAAAAGTGTAGCTGTAATTGCATCCTATACGATGTTCATACATAGTTACATTTGTGTGTATGTAATGTACATGCACATGTACATGTGGATATGTACTGCATAGGCATTGTACATATTATGCTCACTAGCTGCTGCTGCTCCTGCATTCCCATTTTAATTATGTGCCTGCGCCGCATTTGTATCTCATATCAGTGCATCTTGGCTTGGGTTTCCGTTTTGCCACACAGCCGTAATTACAATTACGAGTGCGCACTGCTTGCCAGGACCGATGCCAGGATGCGTGGGTGCGTGGCTGCTTGCACGGTTGCGGCTTCTTCGGTTTCACCTGAACTGAATGCAATTTGAAAATGGAAATTCAATGGATTAAAGTGTGTTCTTTAATATTAAATTATTATTGCTGCTTTTTTTTGATTTTATTTTTATATTGAATAAACAGGGAAAACTTTCCACAAAATAAACACTCTTAAAAGTTATTTCTTTAGCATTTTTTGGATACCATAAGCGGGCCATGGATCTCTCGTACGACCACCCAAAATGAATGTAACAAAAACTAGAAGGAAAGGTAGGAACATTTATTAAAAAACTCCACAATTTTGATGGATTGATGGGGCGCCAGGCTGTGGCTTCTAATCAAGATCGTCCACAGCCCACACATATCCTATCCCATACAATATTTGTAGATCGATCTCCCCTCCCGCTGGCAATTTCCCGTCTCACTTACAGCATTGGACACATTTTTGGCGCCACAAAACAACCAAAAATAAGTGTTAAAAAATTAGAAAATCGTAAAATTTACATAATAACAGATCATATTTCAGTGGAATTAGGCGGAGGCAGAGACAGCCAGCGACAGCGACAACGACAACAGTTGGGAATGTCAAGAGAACGAGAAAACACATAAAGATGATCATAAAACAAAGTTGGAACGTACAAGTCGGAGTCGTATTCGATGCCCACAAAATGTTAATGAAAAAGTGCGATAAAAATCTTGTCGAACATGAATGAGAAAAACGAGGCAGAGGCAACACCACAATTCTGTGGATCCATCGGTTTGGGGGAGAGAGAGAAAGTCCCATCAACCGCGTCATCTGTCTGATGTCCGGATACCCTCCTGCTGCCCCTCAGCCCTGCTCTGTCCTCTATCGCTGGTGTTAAGAATGAAGATAATAACGAGGCTGGCACACGCGCGCCTAAACTCTTCAACAGTCACCTGCTGTGCAGCGGCCCTCGGCTCCAGCCCGTGTCCATGGGTAAGCACAATGCCCCGCCAGGCGCCTGCACACAGCATCCACTGGATGCCGTACCGCAGCGCACCGCATTATGAGCCATGGCATTGCCGCAGATGATTAGAAATGGTAAACAAACATTTAAATTGTATGGAAGAGTATTTTGATGGTCCCTGGGCCATTTGGAAACGTGCGCACATTGTTAATCATCTGGAAACGGGCCATAAAGCAGCCTTCATTGGCCATTATTAATTTAGTTGAAATTATTATTAATTTTACGCCATAAATCTAAACCAAACTGAGGTCCGTCCGTGTGTGGGTAATTAGCTTTGAGTGTTTCGGGATTGGGCGTTCATTTGCCTGGTCAATCATAAATTAGTGGCGACTGACTTGTGTTCAGATTTCCAGTCAATGCCGGAGCCTAAAATGCTAAGAAATTATGTTAATAACCAGCACCAAGCGGGTAATTATGCAGCATGTAAAAGCCTGAACGATAAACTCTCTGAATCGTTTCGTAATACCCAATTTCGAGGAGGTGTCCCAGCCCACCGGAAATTTAAAAAGTTCTCTCACGCGCGCACTGCTGCTGCTCCGCCGATAATTGGCCTCCAATTCAATTACCAACTGGCAGCAGTCCCTGCCCTCCGCTGCAGCTAGCTGCAGGATCCTGTAAAGAGAGAGGGGACTGTGGCTGTGCAATTGCCTTGTAATTTGCCACAATTATTCATATTAAAAATGAGTTAAGCGTCGGTCGCCCTGGGTGCCCGCGAAGTGCTGGAAGAAGTAAGTAATTTTCACGCGTGGGTAACATTAAACGATGTTGCGGCCTGGTCAGGGCAGGGAGCCATAATAATCGCCGACACATAAATATTACAAGCATCTGACAACTGAAAATTATCTCCTTCACTCACGAGCCATTTAAATCAATTTTACACTTCGGATTTCACAGGCGACCGGCAGTCCGGCCGGCCCACAAGGATGCGGACACGATACGGGTCGGGTCTCGTGTCTCGTGGCTGGATAGGGAACCTGAAAATTGAAATTTATTGATAAAATGATGACAAACGAACGAAAATAAGCGAATGCGGCAGCTGCAAGGTGGTCCCGGGGGTGTGACGTGAGAAGCTGAAGCTGAAGCTGAAATTTAAGGCCACGGCAACGATGAATATGTAGGAACAAATATGTGGTTATATTTATGATCAAGATTGGGACTGATTAGGGTTGTCAGGTGGTAGAATGTCTGTGCTGGACATATGTATAAGTATGCAAGCCAAGGGATGGTCCAAGAATTATGCATAAATATTTTCGAACTATTCTCCGGGATATATTATATTCCAGCAAGAGTTTTTCCAACACTATTCCGTCACTCGACAACCCTGTGCACATGCCTCACATTTCGTTGTGGTGTCATAAACGTTGCTTGCCAGCCCGTGCCCCCAACCCCAACCCCATCCACATCCACATCCCCATCTCCCCTTCCCTGCTCCATTTGGCGAAAACGTTTAAACCAACAATTACGCGAGCATAAATCAAACAGTCGAGTAGAGTGTCGAGGAGCCAGGCGGGCGGTCCGATCCGGGCTCTCTACGTTCTGGGCTCGCGTGCACTGAGAGAGAGAAGGTGCCTGCCTGCCTGCCTGCCAGGAATGCCAACCAAGCGACCAACCAACCGACCAACCGATCCGACACCATCTGCTGTCACAGGCGGCAACGCCTTGGCCGGCCCGGCAATCCCAGCCTGGACTTGCACTTGGTGCTGGAGTTGGAGTTGGCTCATCTTCCCCTTTGGTTTCAAGTGTCAATAAATAATCGCACGCCCAGCCCCCCAATGCCTGCTGATGGTGCGGAATTCGCTGATCTCGTTCTGATCGCTGGCCCAAGATTAGATTTTGATTCTCTTCCACCATCTCCCATCTGCCAGGCCATCCGAGTTGCTGTGTGGAGCCCGCCCAGGCGGGGATTCTTGCTTGCTGCAAACATTTAAATAATTTTCATATTAATTAAATAGTTGGAAACAATTTGCACTTGTCCTGGGACAGTCGGGACAGTGGGAGTGTCAACGCAGTGGGAGGCTGTCCAATTTGTAGATAAGCCCAAGGGGAGATCCCATTTGAGTTGGAACGGATATGCTCCGCTGGCAATGGTGCCTTGTGCTATCCCAATTTAATCATCGCTGACACTTATAAATAACCAATTTCCTCTCGCTACCAGAATTGGTGTCGAGAGGCAACGGCAAATAAAACCCACACACGCAGGAGACGGCGGGTGGCGAACCGTTGAATAAATCAATGCCACAAAGACACACAAAAATTGAATTGTGTGCAACGCTCGCGGCACTTGACCAATGCCCCGCCCGACACAGGGAACCGCGGTCGCCAGCACCGCTCCAGTCCGGCATATCGAACTGCCTCTTGGTCCAAGATGAAGCCTCTGCCAAAGGTGTTAATATTCAATTAAAATTCTAGGCACACAAGTCGAATGGCCAATAAATTAGCGACCAACAAGCGCGGGATGCCAATTTCAATTTGTTTTCGTATCACTCTGGCGTCGTGGCGAGAAGAGGAGTCTCGGCTTGACCCCAGGAGCCAGAGTCCCCTTGTCCTGGCTGTGGGAAAGCCTCCAATACACACACTAATCAGATCGGAAATGGAGAACCCTGGCCAAGGGTTCCATGCCATATCGATGGCATCGTCTCAATCAGGCAACAGCTCAGACCCGAGACCGAGCCTCGTGCTTCGCTCTGCATGGGATCTTGTAATCGATGTTGTACTTGGACATTTCTGCTTACACCAATGCTCGACATGATATCGCTTTAATGGTGCCACAGACGACCGATTGACTGTGCGACAGCAGCAGCAGGAGGAGCTCGAGGAGGAGCTGGAGGAGGAGGATGAGCAGACGAAGACGAAGACTTGTAGCTACAACAGCGAGATATTTATCGCCCCAGATTGTGATGGCATAGGGAGAGAGATGAGCTGAGATCCGTGGGGGGTCCTCATGATTGTGCTGGCATTCCAGGTCTTCCTACAAAATGTGTCCACTGCATGCGGTCCGGGAGCGTACTACCAATTGGCATTGTGGGGGGATCTGATCTGATCTGATCTGATCCCCGATCCTCGATTGATATACGATCACTGATTGAGTTTTAGCCACAATTAGATGCGATTGTTTTCGATCTACAGCCGGCCATTTGGCACTCTCAGGGAAGTCTTCAATGAAATTAAGATTCTCATTATTTATGTACGAGTCGCGTGTGGGCGGGTGGGCGGGTGCCCGGCGGGGGCAGGTTCCATTAGAGACATTAAAATAATTTCAAAAGACATAAATTTTGAATTATGGCCACACAACGTGGCCACGGACACGATCCCGTGTGCATGTGGTCCGCTCACGATGTTGCCAGAAAAATATTTTAAATCAATTTTTGCCGACTTTTGCCTAGGAGAACTCAGCGGTGCAGTGGAGGATGCAGTGGGGGTACGGAGTCTGCTGTGTGCCAAGTGTTTTCACTATAATTACAGACAATTTCAAACATTCACCGTCGTGCCGGGACCTCCGCTCCCTCGGCTCCACTCTTTCGCCTGCTGAGATGGCCATTTAAATTGATTTATGAGCGCCTGATCGGGCGCATTTGTCCAGGGGGGGAGGAGGCGAGCAGGCGGGGGCCAACGTCAAGCCCGTACATCATGGTCTGCTTTTTCGCCCAGTTGCTGCTAATTAAATTTGCATAAATGGGCGCGCGCACTCATTTGCCATCCGTGGGCGTGGCACAATGGACAGCTGCCACTTCCTACCCATTGCTAGCAACAGTTAGGTAGTCGGCAGGACGCACAGGATTGCTGATTGTTGAACCCAACCCTCGTCAGGGAGTGGAAGATGACGTTGAAGATGAAGATGAAGACATGGCCCAATTTCAGTTTGCCCCGAGGCCAGACAAGACCAAAGGGGGTCAAGGGGTCAGCAGTAGTTGTAGTTGCGGTTCTGGAAAACAATGGAAACTTTAATTGATGCAAGATGCCGATCCCCCAGCCGACATTTGTCAGCGATCCTTTGCTTACTTTTGATTGCCTGGGAAATTTGTAATTTAATCAGCATGACATTGTCCCCGGTCCTGTAACAATTGCGTTTTGACTTTGTTAATTCCTCAGCATGATCCAGAGACATCCTAATTAGGCTGTCGATTCAAAGGCTGTCTGTCCCTTAAGTGGAGGAAAGACAAAAGTGAAATGATTTGCTCATTCGATCTTCATTTTGTTGGGCAATAAACTTGGATTGCTGCTTCCTATCACTCTGCATTATATATGGGGTAAATCGAGGATAAACCTTCACTCCAAAATCAAAGTACCCTCTGGCAGCGCATAATAATCGTAACAAATAATGAGAAATAACTTTGCACAGAACGAATTCCAGTCCATAAATGAGAAACTTTTCGCAAACGAAAGTGTCGATAGGCGGGTCAAAGAATGAGAGAGAGAGAGAGAGAACGGGAGAAATAGAAAGGAAGGAAGTGCCATAAAAATGCAATTTTAGATTCCATCAACTGATAAGAAAAGTTTTTAAATTAGCCAACAAAACGGAATAGGAATATGAAACGATGAATGTGTGCGAGTGTGTGTGTATAAATTGGAAACTGTAAAGTGAGCAACAGCCAGCGCAGGCAGCAGCTCACAAATGTTTGATTAGAAAACAGCAAAAAGCAAGGACAACAGCGAGGGGGGAAACTAGAACACTGCCACCAGCACCGTATGCGGAACGGAACGGAAACGCAACACAACGGCACAGCAGTCGTCACAGTCGTCGTCCCACAAATGGCCTGCGTCACGCCAAAATACCGTTAGAAAGTTTCTGCAGTTTGCACTTTGGCCTGGCGGGAAGACCACCCACCTGCCCCCTGCTCCATCCTCCATCTTTTCAGCATTTACCTGCCAGGCGAAGGAACAATGCTGAATGGGAAGGGGAGAGAGGAACAGGCCTCATACAATACTAAAGTACCCAAGGAATGGAGGGAGAGAGAGAGGGAGAGCAAAAGTATCAGTTACAGTTGGTTTATCAAATGCCAGAGATCGCAAGTGGCACAGATTATGAAAATAATCAAAAAGGATGCGATGCGATGCACAGGGAAAGGAAATGCAGAGAGGGGGGGAAAGCGAAACAAAGTGAAATGTAAATGGAAATGGGAATAAGAATGAGAACGATATTGGAAATGGCAAATGGAAATAGAAAATGCATTGAGGCGCAGACTTTCGGCATCGGCGGAATCTTAAAGTGCGGATCTAGATGGGCAGACGGGACTGAGCAGGCAGGGCAGGGCAGGGCAGAGACAACGCTCAAGTAATTAACGCCCCGATAATGGGCAGCGGAGCAAACTGACAGCCGCATCCTACTCGAGACTCAATACCAAGCCAAACAGTAGCCGCGGCGACGGCGACGGCGCCTCGAGGATTTGCGCAAATGTTAATGATGATCTTCCCAAGGGATGATGCTCATGTGTGTGTGTATGTTGGCTGTGCTCCTGTTGCTTGTTGTTTGTTTGTTGTTTTTATGCTCTGGAACCGATCTGGTGTTAATCCTGAGGGCGGCTCGTTGTTTGTTTTGTTTTGCTTTGTTTTCGATAATCGCTGATGCGATTTGAATTAATTCTGGCTGCTAGTGGTTTGTCGGTTGAACTGCTAGTTGGAGACATACCTTAAATGCAGCCATTAAATGTTTGCCATGCCTCGAATTAATCGCAATTTGAAGATAACTTTCCAGGCAGACGAAGAACTGAATGATTGCTTGCAATATTAATGATTTTCATTAATTAATTCTGATTGGAATTGCCCATTTACAGTCTTACGAAATTCCGGTAGTTTCCAGTGCTGTAAGCCGCGACTATTTCCGTGCCTATTTGGTGTATTAGTTGATGTAAAAATCAACAGAGGGCGCCAGCACGGAGAACGTATACAAATGCTCATACATACCAGACAAGCAACAAGTGTTCAGGTGCTTATATTTTTCTATTGACCTGTTTTTGTAAACCTTGTTTTATAAACAGTCTAGTGTATGGGCGTTTCTCAAATAAGCCAGCTTGTAGAAAATTGATTCACCAAACGGTTAAAATTACAGTTTTAGTTCTGAGAGTTCTAACTAGCTGGTAAAATTAAATAGAACATAAAAAATTGGAAAATGATTTAGAATTACGTTATATTTATGGTATATTTTTAAAATAAGAAGGTATATTTTGGTATTCTTTCAAGGGTTTTGCGGTACTTATCGATAATTCCACGGTCACGCTGGCGGTCACACTGGTCTTCGGTTGGTTTTTATTATTCTTCAACAATTATATTTTTAAATACAAAATTAAAGACGCCTGTCGCTGTAGGGAATATTGTGAAAGCAACAAGCAGTTTAGTGGAATCACCTAAATGCGATACAGTTTAAAGTGGAAAAGATGTGATGGACATTTCGACAGGGAAACGCAGCATTACGCACACACTGCCGTTCATACATATGCAGCAGCGCGTACATATAGACGACGAGGTCTACGTTTTTCGTCTACGTTTCAATTCGATTTTCGGAAATTTCACCTTCGCTGTTTTTCGGCTATTCAAACTTGTTTTGTGTTGCCACTCTGCCACAGCCAGCCCCGCCCCGCCCCCTCTTCGACGACCGACCCATTTGCAGCCGCTCACTTTTTAATTTTTTGCTTACGTATTACATGTGGCAGTGTGCGTGTGCGTTCGCGTTCGTATTTTCCAACAAATATGGGTGCTAATTTACATTAAACATGGAATGTGAAATGCAGAAACGGGCATAATTTCACGCGCATTCAACCCGAAATCAAGTTCTTGCTGCCGTCCGTCCCTGCGTCGAGAGGCACGTGCCTGTGTGTTTGTGTGTGTGTGTCACAGCGTGTGTGAAAGTGCTTTATGCTCGCTAAAAATAATATTGTACATATGTTTGGTAAAATGTGTGAATAACAGTGGGAGAGTAGTGCACATCATATGTATATATGTAATATATAGCTACGTAGTTCTCAAATGTGTGTCAATATGTATACCAAAGCAGCAGGTGCAAATGCAGTGTTATAAAGCGTTGCAATCTGGCGTGTCTTTGAGTGTGTGTGTGCTGCGCGTTTCGCAAACATATGGGAAATAATAATAATAAATATTTCTTCTGTCTTCTCTTCAGAGATAAACGCACATCACGTGATGCTAAATGCTAAGCTATAACAAATCAAAACGAGAGCTGTCCAAATAATAATACAACGACAACGAGAAAATCCAATGTTAAATACTATCACAAAAACCCATAAACCGCCCTGAGGAAGGAGGAGAGGACCTTTAAACTCTTCTAAGTTCTTTCCTTTTTTTTTGTTTATTATTATTTTTGTTTTGTTTTGTTTGGAGAACGTGCCTTCTTTTTTTTTTGGCGTGCAACACTTTTTTCGCGATTTCTGTGGAAAAGTTTTGCATCGTTACCAAAAAAAAAGATACACGTCGACACATACGGCCGCTAAGATTCCAAAGCCCACGGGTACTAAACTGCAGCGTCTCAAGGCCAAGGCGGCTGCCAGTCAACATTACGGCAGTGGCAATTATCACAAATCCGGGAGCAGCCACAACAGCAACAACAACAACACCAACAGTGGCGGTGGCGATGTAAATTTTGGGACACAAGGCGTCTACAATTATCAACGCGGTGGCGCTGCCGAGGAGCGTAGCTTTGCTGCGACGTCGGCGCTGGCGGCGGGAGGGGTTGCAGCTGCCACAGTCACAGCGACAGCCACAGATGTTGGCGAGAAGTCATATCAATATAGCAGCAGCAACAACAACAACAATTATCAAAAGTCAAACCACACCAGTGCCAATTACAACAATAATAATAATCAAGAAACCTCAACAAACCTGCCTTATCAGCCACATCAGCCTCCGCAACAGCACAACCACACGATGATGATGACCAAACAAAAGAACACGCTGGCCGAACGCCTCAACATCGGGGATGAGGTGCGCGAGCTTAAACTCGGCTCCACCTTCAATCCGAAGAACACCTCCACCGCATTTCACACAATCAAATGTAAGATTGGACGCATTAAAGGTCGAATCGCTTCTTACACTACTTCTTCCCCTCTGTACTCTACGCCATTGCAGATGACTTCAAGCCAGCGAGTGTGGATACGAGCCGAATGGCGACAGTGGATGTTGGCTCAAATAATCAAGTTACTGTTATCGTGCCAAATTCAGGTGAGTGCAGCAGTCAATTCAATTTCAATTAGAGTAAATGAGATGTTGATTAGGCAAATCCCTGATTAAGTTCGCTGCAATTAGCAAAGCAAACTTGACACTGATGTAATTTATTGACACGCACTTAATACACGCAATACGAAGAACGAGTCGCATGCAAATTGAACCGAGAAAAACGAGACGCTGACAAGATATCTTCGAGTAGTTAGTTATCGATTGACTTCCAAAGCAAAGGGGGAATATAACAGAGAGTTTTGATGTGTACACAGACCTCGTGTCAGCTTCCTAACCTACATAACTCAGCCCAGTAATATCTACTTTTTTAAGTGGACTATAATCGCTTCATTCGATCATTGGCTTGTAAATTGAATGTGGGTTTCCACACCACAAGTGAAAATCGTTGGATGAAATGGACTAAGTGTGGATTTCCGTAGACTTCAAACAGGCTTGTGGTTAGGTTTGGGCTCCACTGTCTGACTGATGACATAATTTCGCCGCATTATGCGATAGGAGCTCACTCCGCACGGCAGCTCACACACAACTTACGAGCCACTTACATTCATAGATACAAATTAATGGGTTGCCCCTCCTGTGTGTTATTTTGTTTAGACAAAAGACAGCAGCCCCAGCCCCAGCCCCTGCCCGAAGCCCAGCAGCAAAGGGTAGCCAGAGCTGGAGGAGGAGGAAAAAGACTGAAAACCAAATTACATCAAGCCAGTCAAAATGCAGCCAAGCGTTCAAGTTTTTCTCTCAGTTTTTGTTGTTGTTGTTGTTGTACCCAGAGCATTATTTTATGCTATGCTCTTTGTGGCCAGACACTGTCTGTAGGTTGTCGACGGTCGATCATCTGTTGTTGTTGCTGTTGTTGTTGCTGTTGGTGATACACTCATTGCGGCCGAGTCTTGGCTTGGGTAACGCTTCGTTGATTGCGGGTCGACGAGTCGCCAAAGAGTTTCGGCAGCGACAACGATGCGTTGAATTCGTACTGCCTGGCATTTGGTCAAGTGTGGGTGGCTCGGCTCACGAAGCTTTTACATTAAAGCGCTGCAGTAACGGTTTCATTTCTCGCTCCCGGATGCAGAATTTTAAGCTCATTCGCTGTGCATTCGCCACAGCTGCTGCTGTAAAATAAAAAAATTCTAGTGGACCTACACCTAAAGTGACATTTATATTTCTGTTAACATTGCTCTCACAATCTGTCCCATAACGCATTCGCTTTGGTATATTGGCACTAATTTCCTTTCGATCACTCGGATAACGTTCCTCCTTCCACTTCGGGGGCTTCTTTGGAGTTTGGTGCTGTTACCTTTATGTAATTTTAAAAGTTCAACCAGAATGTTATTCACATTTTTGTTGTAGTTTTTGTCTGAATCACTCGATGATCCGGGATGGCTTGGCCCTACGGAAGGAGTTGTTTCTATGGAGAGAATAGGTCCTATGGAAGGAGTTGGTTCTTTGGGGGGGAAGGGAGGAGTAAGTCCTACAGAAGGAGTGGTTTCTATGGAAGGTCCCACGGATTTAGTTGGTTCTTTGGATGGAGAAAGTCCTACTGGAGGATTTGTGAGTGCGGGATGATGTTTTACTCCGGGATAAGGGCATACGTTTCCTGGAAGACAGAAGGCTCCGCTCTGACAGTAGGCTCCTGCAGGTTTCGGGCAATAAGCTCCCGGCGGTAGTGTTACGGGACGTGGTCCATCAACATCGTGTCCACCCGGTTCATGCAGTGGGCATGTGTTTCCTGGCGGACAGTATAAACCTCCCGCGCAGTAGGCTCCTATTGGTGGTGGGCAAAAAGCTCCCGGCGGGAGAGTTAAGTATGGTCCGCCTGGACGTCCAACTCCAGGTACTCCAGGTCCATGCTGCGGGCATCTTTTTCCTGGAAGACAGTAGATCCCGCTTTCACAGAAAGCTCCTGCAGGTTTCGGGCAATAAGCTCCCGGTGGCAGTGTTACGGGACGTGGTCCATCGACTCCGTTTCCTGCCGATTCTTGCAGTGGGCATGTGTTTCCTGGAGGACAATATAAACCTCCCGCGCAGTAGGCTCCTATTGGTGGTGGGCAAAAAGCTCCCGGAGGGAGAGTTAAGTATGGTCTGCCCTGATGACCAACTCCGGATCCATGCTGCGGACATCTGTTTCCTGGAAGACAGTAGACACCTCCCTGACAGAAGGCTCCTGCAGGTTTCGGGCAATAAGCTCCCGGCGGCAGTGTTAGGGGACGTGGTCCATCAACTCCCTGTCCTACCGGTCGATGCTGCGGACATCTGTTTCCAGGAGGACAGTAGAGACCTCCCTGACAGTAAGCTCCTACTGGTGGAGGGCAAAAGGCTCCCGGCGGCAGTGTTAGGAGACTTGGTCTGATCGTACGATAACAGAGCTTCATGAGCTCCACAAGGACCTCTATCAGTGTCACCATTTGGGGGCTCTTTTCGGCTTGTGAAATGATCTGCACAGCGTTACTCAGCTGAGCCTTCGTTTGGGCGTTGACTTGCTCGTTTTTCATGATCCTTTCTAACAAATCCCTCAGCTGCAGCACATTGGGCTCGGTGGTGGCGATTGCGTTGTGAAAGTACGCAGCCAACAGGACACCTAGGGACAACACTTTTAATCCAGAAGTCAAAGTAGATCAGCGGTTCCTAACATACCATAAAGTATTCTCACGTACAGCTTCATGCTTCCTATGTTTTCGTTGAACTGAATGTAGTCGGAGAGAATTTTCGATATATATTGTGTGCGCGATTCGACATGGATTGTTCTTTAACGAATCGCATTATACTGTAACTAAAGAGCTTATCTACTAATCATTCAATGCATTTTTCACAAATTTCAAGGTCAACGGGGGCTACATTTTTGCTGATACATTTAGGCCACCGTTTCCCTTGTTTGAAATTGTCTGAATCCATCTCCCACTTTTTCCATTGGAGCCCGAAAGTAACTTGCTGTCTGCCGTGTACTAAATTATAAAGTTTTATTTACTTAATCGATTGTGGGAAAGGGCTAATTCGTTTAGCCTGCATTGCTCGAATTGAAATTGATTGGCTCCATCAGCTTACCGTCTGCATAAATCTCAACAAGTGTGCCAATGTTGTAGAGCGCCGAGCTGCTCTTCTTTAGTTTTGTTCCGGTCTTATTTAAGAAATTCGAGAACATTTCGTTAACTTTCCAAATGACTGCAAATGTATTTATGGGTAGCTGAAGGCAGAGTAAAGCTACTAGGATTTTAATATCCACATATCAACGATAACTATCAGCCACTTACCGAAAAGCAGCAACGACAGCCTCATTTTGGTCGTTGCTGTGGTGGCAATGTGCCTCGGGAGACTTAAAATCTGTCACACAACACTAGAATGTTATATGGGGAGAGCAGCATGACAATTGGAATTGGATAAGCAATGCCAAAAATATTTATTCTCGCAATATTTAGCTATTGGTTTTGTGCTGAGCTGTTGAGGGCTAAATGAAAGAGATTCCCTGCCTACGCGGGCGAGAAATTGGACTTACATCAGTAAGTTGGGTTGCCAGAATCAAGACGGAAGTGAAGTAAACACCTTGAAAAAGTGTCGCTTGTCTTTATTAACCCAGCGCTGGCTTATCCACTGAGGGGAGAGGGAAACACAAGAGCAACACGTCTAACGGCGCACTCATTCCATCAAATGCTCTATTTTGTTGCTTTTATGCGAGCGTTATTTCTTGGACTTTATCTGCTTTTTGGTGTGGGTGTGAATGTATCAGCGATACAGCTGATCAAGTTGTACTCGAACTCGAATGAGGTGACAAAGAGAAACGAGGAAATTAAAGACAAACAAGAACCAGACCAATCACTCTTGAACGATTCTTGCAGCATTTATTGACGTTACCAGCCAGTGATCATGCATTTTGTAGGATTGCAGGTCCTTTGATTGGGACACTTCACTGTACACCCAAATATGCCGCACTTGGCGTTGAGTGTCTGGGCCAAGCGGTCAGGGTCGACTCTGGACCTTTGATGTCCAGCGTTCAATGCCTTGGGGACGATAGCATCGAGCTGGGTCTCAAGCTCTTTGTCTTCCAGATTTCTGGTTGAGTTGGATGGCCTATTTTTTATGATATCACGCAACGCTTCCAACATGGTTAGTAGCTCTTCCTTTCCGATATTTGGTATATTAATTGTTATACCCGGCTCCGCCGATGGTGGTCTTATTATACATCCCGGTGGTTGCGCTGTTATACACACCGGCGGTGGTGTTATACACTGCGTAGTTGGTGGCGTTGTTATACACACCGGCGGTGGTGTATGACACTGCGTCGTTGGTGGCGTTGTTATGCACACCGGTGGTGGTGGTGTTGTTATACATCCCGGTGGTTGCGTTGTTGGCCCCTCGGGTGTTGTTGTAATTGGCGAACTTGTAGGCCACGTTTGAGGTGAAGTTGTTTGCACTGTTGGAGTTGACCAAGTCGGCGGAGTAAATGTTGTTGACCATGATGGAGGTGGCATAGTGGGCGTTGACCATGTTGTTGAAGTTTTTGGTGTCGAAGTCGACACAGATGGAGGCGGCCATCTTGTTGTTGACCATGGTGGAGTCGGCCAAATGGGTGTTGAAGTTTTTGGTGTCGAAGTCGGCCCAGATGGAGGCGGCCATCTTGTTGTTGACCAAAGTGGAGTCGGCCAAATGGGTGTTGAAGTTTTTGGTGTCGAAGTCGGCCCAGATGGAGGTGGCCACCTTGTTGTTGACCAAGGTGGAGCCATCTTGTTGTTGTCGGTGGAGTCGGCCGTTGTTGTTGAAGTTTTGGTGTCGAAGTCGGCCCAGATGGAGGTGGCCACCTTGTTGTTGACCACGGTGGAGGCGGCCATCTTGTTGTTGTTTTTGGTGTCGAAGTCGGCCCAGATGGAGGCGGCCATCTTGTTGTTGACCAAGGTGGAGTCGGCCAAATGGGTGTTGAAGTTTTTGGTGTCGAAGTCGGCCCAGATGGAGGCGGCCATCTTGTTGTTGACCAAGGTGGAGTCGGCCATGTGGGTGTTGACCAAGGTGGAGTCGGCCAAGTGGGTGTCGAAGTCGGCCCAGATGGAGGTGGCCATCTTGTTGTTGACCAAGGTGGAGTCGGCCAAATGGGTGTTGAAGTTTTTGGTGTCGAAGTCGGCCCAGATGGAGGTGGCCACCTTGTTGTTGACCAAGGTGGAGGTGGCCATCTTGTTGTTGACCATGGTGGAGTCGGCCAAATGGGTGTTGAAGTTTTTGGTGTCGAAGTCGGCCCAGATGGAGGCGGCCACCTTGTTGTTGACCAAGGTGGAGTCGGCCACGTTGTTGTTGAAGTTTTTGGTGTCGAAGTCGGCCCAGATGGAGGTGGCCACCTTGCTGTTGACCACGGTGGAGGCGGCCATCTTGTTGTTGACCAAGGTGGAGGCGGCCATCTTGTTGTTGACCAAGGTGGAGACGGCCAAATGGGTGTTGAAGTTTTTGGTGTCGAAGTCGGCCCAGATGGAGGCGGCCATCTTGTTGTTGACCAAGGTGGAGTCGGCCATGTGGGTGTTGACCAAGGTGGAGTCGGCCAAGTGGGTGTTGAAGTTTTGGGTGTCGAAGTCGGCCCAGACCTTGTTGTTGACCAAGGTGGAGGCGGCCACCTTGTTGTTGACCAAGGTGGAGTCGGCCACGTTGTTGTTGAAGTTTTTGGTGTCGAAGTCGGCCCAGATGGAGGTGGCCACCTGGTTGTTGACCAAGGTGGAGGCGGCCATCTTGTTGTTGACCAAGGTGGAGACGGCCAAATGGGTGTTGAAGTTTTTGGTGTCGAAGTCGGCCCAGATGGAGGTGGCCACCTGGTTGTTGACCAAGGTGGAGGCGGCCACCTTGTTGTTGACCAAGGTGGAGTCGGCCACGTTGTTGTTGAAGTTTTTGGTGTCGAAGTAGACCCAGATGGAGGCGGCCATATTGTTGTTGACCAAGGTGGAGTCGGCCAAGTTGGTGTTGAAGTTTTTGGAGGCGAAGTGGGTGTTGATGGAGGTGGCCATCTTGTTGTTGGCCAAGGTGGAGTCGGCCCAGCTGGTGGAAGTTTTGGTGTATGTGGAGGCCCAGTTGGTGGTGGCCATGTTGGTGGAGGCCAAGTATGTGGAGGCCCAGTTGGTGGTGGCCATGTTGGTGGAGGCCAAGTATGTGGGGGCCCAGGTGGTGAAGACGGCCAGGCCCAGCTGGTGGAGGCCAAGTATGTGGAGGCCCAGTTGGTGGTGGCCATGTCGGTGGAGGCCAAGTATGTGGAGGCCAATATGGTGGAGGCCAAAATGGCGGAGGTGGAGGTTGACAAACACACAGAGGCGGTTCAATTTGTGGACATTGTGGTGGTGGCGGCGGCGGTGGCAGTCTACGATGCCGTTTACATATATATCCAAAAAGCCTTCCCACGAAGCATATTAGAGTTTTTAGTCCCCATAAAAGCCCAAAAGTGCGTCCGTTTATAATC
This sequence comes from Drosophila subobscura, assembly GCF_008121235.1. Classification (NCBI taxonomy): domain Eukaryota; kingdom Metazoa; phylum Arthropoda; class Insecta; order Diptera; family Drosophilidae; genus Drosophila; species Drosophila subobscura. The sequence continues at coordinate 13,422,111 of NC_048531.1, read as the reverse complement.
GAAGTACTTGGAAATACGCCTGGTTGGGTTCTCTGTGCTTGATACACGTACACTGCATTTTCCAGAGCCGTTTGGTATTGCTGTAACTTGCAATCATGGTCGCAACACTCCTGTCCATTTATCTTTGTCGAGAAGAGCACCGCTTAAAGGATAAGGGTAAGGATAAGGATAAGCCGTCCATGTGGTATCCAGTAGGGATCCATAAAACTCACCCAGAAAATACACGGGCAGCACTCGCATCGTGCTGGATAAAATATAAATTGTGGGGTCGTGGGAGTACAGTCACTTATAAAGAGACGAAGATTTGTCAAGCGCATTGTATAACATAGCCATGAAATTCCATTTTATCAAGAGCCGTGACGGCATCTCCTTTCTTTAACCAGGGGAGAGGCTCACCGAATATTTGCTACGATTAGTGAGAAACTGATCTCGAAAGGAATGCCTAGAAATAATGTTCAAAGTTGCTGATTTGAATGAAATTGTATTTGCATAATGTGTTGTATGAGGGTGCCGTGGACTATCTTTTTTCCAGTTCCTTGACTTTCACACGAATACATTCTTTCACATCAGAATCTAGAGTTGTATTTTTCGTTCGCACTGAGAGTTGATTGCTTCGGTTTTGAACTCGACGTGCGTGCTTTCCTCTCGAATTTCGTATTATTTTTGACACATTTGAGGAGTTGTTATTGTTCTCGATAACAAAACGATATTCCCGCTGCCATCTATATTTTCTCCTTAGAACATGAACTTTTCCTCTTCTCTTGTATGGGGGAATCAACCGCTGATTCTTGTTCATTATAATAATGGTAACGGGTGGCTGTTGGAGTTTTGGGCTTTCAATTACGTTGTTTATGTTATTAATGTTGTTGTTGATGTTTGTGTTGTGTGCCACTTCTTTTTTTCTATTATTTTGCTCTATCTGACACAGCTGGAGTAAAATATCCAGCATAACGATTTCGTTCTTCGCCTCCGGCGTGGTCTCGGGACTCGATTGAAGTACCCGAGTTCCTTCTTCAATCAATTTATCGAACAGAGCGTGCAGATTAGAGAAGGAAAATGCCATACATTGCAGTTGCAGCACATCAAGTAGAGCTTAGGGAAAAGGCGATTTATTTTATGAAATTGTTTGATCAGCAACCGGAAACTCACCAGTAAAAATGAGGAAATTCCGCATTTCAAATAACACTTGGACACCTTTGATCTTGCACTGCAGACTGACTATTGGCCACAGTCTATGAGGATTTAATTCTCGCACAGTTCTGGTCTTTGATTTCATGGTACATTTGTGTTGCCTGATTAAAAGCTTAAGGCATTATTAACAGCCAATTTGAATTTAGTTAGAAGTTGACGTTGTGCGCTGTGGGGAGGACAGAGAGATTGCCCTGTGGTAAAGACGTCACCTTGTAAGTAAATTCACCTTGGCTCAGCTGACGGCCGAAGCAAAGTAGCAAAAGAAAGAAAAGAAAGAAAGAAAGCGAACTACTGGCATTGCAGCGCTCCCACTCTTCCTTCTCTCTCTCACACCCCCAATGCCATCGCCATTCTCGCTATAAATTATTTATTTATGTCAATTTCTGTGTCTGTTTTTCGCAAGCGGAAGCAGTTCTTCTGACACGCTGTGGAGTTTTCTGGTTTGTCCAACGCACCCAGAAAATATGTGGAAATTAGCCGCTTAAAAAGAGTTTTGGATTAGTCAAGTAAGGATCGTGTATCGAAGGATACACCCATTCAAAGCTGTGTCAAGATTAGAACTTGGAAAAGGTCTATTCTGTTCCACAATTCCGAGTTGGAGAACATTTCCAGACAGGAAAAGTTAAACTTGGCACTTGGCAGAGCAGGTGGGAGCTTTAATGTGCACCGAAAATGTTTATTGTTTAGCTGAATGCGCACAATGTTAATATGCACACTGAAAATTTAGAGGAGTTTCTGTTCCTATTGGGATCTTGCAGAACATATTTACAAACTTCCCACACACAATTTGCCGCACATTGAATTGAGGGCATTGGCCAACAGCTCAGGATCGATTCTCCTGCGCGTTTTGGGGTTGGAAACTAAAGCCACAGCGACGACATCGTCGAGCAGGTTCTCCAACTGTTTGTATTCCTGGTCTTCCTCAACGCTCTTGTGGATTTTCTTTAGGGTATCGCGCATGGCCCTGCACAGGGTTAACAGATCTTCCTTTCCGATTTCGGGTAGATTTAGCCTTCGAATCGGATTGCTGTCCATGTTTTTGATATCGGGCCGAAGGCGCCAGATATACTGACCTTTTTGGTACTGCGTCTCTGTCGTAGTCGGAGGTGGCGTGGGTGGTGGTTGCCGAGGGCGTGGAGGTGCTGGCCTTGGCGGTGGCGGCCGAGGTGTTGTTGTCGTTGTTGTTGTAGTTGTTGTTGTCGTTGTTGTAGTCCTTTTAGTTGTCTTAGGCGGTGGCGGTGGTGGGCGTGGTCGTGGCGGTGGCGGTGGCGGTGGCGGCCGAGGCGGTGGTGGTGGTGGTGGTGGTGGTCGAGGAGGAGGTGGCGGTGGAGGCCGAGGAGGAGGTGGCGGTGGTGGCCTAGGCGGCTCCGTCGAACGCGTATATCTTGCCGGATATACACGTGGGGGTGGTTCATTACCGAAAACACCATACCAGATCGTCGAACCGCGATATCCGCTAGGCGGGGGTATCGTGTTAGGCGTATGTCGCTTCGGCCATACTCTTGGTGGTCGTTGATTACCAAAAACGCCAAACCACAACCGCTGCCTTTGCCGCTTCTTGCAACCAGGCACCGATTTATTCGGTTTTATCAATGTTGCCACTCTACACGCTGCGGTTCTTGCATTGTCAAATCTCGATCTGGGTGGAACAAAGCTGCTGGTGACCGGACCAGGGGTAAATGTGGGAGGTTTGATGTTATTTTGGTACTCGTACACGGCCAGAGCATTCGGCAGGGCCTTTTGGTATTCCAATAGCTTGCACTCATTGTCGCAATTGTCCTGTCCGTAGACCGTTGACGTGGCAAGCAACTCTTTGAGTATTTAAGCATTAAGTAGGAAGCCACTGCTTTGTGATGCAATGATCAACTCACCCAGAAAGAGCACAGCTAACAGCCGCATCGCCTTGGCAAATGAGTGCAATTTTGCAGTACAGTCGCTTCAATAGCGTTGTGGATTAGTCAAGCACTTTGTACTCGTATAACATCCATGGATAAATGGTTTAATTTGAAAGGGAACGCCCATTCTAAGCTATGCCAAAATAAGACCTTAAGTAAGTTCCACTAATCCACAATGACAAGAAGTGGAGCATTTTTAAACAGATTAAAAAAGACAATCCAACTATCTCACACATTTTATGACTGCCTAATATTTACAAACTTCCTACACACAATTTGCCGCACATGGAATTGAGGGCATTGGCCAGCATTTCGGGATCGGTTTTGTGCCCTTTCTGCTTAGAAACTAAAGTCACAGCGATGACATCGTCGAGCAGGCTCTCCATTTGTTTGTATTCCTGATTTTCCTCTCTTTCAGCCTTGCTAATTTTCTTAAGGGTATCTCGCATGGCCCTGCACATGGTTAACATATCTCCCCTTCTGAGATCGGGTAGGTTTAGTCTTCGAATGGGATTGTCATCCATGTCATCGATATCGGGTCCACGTTTCGATATATCAATTTCGTACTTTATCGGTTGCCACCCACTGCGAGGAGCCTTCTCACAACTAGGCACCGATTGGTTCGGTTTTATCAAGTTTGCCACTCTGCACGCAGCAATTTTCGCGTTGCTAAATCTCGATTTAGGTGCGATTAAGTTGCTGTCAACTGGACCGGTGGGAAATGTGGGAGGTATGATGTTATTTTGGTACTCGTACACGGCCAGAGCATTTGGCAGGGCCTTTTCGTATTCCAATAGCTTGCACTCATTGTCGCAATTATCGTTTCCTTGGCTACTAGTCCTTCCAAGCAACCCTTATAATATTTTAGTATCTCAGATCCATCGTTTACATGGGTTCCATCCAACTCACCCAGCAAGAACACCGGCATATTCCACATTCTGTTGGAAAATGTCTCGATTTTTCCAATCCAATAACCCATTAGAGATGACGATTGGTCATGGCCATTAGGCATGAGATTACTACAATCCGTAGCGAGATTATGGTGTAACAAATTTCTCCACTATGCACGATTTCGGTGAAGCAAAAACTTACAAATAAATGAAATTTCTGTGTGGGAGTACTAAGAATGTTATGCGGATTATCGCATACAATATTCTTTCAGGTGGCAAAAGCCGCCCCTTCAGCTTGTACTCATAAGAGGCAACCCACTTGAGTGTGTTCATTTATTTATCAATTGAATTGCTGTATTGGGCATAGAGCTCAACTGTTCCCTGAGGGCACTGGCACTCGCATTTCGTTCGGGTTCGGCTCACCGCGCTTTGAATTTGTTGCTCATTATTTTGCTTATTATTATGGTTTTGCCTTGGGCAATACTTGAACTTTGAGTCTGCTGTGAGAGCTTGTCGGAGACTTGAAGCAAGCATTTCACGTATTGCATTTCTCCTATTTAAACAACGCCAAAGCATGGTATTAATTGTAGTCATAAATTTCCATATTCATTTCGGTTGGAGTTGAACTGAACTCTCGTTGAACCTGTTTATGTACGAGCAAACACTTATGGAATACTCTTTTGTTATGTTTCTAATGCAGAAAGTTCCGGTGTGCCTCATACAGTTTATAAGGGTAATCAGAGAGAGTATGCGAAGGAGTGCTTGATGATCTACGACAAGGAGACGGGTGCTATCACAATTGAGAAGCTCAACCATAACATTCAAGTGAAGAAGACAAGGTGAGTGATAAGAGAGTGATGATTCCCAGTCAGCGTCGAATTATACCGAATATTTTATGCACTTTGCAGAAGTGAAGTCACCAACAAGCCCGTGCAGCTGCCGCCGCAGAATATGCCCATGAATATGGGCCATCAAGGCCAGGTTGTGGGCACGAACGGATCTGTGCCGCCAGCCATGGCACAAATGGCACCAGGACCGCAGCCCGGACCTGGCGGTAAACTGGAGAACAGCACCATGCGGATCTCAACCAAGACAAAGGTCTCAACGGGCAGTCGTCGGAATAATATAAGTACGTAGCAGTCGATTGCAGTCAGTGCGATTGGAAACACTCATTTGAATTTGCAATTTCATTGCCTTTCAGTTGACTTCAAGCCACGCAATTCTCCGATGCAGCAGAGCTCACCTTCGCGTCCAGTGGTCACCCATCGCAGTCCGCAGTCTGCGCCAGCGTAAGTGCCTCTCCTTGGGTAGTCTGCAGGCAGCCAGCTAATGTTTTGAATTATTCTTTCAGTTGGGATGCAAACAATGCCCAACAGACGTTGCCCAGCATTCCGATGATAACGGATGACGACGACTTTGGCTTGAGGGCCGCTATGCACAATGGCGGCGGCCAGGCGAATATCTCTGGCTCCTCAACGGGCTCGTCGTCGGGGCAGCCCGACCACTATGGTGGCTCGAGCGCGTCCTCGTCGCACATGGCAAAGCAGCGGCAGGCGCATGGCAAGCGACAGCAGATGCAACAGCGATCCAGTCCACCCATGCAACAGCAGCAGCCAAACTACGGTCGTGGGGGCTACAATGGCGGAAATAACTACGCACAACAGCAGCATCCACAGCAGCAGCACCAGCCACAACGGCACTCTCCACAGCAACAGCAGCATCAGCGGCACTCTCCGCAACAGCCGCAGCATCAGCGGCACTCCCCACAGCAGCAGCAACAACACCAACAGCGGCACTCTCCACAGCAACATCAGCAGCAACATCCACAACGGCACTCTCCACAGCAGCTGCAGCAGCAACAGCAGCAGCGTGCCACATCTTACGGCCATAGCAATAATATGCCCATGGACTTGGACTCATCCAGGGAACACGATTTGGCCTCACAGTCTGTGGCACAAGCGGCTGCCGCTCTCGAACAGGTGGGTGTAGGTGTAATTTATTCTTACAACGTAACTCAATTTGTGGTTTTTTAATTCGCAGCAAATTGGCGGTGCTCTAAGTGCCTCCAGCTCAAGTTCCGACTCGGATTCCAGCGACAGTGATAGCGGCAGTGATTCTGATGACAGCACCGAGGATGATCGTCCAATGAAAGGGCAACCTGAGCAACTACAACTACAGCAGCACCAACAACAACAACTACACCAACAGCAGCCGCAGCAGCATCAGCAGATACAACAGCCAACTCCACAGCATCAACGCCATCAACAGCAGCAGTCCCAGCAGCACATGAATCAGCTGCCCAATCTGGGCTTGGGCTCCATATCACCATCCTACAACAATCATCACCATCAACAGGCGCAGATGCAGCCGCAGCAGCAACAACACCAACAACAACAGCAACAAATGTCCGGCGTATATGCGCCCAATGGTGGATTTCCAAATGATTTGCTGCAAAACGATCTGCAGTTGTCCTCCAATTCGTCCGACGATGACGATTGAGCTGCATTTAAGTTTCTATTCAATTTGCCTTCTATAACAAACAACAACAACAACAACAACAATTATTGATATTCTGTCTATATGCGTGTAATTAAGCTGTAATTATTGACGGGGGAGAATTTAATTGCTAGTGAAATTTTTTATAAATAAATTCTTAGTTCATACACGAGCATGCATGCATATACATATTAATTAATTTTTAAACCTTATACTTAAACATCCAAATGTGCGGAAGAAGAACACACTCAATACGAACACAATACGACACAACGCAAAAAACTACTTTGCCAATACATAATGTAAATTAATTTTAAAATACGAAAAATCAAATACAAAGGTTATGTGAAATTTGGTTGGTAGTCCTAAATAAGAAAGAGCTCATATATGTATAGTACTCGTACACCAACAATATTCAACAACACCAGCAACAAGCAAACGAAGGGAAAACTACAAGAATTATTTAGTTTCTAATGCAAAACGAATGCAAATCTTAATCCTAATTGTTAAGTTAGCGACACACACAACAGAAAAAATGACCACAGCGGATTTTTGCCATTAATTACGCATTTTAATGTAAGCCTTAAAAACCATTTGGATACCAAAAGCGAAAATAGAATTTCATGCAGATTGGATTTGAAAAGTGGAGTTCCCCTTTCGTTTGGCTCATTTTAGCTATTTTAGTCATACAAAAATAATTATTTAATTTTGCGTTAATCTGGCATTGTTATGGAAGCGACAAATCCCCTATAAATATGTTTATTTTCAATTGATTTCCGCCTTATCTTATCCTATCTTTATTAGTTAACCATTTTTGTGCGGTATGAAGACATCATAGATACATCTGTATGTGTTTTTAGCTCATGTTTTATTTGAATTTATTTGTAGTTTTTTAATTAATTTGTAATAGCTATTATTATGATTTTGTTATTTGCTTGCAATAGTTTAAAGCAATGAAAAATGAAATAAATGTGAAACGAAAAAAGACGCCCGAACCGTGTAAGCCACTGTTTTTTGTTGCCCTTATCCACCAGCCACTCCCCGTAAACTATCAGAACTACCCATGGGTACACATTGAGCACTATTGTGGTGCACTTATTGTATATTGTAATACTTTAAAAATCCTTCCAATTGGGTTGAGGGTGAGCGTGCGTGCCGTGGCCCAAAAGTCCAGACACACACTTACTAATATATGTATATGAACACTATTTGATTTGCCAACACAATAATGAATTGTATTTATAATGTACCATCCATCAGGAAAAACGACCAATAGAAGAGGAAGATAGCCACATGAGCGGGAGAGTTGGAGAGAGGGAGACATGAGATGATAGGAATTATTTTTTGTACATGCTATATTATGATAGTAATCAGGCCTTGTATAGTAGTGAGTGTAGTAGGTGGAGCTCCCCTCTCCACGTCTCGCTGGCAGACTGCAGAAGCAAATCACCAATAACTACAAATACAAAACTAACTAAATGACAAAATGATTCAGATAATCATAAGCACAATATATACATATGCAAAGAAAACTAGAAATAATTATAGAATCGAATCCACAAAATGCCTACGATCACAATGAAACAATGAGAGTATCTTAGTCTAACTGGTAAGCAAAAATATATATACATATACATATAAATACATACATATATTATATACATACACATGCATGTACACGACTTTATATACAACAAAAAAACATACATTCATTCATACATACCGAACCTAACAAATACTCTCAGTTGAATTAGTTTTAATAACGACAATTAAACAGTCAACAAGCAAAATAAAATTGATGCACGATTTGTCGGTCGTGTCGGTTTTACTTATTCGAGGGAAGGGGAGTTTTGGGCCGCAGACTTTTGGAGCTTCCTGTGCAAATTTTAATGTGCCGCTAAAGTCCGATGGATTTTTTGGTATTTTTCGATAGCAAGATTCGCGATCGCTTGAATAATCTAAATCAGATTTCTGTGCAATGAAGGGAATTTTAATATTAATTAATGAAAATAGGGTATCCAATGCCACATGCTACAAATTGTCAAAGACTTAACATTGCTTCTCACTCACCCAACGTTGTATGCTATTTTTGTTGATTTCCCTTTTTAGTTTTAAACTTAGCTTGGAAACATTCCAATAAAAGCAAGTCTTGAAAACTAGCCAATCTTGTTGACAACTGATTGATTAATTGTATAAAATTATAATTTTAGCGCTAAGAATTCTAACTAGCTCGTCATATTAAATGGAACATCAAAATCAAGGAAAATAGTTTTCGGTCTATTTTGAAAATGAAAAGGTATATTTTGAGGGACGTGCGGTATGTCTTATCGATAAATCCGCGGTCACACTGATGATAACACGCATACGCACATTTCAACATATATTTTACAACAGGTGTGAGATTAATTGAAGAACAGCGAAATGGGCGATGTCACTGGCATAAGCAATGCTGAGGCGGAAGCCTTGTGCAAGAAGCCGGAGGAGGGAACACAGGTGAGCCGTGGCAAAGAACCGCAAAGTGCCGAGCCGGTCCGCGCCGGTCGTGGGAAGGTCGCAATTAACACGCGTCATTGCGATTTTCTCTAGGATTTCCTGTTCCAACAAACCATGTACCGCATCAAGGATCCCCGCAAGTCGCTGCCCTTCTACACGGGCGTCCTTGGCATGACGTTGCTGGCGAAATTGGACTTTCCCGAGTCCATGTTCTCCCTGTATTTCATGGGGTAGGTTATGTGGGGAGGAGGGCACAGCATATGGAACATAATTACTCTGCTTATCTCTCTCCCACAGCTATGAGAATGCCGACGATATACCAAAGGACCCCAAGGAGCGCAGGAGCTGGGCGTTGAGCCGCAAGGCAACCATTGAGCTGACCCAGTGAGTGTTCCGCTTGAGCTTTATGGCTTGGGGCAGGGACTGTACATTGTGCTTCTCTCGTTAACAGCAACTGGGGCACTGAGAATGACCTGGAGCAGGGCTACCACAACGGCAACAGTGACCCCCGTGGCTTTGGACACATTGGCGTGATGGTGCCCGATGTCTATGCTGCCTGCAAGCGGTAAACAGTCAACCCGAAAGAGCTTTAAACACTGCTAATCTGTGTCTGTAGATTCCAGGAACAGGGCGTCGAGTTTGTCAAGAAGCCAGACGATGGCCGCATGAAGGGACTGGCGTTCATCAAGGATCCCGACGGCTACTGGATTGAGATTTTCAATGCCTACACCGTTCAGAAGTAGAACGGGAATGGAAATGCAAAACTGAACTCCTGTGAAATTTTCATGTGCTGCTGGCTGTAGCGTTCCTAAACCCAACCCTTTAAATGGAGAAATTGTTACAAATAAATTAGGGAGTGTCCCATGTCCAGCTGTCCAGTGTGTCCATTGTTCGTATTGTATTTCATTCAGCAGCACACAGAGCCTGAGCTTGAGCTGTAGCTGTCAGCGCACAGGCACAGGCACACATTCTGTGGCGGAGATAATTGGCTCCTGTGTCCTTGCCTATTGGGTATTTTCACACGCTAATTATTATTTACAGAACCGACAGACTCGCCGAACCTTTTGATAAGCAAATGTGTTACCTTTTTCGCCACTGTCTGCTGTCTGGCATGTGCCAGCAGTGGGTTGGGGCCATGGCTGTGGCCATTCCCTAATAATAGTCAAATATTAGCGCGCAGTATTTGCACAGCGTTTTACAATTTAAGAGCCATGGCTGGCGGCCATTCTCGAACAGTTCTCGACGGGAAGTTGTGCCGTGAAAGTCTGACTCTCTACTTTGATCCAAGATGGAAATATCGGAGCCCAGCATTGGCATCTTCTACATAAGCAAACTGCTGGCACTGGCGCCGTATGCGACGCGTAAGAACTCCAAGGGACAGTATGAGATTCGTCGCAGTTGGCTCTTCTCGATCTATTCGGCATCCTTGACCGTGGCAATGGGTGAGCAGTGGAGGGTGGAGAGTGTAATGGCTATTAGCTAGCTGTTCTCTTCCCTTTCCTCTAGTTTTTCTCACCTATCGTGGATTACTCTTTGATGCAAATGCAAAGATTCCCGTGCGGTAAGTATCTGGCACTGTCTTTGGCTCTCTTTTTACTTAATTAATTTCTACACTAAACTCTGTGTCTGCGTCCCATCAATGTACCTGTCTTACTTCCTTCCTTTTTCTCTATCTAATCCACACCTTTGGCCACCTCTAACCAACAAACTGCAAACTGCAAATGTGCAAATCGAAAACAAACCACAAAACACAAATCAAAAGTGCATCTTTTAGAATGAAGTCGGCAACGTCAAAGGTGGTTACGGCCCTGGATGTGTCTGTCGTTGTGCTGGCCGTTGTATCGGGCGTTTACTGTGGCCTGCTCAGTCTGAGCGAAACGCTTGAACTAAATGCTCGTTTATACAGGGTGAGAATCTCTCAGCGCCAACCCCTTGAGAACCCTCAAACACGACTTTCCTGTCCTTCTGCCACTCTTGCAGATTGACAATACTCTGAATGCCTGCACCCACTCGAGGAGGGATCGCTGGCGCGCCTTGGGCATGGCCGGCGTTTCTCTGCTCACAATATCTGCGCTGCTCGGCCTGGATGTGGGCACTTGGATGCACAAAGCTGAGGAGATGAACATATCTGATTCGGATACGGGTAGGCAGGCTGGCTCTCAATCTCAATCTGATCTGTGGCTCACTCTTCCCCTCTGTTATCTAGAGCTCAATGTGCACTGGTATATACCCTTTTATTGCCTCTACTTTATACTCACCGGACTGCACCTTAACTTTGCCAACACCGCCTACGGGCTGGGCAGACGCTTTAGACGACTCAATCAGATGCTCAGCAGCAGCTTTCTGGGCGGTAAGTGACGCGCATAATCCTATGATTCAAGCAAGTATTGTTTCCTCCCTCCACAGAGCCAAAGGAGTGCAACGACGCGCTGAAGCTGCGCAAGATGAGCACCGTGAAGACTGTGAGCACAAATGCAACGATGACACCCACCGCCCTGCACTCGAGTCTGACCAAACTGAGCAGCGAAATGCTGCCAAATGAGTCTGCAGGTGACACGAACAAGACTCCATGCCGCGTGTGGCCTTGCCCTTAACTGCTTCTCTCTCTTTTGCAGCCAAGAACAAGAGTCTGCTCATCCAAACCATGGCCGACAATCACGATTCGCTGACCAAATGTGTGCTGCTCTTGTCCAAGTTTGTAGTCAGTCCCAACCGTGTAGTGTCCCTCCTTCAATTCGTTTCATTTCGCAGCTCCTTTGGCATCGCCGTGCTGTTTATTCTCGTCTCCTGTCTGCTGCATTTGGTGGCCACCGCCTACTTTCTGTTTCTGGAGCTGCTCAGCAAGCGGGACGACGCTTACATGTGGGTGCAGGCGCTCTGGATATTGCTGCACTCATTTCGCCTGCTCATGGTGGTGGAGCCGTGCCACCTGGCAGCCCGCGAGTCGCGTAAAACCATTCAAATTGTGTGCGAAATCGAGCGTAAGGTGCACGAGCCCATACTGGCCGAGGCGGTGAAGAAGTTCTGGCAGCAGCTGCTCGTGGTCGACTCGGATTTCTCCGCCTCTGGTTTGTGCCGCGTCAATCGCAACATTCTGACATCGGTAAGTGGAAGAAGTCCTCGCTGTAGCTCTTTTGTATCCTCCTCTGCTTGCAGTTCGCTTCAGCCATAGCCACCTATTTGGTCATACTCATACAGTTCCAGAAGACAAATGGATAGGCGCAGCGGTCGCACAGGCCACAATTAGATATAAAAATGTTTGCTTCTTTTTATTAACACTATTCACTAAACGGAGTTGGTATCTGCTGGATATCTGCTGCTGCTGCTGCTGCTGCTGCTGTTGCTGCTGCTGGTTAAATGATTAATGCGAAAGGTGTGCCTAAGTTGAAGTTGATCAAACAAATAAAAGCAAACGGATTACTTCATTCCGCAGCAGTTTTCAAACAATTAACACCACAGGGCTACACACACCATAGCCAAATAACTCCTGCATAAATTTGCTTACTACTAGAGGGCAGCGCGGACAACCTTAGAATCCCTTTTGGTACTGCTTGGTTTCCATGCGCTGCTGCAGCAACTCCAGCTGACGCTTCGCCTCGCATTGAGGGAAGTTGTTCAGGTCGTAGTATTGCGGCGCCAGGCTGATGAGCCATTCAGCTGGAAATGCAAGGAAATTGGAGATCAGCAGGGGCTAACCAAAGGTTCATTTGAGCTACTCACGCTTCACATCTGTCACCGTGCGTATATAGTTCTTGGTGGTTAGCACAAACTCATTGTAAATGACCCAATCGGGCTTGTGGTCCAGACACGTCGATGGATGCAGCTGCACATTCTGGTTGTCCTTGATGGTCAGATAGTGGCCAGTGCGCTCCAGATGGGCCACCTGCATGAAGAAGCCCTGCACGAGGGCCTTGCGTATGTTTACATAGTAGTCCTTGGAGGTGAACTCCGTGCTGGTGCGCCGCAAGTTGAAGCGATCCATAATCCTAGCCAGCTGCTGGCGCACATTGTCCGCGCTCTTAAGCGAGCGGAAGTTGATGAAGTTCTCATAGCACCAGTTGGGATCCTCACTGCCTGCAAGAACAGATGGGCAATAAGCTAACAGACAGATAGAAAGCAATTCCTCTACTTACTCTGCTTGAAGGCATGATAGACATTCAGCAACGTCAAATGGTCTCCATCGATGTGTGCGAATCGCATCTTGGCCTCGTCGGCCGCCTTCTTGGCCTCATTGGGACGCACGAAGCATTGTGGCACTTTGGTCGTTTGGCGTTTGTTTTGGCAGTTGGTCGATTAAGCACATGTTTAGAACATTGTTTCTTATTTTTGTATATTTTTTATATTAACAAATAGATTCGATTCGATTCGATTCGATTACTGCTTACTGTGTGTCAGCTACGCAATCTCGAGGCTTGTGATTCAAAAATTGATTGCATTTGTGAGTTGCAAGTGCGTGGCGCAGGGGGGAAACAATAAATTAAGGCAAGGCCCTGCCGCCGCTCGTTCATCATTCCATTTCGAATGATGGCCACTGGTGGGGCATGGGGCAACGCACGTGCAACTTTACTTTTCGTGTTGAATGCAAAGAACAAATAAATTGAAGAAACTTTTTTCTTTGCACTTTTTTTGTTGCTTAACAAAATACTTAAAAGCGTCCACGTAGCGTCTGGGTCGTCCGTTTAAGATTGACAAACGAAAAGGAGAGCCCCGCTAGCCTGCTGCAACTTTCAATTTCAAAGGATCAACCCACACCCTGAAGCTACAGCTAAACCTTTCCCTTTGTGCCTCTTGGCTGGTGGGGCACGCCTCAACTTAAGCTCGGAATTTTGTTGGATTTGTTTGCTAGTTTTTCTCACCCGACAGCATGGCCGTTATGGAAAGTATCTCGTTGGAGCAGTTGTGCTGGCAGCTGGCAATCAGCATCTTTGCTAGCTGCGGATCCAGCGGGAACTCGGACATGACGGCGCCCAAGTCCGTGAGGTTGCCATCATCGTCCAGGGCGGCCAGATAGTTGAGCAGCTCCAGGGCACGCATCAGCGTCTCCGGTGCCGGGGGATCCATAAAGTCAAAGTGCACCAAGTCATCGATGCCCAGCTTTTTGAGCTGCAGCACCACAGTGCCTGAGAGCGAGAGGAAGGAGCACAATTAAGCAAGAGCCAAAGGTTTCCCCTTCCCGCTAGTTACCCAAATTAGATCTGAGAATCTCGGGATAGGTGTTGTCCTGCATCTCGTTCTTGAACGCCTTCTCCGTGTACAGGCGGAAGCATTTGCCCGGCCGGGTACGACCGGCACGACCTGCCCGCTGCTGTGCCGATGCCTTGGAAATGGGCGACACCAGCAAACTCTCGACACGAATGCGTGGATTGTAGACCTTCTGCTTGGCAAAGCCCGGATCAATCACAAACACCACACCATCGATGGTCAGCGAAGTCTCGGCAATGTTGGTGGACACCACCACCTTGCGGCCAATGGCTCCGTTGGCATTCGGCGGTGGAGCTGCCTCGAAGATGCGCTGCTGCAGATTCGGCGGCAGCGTGGAGTACAAAGGAATGCACTTAAGCTCGCCAATGTCCGAGCCCAGATTGTCAATTTCACGCTTGATGCGCTTGCACGCCTCTTCGATCTCCTCTTGGCCCGTGAGAAACATGAGAATGTCACCTGGCGAGGGGGAGGGGAATGGAGTGTCAGATTCAGTGAGGGCTTGCCTTTCAGGCGGTTTCAACTTACCCTCGATCTCCTCGCACATGTGTATCTGAATGACTGTGCGTATGGCCGCCTCCAGGTAGTCTCTCTCCGGCTCTGGCGTGTAGAAAATCTCCACGGGATGCGTGCGGCCGGGCACATTCATGAGGGGAGCATTGTCAAAGTACTGCTGAAACTTGCCAGCATCGAGGGTGGCTGACATGACAATCAGCTTGAGGTCGTTGCGCTGCCGAATGACCTCCTTGAGCACACCCATCAGGATGTCCGTGGCGAGTGTGCGCTCGTGAGCCTCGTCCAGCAGGATCACCTGGTACTGCTCCAGCATGGGATCGGACATGGCCTCGCGCAGCAGCATACCGTCCGTCATGTACTTCAGCAGAGTCTTGGCCGAAGAGCAGTCCTCGAAACGAATGGAGTAGCCAACCTCCTCGCCCAGATTCACATCCATTTCCTCGGACACGCGCTGCGCCACAGACATGGCGGCCACACGACGTGGCTGCGTGCAGGAAACGCCCTTGCGGCCTTTGGATACGGCAAAGTCCACGCACCATTGTGGTATCTGGGTGGTCTTGC
This sequence comes from Drosophila subobscura, assembly GCF_008121235.1. Lineage (NCBI taxonomy): Eukaryota > Metazoa > Arthropoda > Insecta > Diptera > Drosophilidae > Drosophila > Drosophila subobscura. The sequence continues at coordinate 13,406,870 of NC_048531.1, read as the reverse complement.
CCGAACCTGTCTCGCCCACCAGCACGATGCACTGGTGCTGGCTCAGCAGGCGCATAAAGTCCGCCTGGTACTCGAACACCGGCAATGCGATGCGCTTCTTGTACAGATTCTGGAAACGCTGCGAGTACGTCTTTCCGGTCAGGGCGTTCGTTGTGGGTGGCTGCTTGCTGGGCACAAATCCGCCAAGGATCTGCGCAACAGTGCCGGCGGCCGCTGCCACAGTCGCTGCCGATGCCGAAGTGGACGACGCCGTCTCCGCACCCCTGCTAATATCGCAAAGATTTCTACACTTAAGCACGCCAAACAGTTAATAATTGACTTGGGTACTCACTTCTTGGACTTGCTCACGTAGGTCTCACCGACTTCAATGCGGCGCTTGGACATTTTGCGTAGATTTTGTTAATTTTTAATTTTACAAAATTTTTTTTAGCAACACGCGCTGGATGTGAAGAGTGTGACCGAGGAAGAATTGCTAAAATATACCCTCAGACCCTCAAAGATTTACCAAAATATACCTTATTATTTTGCCAATATACCGTAAATACAACGAATGCTTTGTATTCGAAGTATACAAATATATCGATGATTTTGTGCGATAAATATAATGTATTTGAATTCAAACTCTTCTTTCAAACAAGTAGGCAAAAGTTTTTGTGGACCCTGCTCATTCCTCAGTTGTATTTAATGTGTCGTACAGTTCACATTACACAGTAAATTTTGTAATAGCTTAAATCTGATAAAATAGATTAAATATTTCAAATTTAATTCGGCAAATACTTATATTCATTTAAAAAGTTTGCCCCTCGGCTTTCAGTAAAATGAATTCGGCGGACGAGTTGTCAGCCACTTCTCCAAAGAAAATAGCAGTTGTCGTGCCGTCCAAGAAGACGCAAGACAAGGAAGATAACGAGGATCCCCAGCTCACAGCAGACCAAGGCACAAAGCCAGAGGATACTTCCAACAAGACTCTTTCGAAACGCACTGTAGTCTTGCAAATCGATTTACAGTCCAAGGAGGTGCAAGTGAAGCAGCACAAGGCAGATGCTGACAATGATCCAGCGGAGGATCGCAAGACATTGATTATCGATTTCGACACAAAACCTCTCGTTGTGGATGCTCAACCAACAGAAGAGGCCACCTCCCAGATGCCACAGCAGATTAAAATAGTTTTTTCATTGAAAATGATGCGGTGGATCCTATCGGAGGCCAAGGAAATGCACGCAAAATGCCAGTTGGCAAAGAGCGGCTGTTGGTGCGTTTGCCACCTTAACAAAGGGGATGTCAAGGCACTGACTGCAGCCCAGAAGGTTCGCCAGGTCATGGAGGTGCGGAAGGTCTTGATGGACTTGTTGCGCGCTGACAAGCCAAAGAAGGCTGTTATCTCCACTCTGATGAAAATGCTCTTGCCACCCAAGCTGCCCAAGTTGTCGAATGTTCGCAAGCTGATTTCAGGCAAAGCCAAGCACCTCCAATATAAGAATATTGTTTATTTATTGTATGAAGACGAATAAATTTAAATCTTTTATCGTATTTTCAAAGTACATGTTTTTACCGCCAAATTCGTCCGCAAAAAATCGATACTTTGGTGTCCAAGCTAGTATATTGTAGTTATATTTCGGTATGTTTATGATATTCGGTTGCTTTGTTGCAGCGACAAGACCGCGGTCACACTGTTTGTATCGATTCACCCGCTGCGTTGTTTTTTTGCACATATTTTAAAATAACGCTTTAAAATGCACACAAAAATGGAGAAAACCAAGTGAAAATCCAGTTGGCCAACAGCGTGAAACGACTACCATGGAGATACCCATACAGGTGGCCGTGCGCATCTGTCCACAAACGAATCGCAGCGTGGAAACGAAGCCTGCGGCGGAGGCAGACGCGTCTGCGTCTGATGCTGTGGCGGCGGATGTGAAGGTAGAGTCGGTTTCGGAATCGGGGGAGTCCACCAACGATGCCTCGGAGTCCACAGATGCGAATGGCAACAGCGGGCAGCAGGACACACAGCTGAAGCAGGAGCCGCCGCCAACGGACAGCAATGGGAATGAGAACGGAGCGATTGTGCCCCTCGGTTCGGGCTGCTGTGTGCAAGCCATTCCCATATCCGCTTCCGCTTTGGGCCTGCCCAGCGCACTGCCGGGCGGCGGTGCCCAAGACAGCATTGCAGCCGGCCTCATACAGGTGGGCGCCCACACGGTGCCCGTGACACACGCCCTGGGCCCCGGCACCACCCAGAGCCAGCTCTACTATCAGACGGTGTTTCCGCTGATCAGCCTGTTCCTGGAGGGATTCGATGCCTCGGTGGTGACCTACGGCCAGCGGGCACAGGGCAAGACCTACACACTCTACGGCCCTGGCTTCGAGTGCGTCCACGGGGAGGCGGATCAGGGCGTGGTGCAGCGCTGCGTGCGGGACATTTTCACCCACATCGGAGGGCATTCAGGTAAGGGATTCCCTTCTGTCAGCGATCCTCCACTGTAACGATTCTCTCCCTCTCGTCCACAGAACGCACTTATGCCGTCAATGTGGGCTTCGTGGAGATCTGCGAGGGCGAAGTCTGCGACCTGCTGGACATGGGCAACGTGCACTGCCAGAGCGTGGAGGAAGTGTTCCGCTGGCTGCAGCTTGGCCTGGCCAACAGGAAGCCGAAGCCAGCGCACACGCTGTTCACGCTCACGCTGGAGCAGCAGTGGGTGTCCAAGGAGGGGCTCATCCAGCATCGTTTGTCCACCGCCAGCTTCTCGGATTTGTGCGCCACCGAGCGTTGGGGCGAGCCACCGCCCGGCCAGCCTCGCGACGCCGGTCTCCAGATGCTGGAGCAGGTGGTCAGCACGCTGACAGATCCCAGCATCATGTACGGGGTCAATGGCAACATTCCGTATGGCCAGACGACGCTCACGACGCTGCTGAAGGACTCCTTTGGTGGCCGCGCTCAGACGCTGGTCATTCTGTGTGTCTCGCCGCTGGAGCAGCATGTGGCCGAGACGCTGGGCAACCTGCAGTTCGCCTTCAAGGTGCAGTGCGTGCGGAATTACGTGATTATGAACACATATTCCGATGACAATACGCCCATCAGCCCGGAGTCCATGGGCGGCGGCAATCCCGCCGCGGGACCCCTGGCCCAAGTGGCAGCTGGAGACAACTTTGGGCTGCAGTTTGCGGCGAGTCAGTGGTTCAAGCTGGTGTCCAATGCGGAGGGTTTGTTTGCCAAGTAGGACTGATCCCCCTGTGCCTGCCGTGAACCTCTTTTCAATGCCTTTCCCCTTGCAGATTGATGGGCTCCAATTTGATTAGCGAGCTGGAGAAGGAGCAGATCGAGGAGTGGCTCTTCCTCAAGCAGGAGTGCGAGGAGTGCCTCAGCTCAACGGAGGCCATGCGCTCCCACAAGCAGCTGGTGCCCATCCAGGAGGCCGAGGAGCCCGAGGAGTCGGTCAGCGAGCCACCAAACTCGGACAATGACACGGACAATGAGTCGCAGCGGCCCGATTTGGCCGACAAGCTGGAGGGCCTCATGGAGGAGTTTCGCACCAAGACGGATGCGCTGATTCAGGCCAAACATGCGGAGTTTCTTACCAAACATCCCACGGGAGTTATGCAGAGTTTGGAGCGTGATAAAGAGGGGAGAAACAGCAGGCAAACCCCGACAAAGAGCAGGAGAAGTTGGAGGAGCGCAAGAGCAGCAGTGCGGGTGAGTTCTTCCATCATTTATAATCTTACTCATGCCTAATCCTCTTCCTTTCTGCAGGTCGCCGTCGCAGCATTCAACCCGGAGCGAGCTTAAGCACCGCGGAGCTGGCGCTGCTCAATCGCGTGGCACTGCAGCAGCCCGTGGTGCAGCCACCGGTCGCTGAAACCCCCATCGATCCGCTGGACAGCTCTGGCGGCGAGGGCCTCAGACAGGCGGCCATTGCCGCCGCTGCTGCTGCGGCGCCCATCGAGCAGCTGCAGAAGAAGCTGCGAAAGTTGCACGCGGAGATCGAGGCACGGCAGCGGCAGCTGAAGGAGATCGAGCAGACGATGCAGGTGAAGCAGAACATCATCAGTGAGCTGGTGAAGAACAGCGACACGCGCAGCCACGCCAAGCAGCGTTTCCAGAAGAAGAAGGCCAAGCTGGAGGCCGAGTGCGAGAAGGCGCGGAAGCATCTGGCCAGGGCGCTCGTGCAGGGCAGGGAGAAGGGCGAAACGGAGCGCTGGTCGGCGATCATAGCGCACATTGAGCATCGGCTGGAGGATCTCAGCTCCATGAAGCACATTGCCGGAGAGAGTGGCCAGAAGCTGAGGAAGCTGCAGCAGTCCATGGCCGAGTCGCGCAAGCAGCTGGAGGAGCTCGAGAAGAAGATCCGCAAGGAGTGCAAGCTGCGCGACCAGCTGGAGCTGGAGCTGGCCAAGCTGAAGGAGAGCCGCGACGGCGCCAGCGGTGGCAAGGAGCTCGTCAAGCTGGACTCGCCCGAGCAGCAGGGCCGCCAGCTGAAGGCCGTTCAAGCGCGCATCACGCACCTGAATCACATTCTGCGCGAGAAGTCGGACAACCTGGAGGAGTGTGCGGCGGGCGAGAGTCCCGCACCCGCGCAGCAGGAGAGCCTGCGGCACGAGATACGCAATCTGCGCGGCACGCGCGATCTGCTGCTGGACGAGCGCTGCCACTTGGATCGCAAGTTGAAGCGCGACAAGATGCTGACGCAGCGCGAGGAGCGCAAGCTGCTGGAGTGCGACGAGGCCATTGAGGCCATCGATGCGGCCATCGAGTTCAAGAACGAGATGATCTGCGGCCACCGATCGATCGACACCAGCGACCGGCTGCAGCGGGAGAAGGGCGAGCAGATGCTGATGGCGCGCCTGAACAAACTCTCGCCCGAGGAGATGCGCACGCTGCTGTACAAGTACTTCAACAAGGTCATCGATCTGCGCGACTCCTCGCGCAAGCTGGAGCTGCAGCTGGTGCAGCTGGAGCGGGAGCGCGACGCCTGGGAGTGGAAGGAGCGCGTCCTCTCCAATGCGGTGCGTCAGGCGCGGCTCGAGGGCGAACGGAATGCCGTTCTGCTGCAGCGGCAGCACGAGATGAAGCTCACCCTGATGCTGCGCCATCTGGCCGAGGAGACGTCCGCCAGTTCGGCCAGCTACGGCGAGCGTGCCCTCGCGCCCGCCCATCAGACGAGCAGCGGCGACTTTGACTACGAGTTGGACTTTTACAAGGCAACAGCCAACACCACGACCAGCCACAACCACAACAAGGCGCTGGTCAAGGCAGCCAAGCCCACGCCCAGTGGCGCCGCACTGGAAAAGTACAAGGACAAGGAGCAGCGCGGCGCGGGGCGTAACATTTTCGCCAAGTTCCAGGTGCTCACGCGGTACGCGTCCTCGGCAGCAGCAGCCTCAGCGTCCAGCTCCACGGTGGACGAGTCCACGGCGCTGATTGAGTCAAGCACAACGGCGACGGCCACGACGACTACGACCACAACCACCACGACAACGGGCAAGGGCAAGGAACGGGGATTGCCCAACATACGGCAGGATCAGCTGAAGCGTCTGCTGCCAGCGCCCACGGCCACCAAGGTGACGCGGCAGAAGAATAAAATCATTATCCAGGATGCCAGCAGGCGCAATTAGAAGCGAATTTAAGGCAGCGTGACTAACTAAACTGTACGCTAACTAACTAAATACTCAACAATTGTAATTTTAATCTCAAGGCTGGAGGAGCTCGCTGCTGCCTTCGGCCATTCGTACTGAAACAAGTTACGTCCACAGTCATGACACAAAAATAGACTTTTGACATGGTTCTCAGACACTGAACCGCATTTACTTCACACATAAGTTACCATAACTATAACTATAACTATAACTAACTATCCTCAAGGGAGATCTGACGAATACTCGCAAGACACAAACAAACCACCAGGAGGGGAGCGCGGCCTCAACTCTGCTTGAGCTGCGCATCTCCCCACTTTGTATTACCTGTAAATAAGCGAACAAATGTTAGTTTAAGCTGCTAATTTAATTGATTTTTACCCCAGCTAATGATTTTACTATGTTTAAGCTTAAGTTTTAGCGACTTTTTGGTGTCTTCCTGTAATTGTAACCCAAAATACTCAGCCCAAGCATTTATCCTCTACCCTTAAGTACTCAGCACTAACACGATCTTAAAATGTCCTAAATTTATAAGCGAATCTTAACTTTTTGGTTGTGTTTAAACGTTTTTGTGTATTCCGATTTGTGTAGACTTTAATTACTCCAGAATCTAATGGGGACACACTTTTTATCGCACACAGATTCCACAGGAGATAAACTTTGTGTATGGCTAAGCAAATAAATAAATAATAATTAATACAATACAACCAAGGCATTTTTAATATTTACAACAGTTACTGCACAGGTGTGATAAATGTTAAACTCTTGTTTACTTTCCTTGTGCCGGCAACAGGTGAGAAAATATCCCATACAATTTCCCATAACAATTACCCCTGCAGCAGCTGTGCCAGAGAGCGCGAGAGTAAAAACAATCACAATCCACAACATCCACAACGGCGCGCCCGCTGACATCAAAAAACGGCCGGCTAGCGACAGTCTTCAGTGGAACGCGAATCCGAAAGCAACGGTTCTTCTTGTCAGTATCGTACGTTGTTTTGGCTACGGTTAATACGGTGCGCGCCCACTCACACCCCCGTAAACCGGTCCAGTCGGTGGTGGTTCAGCCACATCGCGTGCGTGTGTGTATCTCGGTGTGCGGCAGATTCTTCTTCTGCGCAAAAATAGTGAATAATAGAATGCAAAAGCGGTTAATCGACCACCAATACGCCAATTAGTTAACAACAAAATAAAAGCAGAGCAAAGCGAGTGCAGCAGCAGCGTCTCTGCTGTCTGTTTTTGTGTGCGTGTGCGTGTGTGTGCGAGTCAGATCTTGGACAGAGTCGTCACCCCCGTGGATTAGTGGCACCCTGTTACCAATTTCGCTGCACCACTCTCACTGTGTAGTGTCAGTGTGTGAGTGTGAATAAAGAATAAATTAAACAACAACCAATTCAACAATAAACGGTAAGAAAAGCAGGAAATTTTCAGCGCTGTCTGGAAACTTCTTCTTTGTGTGCAACTGTGTGTGTGTGTGTGCATAGACTGACGCGGTGCGTGGGTTTATGTCCTGCCCACGCCCACCCAACAACGCTTGTCTGCCCCCAAGGCGGAGGGATAACAAAAGGAAATGAAGTTTTTTGCCAAATTTGTATTCCTGTTCCCAGCTTCCCATTGATTTTTCAACACAGAAAGAAAGGTTTTCCCGTTGTGAGGAATGCAAATTTGTTACTTTCTGCTCAAACACACACTCACACATGCACACGCTGGCCAAAAGGGTGTGCCAAAACGTATTCTGAGGAGATGAAACGGGGGTCTTAGCCCACAGAATCGCCTGAAATAACCAAATTTAACAGACCCCGGTCAATATTTGTGTACATTTAGGCCATTTCGAATACATTTTCATTTAGAAATTCCAATCTAGAGAAAATCTATTCGCCTGTGTGAATTTTTCAGCGAATTTTTTTTTCTGCGCATGCGCTCTTTGCCTCTCGCGAAAGCAACTCTGCGGCTGGCTGGCTGCTTCTTGCTGCCTGTGTGTGTTGCAACCTGCTGGCTGGCTGCCTCCTTTGTCCTCTCTATCCCTCGGGCAGGTAGTTTTTCCTCCACTCCACAGTCCACTTTACATTTCGAGCATCTTTTAAGATCCTTCGCAGTTTCCCATCTGGCATACATATTGCCTCGCTCTGGCTTTGCTTTTGTTTCTGTTTGTGTGTGTGTGTGTGTCTGTATGCGTGACTGTGTGAGAGCAACCCCTGCTTAGCCGGGCACCAGCCAGCCAGCAAGCACCATTTCATCTCTGAAATCCCATGCAGCTGCCGCTGCCGCCGCGCTGTAGTTTCCGTTATTTGATTTTGCAAGTGTTGCGCCGCAGACCCTCTCCCTCTCCCCTCTCCCTCTTCTTTGCTCTTCTCTTCTCCACCTTCTTCCTTCGCTGTCTGCTGCTGCTTGCCTGCCATTTCCTTTTTGCTTCTTTCTCACTTTTTGCTCGATTTTATACTCTGCCGGAAGGAGCGCAGTTTTGAGTGTTTAGAATTTGGCACACATTATGGAGGGATATGTGGAAAATACTTAAATACTGTCCGTGGAAATAGTTTAAAATGTTTAATTTTTGCTGGATATGCATAGAATATTCTTGAGGTTTTCCATTGGTTTATTTAATTTTTACTTTTATATCAAACCACGAATAAATAGTTTTTGAAGAGCACTAAAGCGTTCGTTGTGCCACCCCCGCTGGTTCTCCTTCAAAGTTTCTTTCTTTTATTTTTGTCGTCTCTTCATCCTGTTGCTAGGCGGCGCTCGGCTTCTGTTTGGGCGGACTCCCAGCTACCATAGATGGCATCCTGGTCGCATATGATGCTTGCCTTTCACTCAAAATCATCTGTTGGTAGTTCCACGGATCGCCTGCGATGCCAAATATTGATTTTAGCCGTTGGCCTTTCAGCACAGAACACAAAAGGTTAAAGTGAACAAAGGCGGACAAACACGGATGAGGCACCAAATAAATACTCGTGTGTTCCTTTTGTTTCTGCCTCTGTGGCACTTGACTCTCAATTGGGGGGCGCAGTGCGGAAAGCCATCGCTGCCGCTGTCCGCGTATGGGTCACAGCGACTGGGATTCTGGGGTACTATCTGGGAACTGGGCGAGTCGGAAACTGCAAAAACTGGACAATGGACAGTCCATTGCTGTCTGATGTACGTGGCCCTGCATTGGGCCACTGCACTTTGCCAGCCCAGACAGTGGCCCCCATCCGTCTACGCCCCATCCCATCCTCTGCCCCTGGAACCATTTATTGGCTCGTCACCCCAATTTTAGTTGCAAATTCAGGCAGACGAGCAAAATAATATGAACGAATGAGTAATGTAAAAATACATACGAATATGCTTGAGTTTCGTTGATTTTACCACGCGATTGCCCAAACGGATCTGCTCAGAGCACGAGGGGTTGACTGGCTATATACTTATAGTTGTACATATGTACACAAAGTAGATGGGTGCGACTCTTGACTGATTACCAGATGTTTTCTAAATTTTGCCTCATTCGAGTGGCAGAATCGTTTACGAGATGGGAGCGTCTCTCACAGGCAAGAGCCAACCCCGAGATGCATGAGTCACGAGAAGCACTCAGAAGCTTTTTTTTAAGCTTTAGGAACTTCCTTTAAAACGGGAAACTACTACAGCTACTAGTTAATAAAGTGTTCCTTTGTTAGAGGGGAACTACTACTGCGAACAAGGGTAAATGTTACTCTCTCTCGGGACCTCTTTGTGGTGTGTTCTCAACCAGAACAAACCCTACTATGCATATCTATCCTACAGCAGATCCACACCCTCTGCTGCATAGTGTAAAAGTCCTATGATCCACACCCTCTCGCTGGTAGTGCCAAAGTCCCATGAGCAGCTGCTCAACCCCCTTGTGGAAAGAATGCTGCAGAAGTTCATTAAATCAATTGAAAAGCTAACATTTGTTGAGCAGGCCACGTGCGGAGTTTTACGGGCTTAAGTACGCCTGCGCAACCCTCAGAGAAAGAACAGAGAAACGGCATAAACACACACACACACACACATATGTATGTATATGTATTCATTTATTTCTGCCAGTTATGTCTTCAATTGAAAGTAAAATAAGAAACGTAATTCATTGACTGAGCGAATGAAGGAATCCACTTAAGCGTTAATTAACGCGCTAAAAAGCCAAGCAAATTGCTCTGGAATCTATTTCTATAGCTACAAATGTGTCCGTGTATCTGTTCATCCATCTATCTGCTGGCTATCTCTTGGATTAAAGTGAGTGGCGGAGGAGAAGCTGCTACTCTGTCCCAGGGGCCTCATGTCAGGCAGAGCGGGGCAGGGCAGACAGACAAACCAACACACAAGAATTGTGGAATCGTGACTTCCTGCCTGTCATAAAATATATAAGCAATGCGGATAAGGGGGGTGGTGCTTGTGGGGGGAAACGCGTGACATTTTATGGATAGCAGAAGGCAGAAAAATATGAAGTTGTCGCCTTCCGATCGGTCGTCGGAGTGTTTGGCCATTTGCGGTTTAATTAATGACACTGCCACATCCCCAGCCACATCGTTGCCTTCTGTCTTCTGCCACTTGCCTTTGGTTCATTCTTTCATTCATTCATTTGCACTTCTATTCCATTTGCTAAACGCTTTTTTATGGCTTTGTTAATACTTTTGGTTGCCACTGACAGGGCAGATGGAGCTGAAATACTCATAAAATATATCCAGGGATATCTTTAATACTAGGAATTTACTTCCCCAAGGCATGACTCAGTTTTCCCTTGCAATATTTAACATTTTTAACCCCTTTTAGGGGTATATATTCCACCCCTTTGCAATGTGAGGTGCACTCAGGTGGGTGGACTGTGCTGGCCCTGGTCCCTAATCAAATTACTTGCATTTCATTGGCAACCAACGAACGAGCGAGCTCTAGTGTGAATGTAAATAAAATCAATATTGTTGCCAGCATAAAGAACACAAAACATTCTGAATTTACTTTTTGCAAAACTAATAACATCTTTTCTATACTTTCCAACTTGCAGATCAATTCCATATCGAATCAAATCGATACGCGTCCATCACAGAGAGCAGGAGAACACCCGCTGAGCGGAAATATGGCCTATACTATGGATATGGCCAACGAACGCCACAAATGGCTAATGCTGTACGCAGCTGTTGCCCTATTGGGTGAGTAATGAATCAATTTTCTATTTGCTGTTCCACTCATTTTCCATGCGGTTAAATTATTACAAAAAATAGATACAATTGGATGCCGATACGAATTTAGCTGGAATTCTGGAAACTATAGATGCAGTCTTCGACTCAGAAATCAGAAAAAATATCCATGTCTCACCGTTCTTCTGGCTACAGTCTTCCAGCCACTGACATTCCTTTTATCTAGTTCTACTATCTACTATCCAGTTCTTTCTTTTGTGTTGAAATTGAAGTTTGTTTTCTCTGTAAATTCTTCACTCTAACTGCACTCTGACTGCAGTTTCGGTTTCGTTTTCGTTTTCATTTTCGTTCTGCATTCTGTTATCGCTGTTGACACATTCTGTGCTTTGTTGCTGCTGCTCCTGCCTGTGGATTTTCCCGAGCATTTTCATGCATTTTTAATTGCGTTTACTTAACATTTACATTGGCTCTTCCATTGGAACGCCACTTTTGCTGACTGTTTACCCGCTTCTGTCTGTCTCTCTGTGGATTGTATCTTTGTATCATTTGGTGCCTGCATGTGGCTTACGCTGCTGCTGGCGGGCAGATAAACTTGCTGCTGCGGTTCATTGCCTCATTCGTCCGGGAAATCTTGTTGCGGCATGAGGCAAGGGGTGGAAGGTGGGTGGGTTATGGTGGGGGGCGCCATGAGTGGGTCAGACATGAGGCTGGGTCCAAGGCAAGATGTGTGCCATGCCCAGATATGCACATGGAAACCTCTTCTCAATGGGTTTATCTTCAAGTAGAAATATCAGTCGTTCTTGGAACAAGTCTGCCACTTTTTATGTATGTATGAATGATTGGAGATTAAAGAAAAGTAAATACAATAACATAAAATGAGTAAGCGATGAATTATTCATTACTCTTGGTATTTCCTTAAAGGCATTCATGGTTCAGTTTTCGCTTTAGCTCAGTGTTTGCCTGGGAACCAATTGAAAAGTGCAATCTAATATATAAGATATTTACATATATTTGTACATAATACATATTTGGGTTCTGTTATCAGACGCACCAATTTAGGGGCTTGAGCCTTATAGAGCAAACTCTTTATGCTGTGCCAATGCCGTGCCCATATTTAAATTACAAATTCCATATTCATGAATCCACAAATTTGCATCAAATTTAAAGCACACCAAAATTTAGATCAAAATTCAAATATGCGTCCACAATCAATGCTAAAAATATAGCAAATAAAATACATTCAACTTTTAATGTAAAAACGACTTTGTCGTCTGGTGTGAGTGTACAGAAATGTTCATTACGTGACTTGTGGTACGCGAGGGGCATACCAAAACAGGCAACAGAAATCGAAATTGTATCAAATTTCCTTGCCAAAAATTCTGCTTTTGCTGCTGGTTGTTCTGTAAATTGATTGAGGCTGGAAACTTCAAGAAAGATTTAATTTAAATGATGCACAAGCACACCGCTTGCTACTATCTGCAAGTGACAAAAGCTTTTGAGCTGTCCGCCTGCTGCCTCGTCTTGCGTCTTGATTGTGCCCGGGTCATCATTCAATTGAAATTGATTAAAAACAATTTTGCGCCAATTTGTATTGCTTTTTTATTATTGTTATTATGATGCGAGTATGTCCATGGTTATTTATTGAAACGTTCCGCCAGAGCATACTCCAATATGCTCGCATGTAATGCGAAAACTGAACATTAAATGGGATTTATTATTGTACAAGTTGAATGGGAAAGTTTGAAATGTTTTGTTTCTGGCAGCAACTTTGTTTTGCTTTCGTCTGCCGACTGCTGCTGTCTGCTGCCTGCAGTGGCAGTGCCAACGCATTTAATTTGCAATTTCATTCAATTCAATTGGAATTCAAGCAGCGCGAACACACTCACACAGGAAACATTGTAATGGAGCTCAAGAAATGATGAAAGACCTGCCCGAAGAATGAATACCCTCACTGGAGGTTGTTTCTATGGCAGAAATATGAAACGAATGTGGAGTCTACAGAGAAACAAAAGATATTCCATCACTGCAGGCAAGAAAGGAAGCATAAATCCCGTTCAAGTCTCCGGAATTCTCTTTTGTAGTCGAGCCACGCATCATGTCGTATAAATGGTGGCCCTCTTGCAGGGTATGTTACACAAACAAAAAGATAAACAGGAAGCAAACAATTGATGTCAGCCCATGTGTGCGAATCAAATGGAATATATGTACATATGAAGCTTTATCGTAGGCAAAGCTCCCGCTCTCCCTCTCTCGCGAGCATAAAGCTTCTGGTTCTTGCGCTCTTCCACTATGCCATTGCATTTTTGGATTGCATTGCATTGCCTTCCACTCTGATAAGAGCGAAGATCTCTGAGAGGGCCACTTATCAATTGGGTCACTTACCGCTCCACGCTATCGTTGGAATCTTTCTCTCTTTCCTTCAGAGATTACAAAAAGATCGAGCAAGCACTCGTAAACATGACAGAGATCACTAGGGGGAGAGATCACTGAACCAGAGGCCCCACACCTCACACCAGGGGAGAAGACTATTTCTGGGGCTGGAAGAAAGGAGCCGAAATGAGATGAGATGTTGGATTGGAGAAGAGCGGAGACATGCGTATAATTACAAATGATTGATGTACCCTAGTCGTCCCCTCGTCTGGACAGTTCCTAGGTCTACTCTGCAGCATCCTCCTCATCTTTCTGCTGCTCTTCCTGCTTCCATGTGTTATGATACCTCCGACGATTGAGGCACAGCACACACAGACCTGCGGAAGGGGGCCCCGAGTGGCGTAAGAAGAGCCGCAGCTGTGGATGGTTCAATAGAATTTTGCTTCCCCATCTTAATGGCCTCTCGCTGTACGTATTATTATTAGTTGAACAACCGCAGGAATGCCTCTACAGATCCAGGCATAGACATTCGAGTAATCTACAACTGACGTCATCATGCAGTCGCAATTTTCTGTTTTATGAGCCATTGCAGGCAGCCTACTTTTCCCCGCATTTGCACTACTCATAGTTCAAAAGTTGTTTGTCAACTTCTCTGTGGAGAATGGAGTAGAATTGGCAGCGAATTGGCTGCCAGACGGAGCAACTTTTTCGATAATTGTGTAAATAATTGGCATATAATGAAGCTGAAAATTGGCAACACACGAGAATCGTGGCATGCAGCTCTCCAAAAGAAAACGCTTCAATTTAGATACTTCAAAGAATCGAGCGCTGTGCTTTGCTCGCTTTTTCTCTACATTCTTAACAAGTCCACACGAAAGACATGACAGCCCGAAGGGGGCACCATTAAAAGCATTTGTCATACACACAAAATTCTATGGGACTCTCCTTAAGTGCTTCTGGCTGAAACAAAACTTGAAAATATCTATCTGTGCATGCTGTAAATATAAAAAGTATTTTGTAAACTCGAAATATTTTACGACTTGCCTGCAAATCTCTACAATTTATGGGGTTTTTTTTAAGATACTTACTTAAGTGGGTGCAACATTTAGTAGGGAAAGCTGAAAAATTCTAATTTTTATGGACTCGAAAAAACGGCAACGTTGCTTTTCACCCTCCGTCAACCCTTCGCACTCTGTCACCTCACTCTCACTCTCTCTCTCACCCTTCTTATATAGTGAGAGAGAGGGAGAGTGAGAGACTAACGAAAACTTGTGAAAAATGGAAATTGTTTTTATCCAGTTAAGATTTGCTCTAAATTTTGGGGTCATGCACTTTTTGATTTCAAAGACAGTCCCCCAGTGGGAGAGTGGATATAGGACTGCACAGAGAGGGCGAGCACTTGCTCCTCCCCTGCCATTCTGTAATAACTAAAAGCACTCCGTCGACACGCACAAATCTCCTCTCTGCCAAACATTATCCCTCATCCCTCTCTCTCTCTCTCTCTCTCTCTCCGACTGGGTGTCCGTCCCTCATCACGTTGGGTGTAAAAATATTATTATACTTATTTATGTCTCTGCCTGCGCTCGGAAAAGCGTATTTGGAGCGAGAAGGCGCTGTTGCCGCACTTCACAGAGTCCCTGGAACGCAAAGGGACTCAACCTCGTTGCTCGCATTAGGTGGGGCCAGGGATGGGATGAATGGGTGGGTGTTGTTGTTGGGTGTTTATACCGTTTTGTGTTGGATTTTAAGGGGCCAGTGGTTGACCGTTTTACACTGCTTATTCCCCCCTTTAAATAGCTTTGATTTAAGGTTAACTTTGCCTGAAATATAAATTTCCATATTTTATATGGCGTTAAATTGAAAATTCTTTTATCTTCAAAACACAAGGCAGAGGAATCTCAAAAATCAAGCCGATTCGGTGGAAGAGTTGGAGCGAAGCGGGTGAAATGATTAACATCGGGTTTGGCGCCCCCTAAAAATGGAATCAAGCCATCATAATAATTTGTAAAATATGTTGATTATTGGCCTCACCCATCCACCAGTTCTTCTCGCTTCACGCTCCTCCTTCATTCCTTCACATGCCGAACCCCAATTTCAGAACGAGGCGACACTTATCTGGCAGAGACATCATCTACGACGAGCCATGGATGTCTGTACGTCCAGGCATGTTGCTCCCTCTCGTCATCTCTTACCTTTTCATATGTACAGCTGTGAAAAAAATAATAGCACCACCACCACAAGCAATTTTCAAATAGTTGCCCAACTCACATTTTTAACTTTAAGGAAACTTTAAGCACATTTTTAGAAAGGGAAGACTCTTACAAATCTGGGAACAACAAAAAAAATCACCTTTTTTGTAAGACTTTTAAGTTATTTAAGGAACTTTAGAGAAACTCGTAAAATTAGGCGAAAAAAATAATAGCACCACTTTTGAAAAATGGATTTAAAATTTAAAAAATGACCAACAAGTAATGAATTTCTTAGTTAACACTTTTGAACTATTAATTCTAAATCAATATTTATCATTCAAGATTTAGTTCAGTGTCCTATTTTGGCAACATTAGCTGCGCAGCGTCTTGGCATGGAATCCACTAAGTCCAGGCATAGCTTTTGGGGAGCTTTGGACCAGGACTCTTAAATTTGTTCTCAAAGTGATCCGACAGTGGTTGGTTTGGAATCAGCAACTGCCTTCTGGACGTCGGACCACAGATTTTCAATCGGTTTTATGTCAGGCGACTGTGCAGGCCACTTTAACACGTTCAGTGTTGGCCCTGAACCATTCCTTTGCTTTCATGCTGGGGCTATTTTCCGTTTGAAAGACCCATACGAGTGGAATTTCGTATTCTGCAAAGGGTAGCATTACTGTCTCCATGAAATTCAAGGACACGTGCTGATCCATGATGGTTTATAGTCAATGCATTGGCCCTACTTCATAGTAAGAGAATCAGGCCCATACCATTAAATTCAACCTTTTATTTTAAATGGTTTTCTTTGGTGTACTGGTGTTCCTTGAACGTCTTAAGTATGATCGAGATCCCTTTTCAGTAAATAAAACACTTTTTACTCATCTGACATTAAAATTTATGCGCCATTATAGGGATGTTCAATTGGCATGCTCCCTTGCAAAAATCATGTGCTTAGTAATTTGCCTGGCGTTTAAAAGTGCGATTTTTTTTGGGCAGCAGGCTTTTAGGCTATGTTGTCTAAGTTATTTCCAAACTTTTTAGCCCATCGCTTTTATTTTAAGCTCTTTTTTTAAGCTCCATAGCAGGCTTGAAGGGAACCTTCTTGCTCTCGCGAATCAGCCTTTTGACCCCAAAAGGGGTCATAGATCGTTTTCATCCACGTGTTTTACACTTTTCTTCATAGTTTAAGGCGTTTTTAATAATTTTATTGAAACTGCCTACCAATTGACCAAATTCTCTGTAAGTTTTTACGTCAAACATAAATTTTTTGCAAGGGTCGCGCTTTTTCGCATTTCAGAGCTTTCCACGTATTATTGTAATGATTATTATTAGCTTTTATGATAGAAACAATGAAATATTAGTTAAAACTAATAAATACGTGGTTTATACAAAGTCAATTCCGCGAAATTACGGATATTCACTTAAAATAGTGCTAACGGTGCTATTATTTTTTTCGCCATATTCGTGGTATTTTTTCGTAAAGTTAAAAAAAAAAATATAAAGACAGAATTTTGAAGAAAGGCAACACTTTGTTTGTTAATGGGGAGAACTTAACTATATGAAAAAACTAAAAATTTAAAAAAATCGCAACAGTAATTGCTTTTTTTTTGTCCAAGAACAAAATGTGTTGTAGTGGTGCTATTATTTTTTTCGCAACTGTATGTCGTTTTTTCCCCCTGCCTGAGTCACGTTTCGTCATTTTTGGGGGCTGCCAACTTGTCCATCGTGTTTCAGTGTATCATTCGCATCTCCACAATCTGCAGGGCAGGCTACAACAAAAAAGTTCCATTGTGAATTACGAGTAAATGTACAGTACAAACATACATACATATGTACATACATATTTACATATATTTATCTGTACGTATGTTTATGTATTTTTAACAAGTCTTTTTGCGTCTGGCTTAATTAATGCGCCGGCGACGGTGACGACGTCAACTCGATTCAATATGCAAAGCGCATACGATATGCTTCTTTTGGTCTTCCTCAACTTCATCCTCATCCTCGCTTCTTCTACATTTTCTTTGTCTCCCACTGTCTTCTGTCGTTGGCTCCTTGGATCTCTCTTCAACGCCAAATGCATTCCCCAGCATGACGCAGATTGTGCACGTGTGCTGGCTGTCGTTGTCTGCTCTCCGGTCTTACGCTCTTCTGCTGCTTTCTCTGGCTACCTGCTGCCTGGCCTCGGCTGGCGTAACTGTTGTTGTGCAACGCTTTCAATTAGACAGCAAATCCACCCTCAAGCCATTCTTTTTAGCTCTCCTTCTGTCACCCACATTTGTGGGTCGCTCGCTCTCTCTCTCCCACTGCTCCCTTTCTAGTAAAAGCTGGTCAGGCACAGTGGAATGGAAAGCTTAGTATACATGTTGTCCACCATTGCTCCACGCTTTGTTGTCGTACTTTGACTGTATCCCACTGTGCGGAGCCATCTACTGTCTGTCAAATCATCATCATCGTGCCAGCAGCAGAAACAGTAGCATCATCATCATCCCCCACTGAACCCCACGTGGTCCGTGCTGCTCCACTTTTTGTTCTCCTGTGTCGCCTTAACGGTGCCTGTCTGTCTGTCTGTCTCTCTCTCACGTGTCGTCTGCGGCTGCGGTTTGTTGCGGTTATTCTGCCTGTTGTTGTCACCTTCTGTCAGCAGCGTGGCAGCTCACTCTGACATCTTGTGTCCACGCAGAGGTGGGACAGGTTGGGTTGCGAGGTGTCTGCCTGCGCGGTAATTGAGTGTCTGGACAAAGTTGGAGAAGTGTGTGGGCAGGACACGACTGCAATTATCTGTGTCACGCATTACCTAATTATTTGTACGAGTTCTTGTAGAGTGCTTAGAGGGTATGCTGTAGGAATTCTGCTGTAGGAATTCAATTTCGATCTACAGAAAATCATTCTCAATGGATATTAACTTTTCCATTTGGACCAGCACATAATTGTTCATATTTTGTGGACTTAACTGTGTGTGTGGGTAAACGCCACACGATTCGCATGAATGAGTGTGGGTGTGTGGGTACCGTACCCGTACCAGTATCGTATCGTACCGCTGACATTGAGATACCTGTTCTGATCTGCCGGCTCTTTCGAACAGCTGTCGGACTGGTTTCTGTACCTCTCGCAGAGCAGATGTTTCTTTCAGCGACACGAAATTCCATCGAAATGGTTGAGATTCATTGCATGCAACACCAGAAGGTACTCACTCCTATTATGTGGAATCGTATTGGTTTGGGGGGTTTGGCTGGACATTAATTGTTCCCCATATGGTGGTCGCTGGTCGTGCGTGTGTTTATTTTCCGACCTCGATGACAAGAGTGCGTGATGAGGAGGCGTTCCGTTGGGTGGGGCCTGCCGTGTCGCGTGTGTGTGTGCTTATTGAACTCTTATTCCCTTTGTTTTTGTTTAGACGGAAGTTATTAATTTCCAATTTGCCTTTACATGAGGTGCCAAGGGTTTTGTGTATGTCTGGAAATGGGTTAATTAGTGGAACGGAAGCAGTTCGTGATGAGGAGAAGGAGGAGGGCTTTATATTCGAACCCTTTTGTGGCTGTCGAATTCGATGTTCAATATTTGTTTACTTTTCTTGAGCTTTCGACGCCGTAATTTGACACTTCTGGAATTGCGTGTCGCCTCGTTTCTTCTCTTCTCTGTTCCCTTCTATTGTTGTTTGTGGTATTAGTCATTCCATTACCCCCTGACAAAGCTTAATCTACTCTTTCTTTCTCTCTCTCTTGCTCTGCTGTGGCTTTTGTTTATTTGCTATTCGTCGCGGCTACTGTGTGCTGTGTTGACCCAAGACGAGTGCTAAACATTTGAGAGGCTGCCGACTTGAGACTGAGTCACTTCCAAGACCCCCTTTCAGGCTTTTGATGCAGTGCATAATGTTGACCTTAGTTGGAATCAACAATCATCATCATCATCGTCTTGTGCAAATTGCCTGCATAAGTGGAAAATAGCGCGTTTATTTCAGACAAAAACATAGTTTTGAGTGCTTCATTAAGCCGAGCACAGAGAGGGGGAGAGAGAGAGCAGAGAGCTTTGCTGTCTCCAGGTTTTGCTTTGCTTTGCTTTTGCCTTTGCTTTATTAGCTTTTTGGTTCGCTGTGTTAAATGGCGGCTACTTTTTTGCCACTTCAACCGGTTTCGTTCTGTGAATTCTGTTGTTGTTGGTTTAAGGTAAGCTTCAAACTTTTGGCAATAACAAAAAGCACCTGCTGCTATTCCTCTTGGGGGGAAGCTGCAGAAGACAAAAGGAAACAAAAATAAAAAGAAGAAGCAGGTGCAATGCGAAAATCTGGTTGAAAGACGAATTGGACAGCGCGCGAACTCTGCAGCAAGTGGAGGTAGAGTAAAAGCAAAGCCTAAAAGAGAAGAAAGAAGCAAAAGACAATCAAAATATTTGCTTAAAGAGCAAATCTCTTTATGGAAATTACTCACAATAGAATTAATAAGACGAAAGAGAGTCAGTAGAAAGGGATAAAATAACGTTTGAGTGGAAACGGAAACAGAGAAGCAGAAAGAAAGAAAGCGATAAAAATCTTAATTTCCCCTTTTTCACATCCTTTGTGTCGCATGTTTATCTTCCCCCTCCTGTCGATTGATCAGTTGCAAGAACAGCTGCAAAATATTATTTTCAATTGCGTATTTTATTCTTTCCGCACGCTCATTCCTCTTCCTCGTTTTGCGCACATCTTTTTGCACGCTTTGCTCGCGCTCTCTCGCTCTCGCTGCCCGTATGGCAAGCACATGTTGAATCTGATATGAGCGTGCCTGTGTGTGTGTGTGTGTGTGAATGCAGAGCCATTCAAGTACAGTGGGGCTTAAAATTAAATGGCAGTTTGAAGTTGAATCTGGTGGCATTATTTATATTACGCATTTTATGTTTGAAAGGAAAATTCATTAAATGGAAATTACACTTCCTGTCCTCCCCTATTTATGGAACACATTCAACAATTGAGCAATTAATTTGTTAAGCGACAATTCAAAGTAACGCCTCGAAACGTAATTTGTTGGAATTTTTAATGGACACGCACAAGCCTCCAAAAATAGTCAACCAATTGATTCGTTCGTTTTCATTTCATTCCATGATTTTCTTGGGGCAGGAATTCTCATAAATTTCAGAATATTACAACATTGAGTTCCCTGAAACAAGAAATCTGTAGCCTGGGATATTTAATATTACATTTTCCCTTCAGATTACGGTACAAATCGGATTCCCCAACGACATTTCTCCTTCTTCTCACTGTTGGCGCATGGCAGCCAAACAATTTTCTTTGGTAAATAGTTTGCCAAAGCCTAAAATATCCCCAGAGCCGACAAATAGCAGACTCACGCCTCAAGAATTGCATCAAAACCTGACGGGGCGAAGGGGGAATGGGAGACTGTGACAAAGGATAGACACGGGGTGGAGGAAGAGGCAGTGGGACATGGCAGTGCATAAAATTGAATATGGAATCGTTTGCCAGTGCAAAACTGACAGCAGTAACGGCAGGAAGGGGCTTGGGGGTCTGGCAAAAGTGTCAACGAACGATTTTTGCCTTGTGCCTGCCTGTGCCTGGGCCTGGGCCTAGGCCTTTTGTCTGCCAGCAAAAGTTGTGTCTGGAAAAAACTAAAATAACATAAAAGAGCTTTTGTTGTTGGCACTCGGGATTGCCCGGTTGAGAGAGTCGCTGATCCGTGGCACTCAATTGTCAAACAGCAAAGGTGGAAAACAATAGACAAACTGTTGACATGGATCATGGACATGGACATGGACATGGACATGGCTATGAATACAGAAAAGTACTCCACCACGTACACCTACTCCACCCATCAATGCACTTCCGTTGCGGAAGTTCTACGCTACCATTCTGTTTGTATTTCTAATAACTAATTTGTCTCTCTCTCTCTCTCTCTCTCTCTCTCTCTCTCCCGCACAGCTTTTGCCAGTCAAACTCTGGCTGCCAATCCACCAGATGCCGACCAGAAGGGACCCGTTTTCCTCAAAGAGCCCACCAATCGCATTGACTTTTCGAACTCCACCGGCGCCGAGATCGAGTGCAAGGCCAGCGGCAATCCCATGCCCGAGATTATCTGGATACGCAGCGATGGCACAGCCGTGGGCGATGTGCCCGGCCTGCGACAGATCTCATCCGACGGCAAGCTGGTCTTTCCGCCCTTCCGCGCCGAGGACTACCGCCAGGAGGTGCACGCTCAGGTCTACGCTTGTTTGGCCCGCAACCAGTTTGGATCCATCATATCACGGGATGTGCATGTGCGAGCCGGTAAGTTGAGCGGTTACTTGGCTAAGCGAAGGGCAGTGCAAGGTGTGGAATAAAATTAAAGTTGGTAGAGATTCCATTTGCAGGGAGAATGTAATACAATATTTTGCAATGAAACAGCTAAAGAAATCCATTAGAAAATATCAAAGAAACACTCAGAGAAAAATGGCAAAGTAAAGTCAGACAAGAAATGCTAAAATTCACTTGGAAAAAAAAAAAATATATACATATATATATTTAATCTATGGGAAAAATGATTCCAAAAATGTTTAAAAATATATTTTTTTTCTGTCCTGCTTTAAAACTTAAATTAAATGAATTAGCAAATATTTGAAAAGAAAATCCAACTCTTAAACACTTGCACTGCCCTCCGCTTAACATTTCTACTCAAAGTTTTCAGCTGAAATCCCCCCCGCAACCATCCGATGATCGATCGACGTTGGCGAGTTTCGTTTCACTTTGACCGCCCGCCGCCTATCGTCGTTGGGGATTTTTTTCTTCCACTGTTTTGCAGTTACATTATCGGCAATTAAAAATGAATTTTCCTTGGATTTAGCTGCAAATGTTTTCCACGCGCTTTCATTTTCACACACACACACACGAGTACTCGTTCAGACATTCGTTTGCAGAGTTTTTTCGCAATGTTCATTGGAATTTAATGCAAGTTGGCATTTTCACTTTAATCGGTTTGCCGCTTCGCTTCATCTCCTCTGCTGTCAGCCACTTGAAGTGTTTTGTTGGCAACTGTACTTGCCACTTGACAGCTCAGCTTCCTGCGGTGATGCAATTGTCACTTGGCCACAGTTCTGGCTGTGTGTGCGGGGGAGGTGGCTTATCGAGTTATAGGGCCAGACAGCCGCGTCCCTTGGCCCCGTCGGTTACTTCCGCTTCCATGGAGCGACGCCTAAATAGGCCAGCCTTGATTATATTTTAGCTAATTATGTTGGCATCATGCTGGAGAGCAACACACAACTACAACCCCGCTTACTCATCGCCGCTCCATCGGCTGACGTGTTCCCTGGCAATTAGCCAGCCAGCACACCTGAACGGACTCCTCGTTACCTCTGCCCCCAGTCGACCTGTCCCTGTCCCTGTCCCCTCCTTCTCTCTTTCTCGCCTGACATCATTATTGTCGTTTGCTTTCGCTTGCTATTAACCAGGGGAATTTATCATTTTATGCTCATGTTATGTGTGAAGGAAAACGAAGTATGCAGAGAGCC
This sequence comes from Drosophila subobscura, assembly GCF_008121235.1. Taxonomy (NCBI): domain Eukaryota; kingdom Metazoa; phylum Arthropoda; class Insecta; order Diptera; family Drosophilidae; genus Drosophila; species Drosophila subobscura. The sequence continues at coordinate 13,384,099 of NC_048531.1, read as the reverse complement.
AGCCAGCCCGCTGCTTTTGTCCGGCATGAAATATATCTACGAAGGCCACACAGCAAAACTTTTGCTTAATTGAAATTAACTTGGCCTGTCCAGGCGGCTTAAGAGTGATTATGATAGTTTCGGGTGTTTTTGTTCATTTAATGAGTTTCCAACCAGCCGAACCAAAGAGCACTTCCAGGAATAGGTTTTAGCGTGTGAATGTCACCCGACTCATTCTCCCTTTCCCCACTCTGCAGTGGTTGCCCAGTACTACGAGGCGGATGTGAACAAGGAGCATGTCATACGCGGCAATGCGGCGGTTATCAAGTGTCTGATACCCTCGTTTGTCGCCGATTTCGTTGAGGTTGTCTCCTGGCATGCCGACGAGGAGGAGAGCTACTTTCCGGGCACGGAATACGGTGCGGAATCTAGACAGAATCCATTCCTCTAGCGTTAGATTAGATTGTTTTGGTCTACTAAAAGCATGAATTGGTTCCATCCATCTTTCATCTCTCATCCATCACTCTTTCATTCTTTTATTATCAACTTTATTTTAATTTCTTACGTTTAGTCGTTTCGCAACACTACGAAGAGGATATACACAAGGCGTTTGTCATACGCGGCAATTCTGCTATCCTGAAATGCGATATACCATCGTTTGTCGCCGATTTTGTGAATGTTATATCGTGGCATAGCGATCAGCAAGAGAATTTCTATCCCGACACTGAATATGGTGTGTGAAAAATCTCTGTGTGTGTTTTTGTGCACTGCTTTAACTATTGTACAACACTAGAACAACGAGAAAACACACAGAGAAACAACCAATACAGTCCACTTCACTTCTGTACAGAGCTGCTGTACAGTTAACCAACACTAATAATGATTGTAACACTGTACAAAAAAGAAATACACCCAACAAACTACACTCTACTCAAACAAACACCAACTGTAACTCAATTAACCAACACTGGTTAGGCAATAACTGTTTAGGAAAACAGTGTGCAAAATGATTCCTTCGCCTTCGCCTTTGCCTTTGCCTTTGTCTCCGTCTCCGTCTCCTTGGATCTTCTTTAGTTTCCTTTTTTGCTTTCTGTATAAAATTTCATTTGTTTTGTGGTTTGTGTGCGCTGTTTTAGTCGTTGCCCAACACTATGACACCGATGTAAATAAGGCATACGTCATACGCGGCAATGCGGCGGTACTCAAATGCGAAATTCCCTCATTTGTGGCCGATTTTGTGAGCGTTGTGTCCTGGCACACGGACCAGAGCGAGGACTTTTCCCCAGGCCAAGAATATGGTTTGTCTAAACGCATTGCCATTTTGGCTATAACTGTAGCTGTAGCTTAAGTGAGACTCTGCCCATCTCCCCATTCCCCACTCCCTTCTTCATCTTTTAAGTTTACATTTTGTGTGTCTTAATCGGAGTTTCTGTGTGTCTGCGTCTGCCCCTCTGCGTGCTGTTGAGCAATGTTATCAGAACTACGTATTATTAACCATTTTGGATGGTTGCATGGAGGGAGTAGCTTTCCCACTGGCCTGCGCTTTAGTGGCCTGCCATTAAGTGCACTCCACTGGCTGTGCACATTTTCACACGCCTCGCCACACGCAAGGAGTCTGCCAGCCAGCGACTGTTCGTTCTGCCGCGTTCTTTCTCTCGTACTTTCATTATAAAATCTGCTGTAATCTACTCCCACGATTCCCCTCCTGCAGTTGTGCAACAGTTTTACGAGTCAGAGGTCAACAACGAGTATGTCATAAGGGGCAACGCGGCGGTGTTGAAATGTTCCATACCATCATTTGTGGCGGACTTTGTCCAGGTCGTATCCTGGCAGGACGAAGAGGGCAAGCTATATGGCACACTCGGCGAGCAACAGGGAGCTGCTGGTACACAAAACACTTGTTTATTCTTGGGCAAATGAAATCTGTAAACCCCTAGAAGATCATTACCCCTACCCTTTCCTTTTCACCCTTTTCTTTATTCCCTTACAATTTTCATTTCATTTTCCAACCTTTGGCAGTCGTGAATCAGTATTACGAGGCTGAAGTCGTCTCTGAATATGTCATCCGTGGCAATACGGCGGTGCTGAAGTGCACAATACCCAGCTTCGTGGCCGATTTCCTGCGCGTGGAGGCCTGGGTGGCCAGCGATGGCACGGAGTATGCGCCCCAAGAGAATTTCGGTACAGAAATCAGAACCCTTTGGATCTACTTTGTTGTTAGTTTTAAGTAGGACTTACCTTCCTTTTCCTTCCAAAATCAATTCCTTGCTTTAGCTTTGATTTCCTTTCTATCGTAACGCAGTTGTCAATCAGTATTACGGCGCTGATATTCTCATGGAGTATGTCATTCGTGGCAATGCGGCGGTGCTCAAGTGCTCCATTCCCTCATTTGTGGCTGATTTTGTGCGCGTGGAGTCCTGGATCGATGAGGCAGGCACCGAGCTGCGGCACTCTGATAATTATGGTACTTTATTTACTGCAGAGAAAAGGCAAACCAAAGACTTGAGGGGGTTCCTCGTCACTCTCCCACCCACAGCTTTCATTTTACACCTTTTCCTTTTATGATTTCCCTACATCATTTTTGCAGTTGTCAATCAGTTTTATGAGGCCGAAATAATGACCGAATATGTCATACGTGGCAATGCGGCGGTGCTCAAGTGTTCCATACCCTCGTTTGTGGCCGATTTTGTGCGCGTGGAGTCCTGGATCGACGACGAGGGCAATGTCTTGTCCTTCTCGGACAATTATGGTGCGATGTGGTGGCCAGTTTTGGACTCTACTTTGACTTAGTCTTAGGATTATTACAGCTACAAACCCCTGCATTCCCTCCAGCATCCTTTAAAGTTCATTTCCCATTCCGTAATTATGATTTGCTCTCTCGATTTAAAGTCGTTTCGCAGTTCTACATAACCGAGGCAGAGAACGAGTATGTGATCAGGGGCAATGCGGCGGTCGTCAAGTGCAAGATTCCCTCATTCGTGGCCGATTTTGTGCAGGTCGAGGCCTGGGTGGACGATGGGGGCGTCGAGCTGTGGCGCAACAATGCCACTGCCGCTTACGGTACGAAGTACAGTCTCAACAAAATGTAACTAAGGGTCCTGGCTGCTAACTCCCTCCCCCATCCACGCTTTTATCTTCAACTTTTATGTTTTCTCTTTGGCTTAGTCGTGATCCAAACATATGAAGCGGAGGCGGACAATGAGTATGTCATTCGAGGCAATTCTGTGGTAATGAAGTGCGAAATACCCTCGTATGTGGCAGACTTTGTCTTTGTCGATCACTGGCTGGACTCGGAGGGTCGCAATTATTATCCCAAATAATGCAGACGAGACGGGTACTTGGACTCTCTCTCTCTCTCTCTCTCTCTGTAGTCCCTGTCCACACACAAAATCCTTGCATTTCCCTTCGATTTTAGTTTGATTCTTCCCTCCCTCAGTTGTCCATCAGTTTTATCAGACCCGCGTCATCGATGAGTTTGTGCTGCGCGGCAATGCTGCCACACTCAAGTGCCTGGTGCCCTCATTCGTGGCCGATTTCATCGACGTGGAGGCCTGGATCGATGAGGAGGGTGTCGAGATGCAGCGGCCCCTGCCCACCGAGTCTACGGGTAACCCCTTGGAGAAGCTCTCTCCTTCATCTCTCTCTCTGTTTGGCTTAAGCGTAGTACTTCCACTTCCATGCTCCATGCTCCATGCTCCTTCCAATCCCTCATTTCGTATCCCCTGACTTGTTGCAGTGGTTAAGCAGTTCTTTGAGTCGCAAGTGTACGACGAGTACGTGATCAAGGGCAATGCGGCGATATTCAAGTGCCAGACACCGTCCTTTGTGGCGGATCACATAGACATTACCGATTGGATCGACACCGAGGGCGAGGTGTACACCAAAAACATCACGGGTAGGCCTCCCCATCAGAGAGTTTGGAGTCCGCACATGAAGGGGTTTTCACCCACCCGCACAAATATGATTTATTTCCTTTTTCATTTTCCCATTCCTAAAATGCCTCAAAACTCTCTACCAAAAACTCTTGCAGTCGTGCCACAATCGTACACCGTCAATGTCATGGACGAGTCCATATTGCGCGGCAACAGCGCCATTGTGAAGTGCCACATACCCAGTTTCGTGGCCGATTTCATAGTCGTCGACTCGTGGGTGGAGGATGAGCAGCGTGATATTTATGCCCAAGAAGATATCACAGCCAGCGGTAATGATTCCCTTCTCTGCCTCAAATTTACTCCACTAAAAACTCCACTCCGATCCGTGCTCCCTGCCATTCGATACGATTTGCTTCGAGGATCAATGGATCTCTGGGATATGCCGCCGCTGCCTAGGCTTTCACTTCTGCTTTCTGTTTCCTTCTGTTCCTTCATTTCTTTCTCTTCTTTTCCTTTTTATCTCCCACATCCCAACTTGTTTTATTTTCCCCCCCCAACCCAATATCCAAGAGTCGCTCCTGACTCGCCCGCACATCCCGAACCCCTTCATGTAGTCGAACGTAGCGTTGTGTTCTGTAGTCCAGTGTAAATACATACAAAAATGCTAATAATAAATATTACAAATCAAATACCAAATCGATCTAACCAATCGCTGTACAAAAGTCATTATCTGTATTCATATATCTGTACATAAAATCCATTTGTAATCCGCATTTCATCTCAAGTTATTGGCATTTTTGTTGGTGCATGCCACACACAAGTTTTAAGGCTGCAATGTCGGGGAATTTGTGGCTCCTAAAATTAAAAAGAATATAAATTAAAAGTGCAATTAAATTGCAGCTAAGATTTCGTTTTGTTTATGCCACAAATGCCTGGCATTGCTTTGGTGTTTAGTTAGTTCATAAACAAAGGAATTTTATTCAAACTCGGACAAACAAATAATAAATTAAAGTCAGTTTCTTGCGCCTCAAATCAAAGTTTGAATAAAACTCTTTCGATTGGCCTTTGGGACTGAGGAGTGCTGTAAATTGTACATAATTTGTAAACTTAAATCTCAAACCTCCTTCAGTCCCAAAGCCAGTCCCCACGAAAGTCACACTGCATGAACATTGCCGCACAACGATTAACAATGACAAAAAGATTTGCACAAATTAAAATCAAATTAAATTGAAGTAAAGCAAAAGCAAAAGCAAAAGTAAAAGCAAAAAATGAATATTCATGAGGCTTGCATGTGGCTTTCTTGGGAATAAATTCAATTCGATGGCTCGCCACTCAATTGAGTTTATTCCACGGTAAATGTAGTTTGATTTTGTTAGCCAAGAAGCTTAGCTCTTTGACCCAGCAACCACTAACATTTGCATTTTGTTATGCCCTCTCTCTCACCGATTGGCCCACACAGATGGCAAGTATCTGGTACTGCCCTCTGGAGAACTGCATATCCGCGAAGTGGGACCCGAGGATGGCTACAAGAGCTACCAGTGCCGCACCAAGCATCGTCTGACCGGAGAGACACGTCTGAGCGCCACCAAGGGTCGTCTCGTCATCACAGGTAAGTCGAGCCTGTGGGGCCAATTTGCTTTCCATTTAGATTATTGCATTTAAAGAAGAACTTCAGTTATCTGTGGGATAAATATTAGAAATCAAATGTTTCATTAATGTGGTAATAATTAATAATTACAAATTTACAAAAATATTCCAATGCCAATTTGAACAATTATCCATTGACGCATTTCTCGAAATTATTAAATATTGAAAGCCTGCAAATATTGAACATTTCTTTAACTAATTGAGTAGATTGATAACTTTATTCGATAAATATTTGCTTAAATATCAAAAATCTTCAATTATGTTAACATTAGTTCTAAATTCCCTTATTTCCATGATAACTGAAGTTTTTCGTACGGCAAAAGTCAACTTTAGAGAACAAAATATTGTTAAATATAATGTAATAATACAAAATTCTACATTACACATTTTGGTTTATTTTTAAACCTTTTCCAAAAGAAAGTTCTATAAAGTTTTCTTTTTGCTAAACCAAAAATTGAAAGAAATAACAAAAATAAAATGAAGTTACTTTCAATTGAGGTTTGTTTAAATACACAGCAATTATTTGGAATGCACTAAATATTTACAGAATTTTGTATTTGATGAATTAAATGATTTAAATGTTTCCAAAAGTATTCCAAAGTATTCCAAACATTTGTTCAACGCAAAACCAAGCAGAAATCGTGAAGTAAACACGAAAACTGCTTGGTTTTGTTATGGAATTAAAGTGGATATAACGTTTAATGTTTTATATATGCAATATGCCACATTAAGCGCTATATTCTCTTTAATTTCTCTAGCTATTAATATTTATTAATAAACAACAAGTCTTGCAAGCCACTGAAAATGCAATCAAAACGATTTTTCGCCTAAAATCTCTTTCTTTGCACACACAAAATAATTCCTTGCTAAATATTCGTACAAGTAAATGTTGAATGGTAGAAGTTTAAACTTTTTGGTCTACTTTGTGACCACGGCAAAGACTTGTTGTTGCTCCAAATTGAAAACTGCCTGAATGTTGGGATAGGGTACTCGACCGGCACAGCGATGCGATCTGATCCGTGGCTTGAAACAAAGCCCAGCTTAGAGTAGTGCTAGGGTCGGTCCGCTCTCAACTAGACCCAGTCGAAGCCCAAGTCCAAGTCCCAGTCCAAGTCCTTGCCACAAGGCAACATTTCAATTCGATTTCTCAAGGTAAGTGCCACACTTTCAGCTGCAGCCTCCTCCATGGATCCATTGATCTGCTTTCTTGGATACTTAATCTGAATTCTGATCTCCGATTCGTTTGCAGAACCAGTTGGCAGGGTTTCGCCCAAGTTTCCCAATACGCTGACCAGCAGCAGCTTCACGGGCGACGCTGGCAGCAGTCAGACTCTGCTCTGTCCCGCCCAGGCCTATCCAGCGCCGTTTTTTAGGTGAATTTCGGGACCCCTTCCGTGCCCCTATTTGCACCCAACTTTGGCCAGTTTCCAGTTAAAGATTTCTCTATTTTATGAGCCATTCGTTTCCCATTTTCTCTTGTGAAAGAACCAATTGCCAGCGTCGCTCCCAGACTCCTTTCGGGCAACGACATCAAAGTGGTTCAGTTTGCCGCTGGAGCAGCTCTCACTCTGCTCTGTCCCGCGCAGTCCTATCCGGTGCCCTTCTTTAGGTAAGACTTCCTTCCTCCTGCTCCTATCCCAACTGCAGGTGCTAGATCCTCAGCTGCCCTTCACTTAATCGGCATCTCCCTCCCTCGCAGAGCCCGTGGGCAGCGTGGGTCCCCGCCTCACCAGCGGCGATGAGTCGCGCATTCTGCGAGTTCCTCTCACGGCTGGAGCCACCCTGCTGTGTCCTGCTCAGGCCTATCCGGTGCCCTTCTTTAGGTAAAACCTCTCAACATCCGGGCAGTCCTTTCGTTAGATTTCCCCACTCAATCCACATGCTTTCCCTTCTCAATCAAGAGCCCGTTGGCAGTGTCAGCCCCAAGGTGACAGCTGGCGATGATGCCATAAGGATACCCAAGGTTACAGTGGGTCACAGTGCCACGCTGATGTGCCCAGCACAGGCCTACCCCGTGCCCTTCTTTAGGTAAAAGCCACAACCCAACATTCGAGGCGCTTTCCCCAGACAGGAGCCTCCATTTAACATCCTAAATTCGCTTACTCAGAGCCCGTGGGCAGCGTCAGTCCCCAGTTGAGCGGCAATGGGAATCAGGAGCACATCACACTCCTGCGGGCGCCCATGAAGGGCAGCGTCACACTCATGTGTCCAGCTCAGGCCTATCCAGTGCCGTTTTTTAGGTAATAAAAGCACAGTCCCCGTCCCAACATCAGGCAGGGGACAGAGCAGAAACTCATCGACTTCTTACCCTCTTCAAGAACCCGTTGGCAGCGTTGGGCCCCGTCTGACCTCCGGCGATGATTCGCGCACGGTGCGCGTGGGCCGCGAGGCGAGTGTCACTCTGATGTGTCCAGCTCAGGCCTATCCCGTGCCCCTCTATAGGTAATTCCCAACTCAGGCAGTGTTCCGACCTTTTCCCTCTCCCTCTCCCTTTTGCAGAGCCCGTGGGCAGCGTTGGTCCCAAAATCAGTTCAGGCGAAGATTTCAAGCATATCAAGGGGAAAAGCAGCCACGATTCGAGTCTGCTCTGCCCGGCACAGGGCTATCCAAAGCCTTTCTATAGGTAAGGCAGCTTTCAAGCGGGAAACTTTATTTCTCTCCCCTGCAGAGCCCGTGGGCAGCGTTAGTCCCAAGATCACAAATGCCGATGATCTGAAGCATGTGAAGGTCAGGAGTTCGCTCAGTTTGAGTCTGCTGTGCCCCGGCCAGGCCTATCCGCAGCCGATTTATAGGTAAATGCCAGTCCCAACATTTGTCAGGAGTTTTCTCGTTGGACTTCCCTTGATTCCCTGCCTCCTCTTCTAGAGCCCGTTGGCAGTGTGGCGCCCAAGCTGAACTTTCTCGAGCGCTTTCGCATGATGCAGCTGCCCAGTGGCCACAGTTTCAACATTCAGTGCCCCGTGCAGTCGTACCCCATGCCAGTATTCAAGTAAGAGTCGAGTTCCCTTCCCCTCTGTGTTGTAGAGCCCGTGGGCAGTGTCAGGCCCAAGGTGAATGCCCAGGACAAGCATCAGTTCATAGACGAGGAGCTGTCGCGTGGCTTTGCCATGCTCTGCCCGGCACAATCGTATCCCATGCCCCTCTCCAGGTGGGTTTCTGCCGCTGCTCTCACTCCTCCTTTTGCTTATAGAACCCGTTGGCTCGGTTAAGCCCAAAATAAATATTCAGGACAAGCTGCAGACACGCGAAATGGCGGAGGGAGTCAGCCTGGCATTGCTCTGCCCCGCACAGGTGCGGGCTGAACATTTACAATTTATTCGGGGTGTTTCCAGGCTGTAATTGAAGTGATTATTCCATTAGGCAACCCCCCGGACACCTTTCAGGCAGTGCTTTGATTGTTCTTACCTTTCCCTTGGGTCTTCTCTCTTTGCAGAGCCCATTGGCAGTGTTCCGCCCAAAGTCAGCATCGACGATGAGGTGGCCAATGCCCGCGCGTATGTGGGCAAGAGTCTCAGCCTCAAGTGTCCCGCTCAGTCGTATCCCATACCCGTCTACAGGTGGGTTCTCCATCCAGCATTTGGGCAGTTCCCTTTAGGCGTTAGCTCATCCTTTGTTTGCCATCCTCAGAGCCCGTGGCCTCGGTGCCGCCCAAACTGAATCTGCTCGAGCGTGTGCGCACCATGGAGGTGCCCCTGGGTCGGGTCTATGCCATGCAGTGCCCCGGTCAGGCCTATCCCGTGCCCAGCAATAGGTAATGAATGCTCCATCTCACCCTTTCAGAACCCATTGGCGCTGTGCCGCCGAAGATCAACAACATCAACGACAAGTTCCAGTTGATGCAAGTCCCACTGGGTGCAGACTTTGCCATGCAGTGCCCCGGTCAGGCGTATCCTGTGCCCATCGTTAGGTGGGTGTCGAGTCCATGCCAGCATTCTAGGCTGCCTTTTTGGTGTTCCTCCTTCCCTAAGCTGACTTCTCTCTGCCCCCTAGAACCCATTGGAGCGGTGCCACCCAAGATCACGAGCCTGCACGACAAGTTCCAGGTGCTGCAGGTGAAATCTGCAGAGGATTACTCCATGCAGTGCCCCGGCCAGGCCTATCCCGTGCCCATCGTTAGGTTAGAGTTCCCTTGAGCAACATTCAGTTCAACATTTCGACCCAAGATCAACTTTTAATTCTCACAAAACAGAACCCGTGGGCAGTGTGGCGCCCAAAGTGGACACTCGCGATGAGTTCACGTTTGCCAGGACTCGTCTGGGTGCCTCCAAGGCGCTCATCTGCCCCGCTCAGTCGTTTCCCATGCCTGCGTTTAGGTAATCCCAGCATTCAGGCTCCAACTAAAGACAGTCCCTTCCCCTTACCCTTCCACTTCCTTTCCGTAGAGCCCGTGGGCAGTGTCCGGCCCAAGGTGGACATCAAAGATGAGATCAACTATGCCCGCGTGGCAGATGGGCCACAGTCTGGCCATTGTTTGTCCCGCTCAGTCCTATCCCGTGCCTGCCTTTCGGTGAGTGCTTCCCGTTCCACCATTTCGGCAGTTTTCTTCTTTGGGCAGGAGCAGGCAGAACCTCATTTGAATTCCTTGCAGAACCCGTGGGCAGTGTGGCGCCCAAGGTGGATCCCAATGATTGGGTCGATAGGCAGTCTGCTGTGTCCGGAACCCAGTGCCTGGGCGGTAAGCTCCGAGCTCCGAGCTCCTTCTCCCTCCTGGAACCCCATCTAAAGCCCGTGGGATGTGGCCCCTAAAGTGGATGTCAAGGATCGCATCACGTGGCTGGATAAGCCTCAGGGCCAGCCCTTGAGTCTGCTCTGTCCCGCACAATCGTATCCTGTGCCCTCCAATAGGTAGGACCGACAGCTACGCCCCACTCTCAGGCAGTTTTCTTTTGCTTCCACCTCTACCGTATTCATGTCCTTGCAGAACCCATTGGCTCTGTGGCTCCAATGGTGGACATGCACGACAAAATGGATTTCACCATTCGAAACTCGAACCAAGCGTTGAATTTGTTCTGCAAGGCGCAGAGTTATCCCATGCCGGCGTTTAGGTAAATCCTTCGTTGAGTGGGAGACCCACTAGCCAGCAGCTTCAGGCAGTTTTCCTTTGCCAGTTTATGTAATCTTCCCTCCCCGTTGCAGAGCCCGTGGGCAGTGTCGCACCCAAAGTAGAAATCAAAGATAAAGTGGGCATTTTTTGGGCCAGTTCCAACCGTTCACTGGCGCTGCTGTGTCCCGCACAATCGTACCCCATGCCAGCATTTAGGTAAAGAACCCCCCTTCAGGCAGCATTAACATTCCCTTCCCTTAGAACCCATTGGCAGTGTGGCGCCCCGTGTGAATCGCAACGATGAGTTCAATCATGACAGAATAAAGACCTCCCAGACCATAGCCATTCAGTGTCCAGCGCAGTCGTATCCAGTGCCTGCCTACAGGTAAAGTCGAGTACTCCAAGGCATTCCCTGAGGTTTTCTTTGTGCAGTTGAGGATCGCCTCTCCCCATCTCTCTTTCGCAGAACCCGTGGGCAGTGTGGCTCCCAAGGTGAACAAGAATGACGAGTTCAGTCACGATCGCATCGCTGTCCATGGCATTGTGGCTCTGCGTTGTCCCGCACAGTCCTTTCCCGTGCCCTTCCATAGGTGCGTCCAGTGTCGAGTTGCCCAATCCCAATGCCCCCTCCAAACCCTCGAATCTCTTTCGCAGAACCCGTGGGCAGTGTGGCGCCGCGTGTCAATAAGAAGGATGGCTTCAGTCACGACAGCATCAGGCTCTCGCGGCCCGTAGCCATCTTTTGTCCCGCCCAGGCCTACCCCGTGCCCTTCTACAGGTGAGGCACAGTTGCGGCGCTTCGATAAAGTTTTCCAATTAAGAGCTTTACCGAACAAACCCACTCCGCAGGCCTCATTGGCTTCTGGCACTCCAATTAGCCAGCTCAGAACTGTCGCCCGATTTAACCCATTCTTGTCACGCCAATGTCCCCGCCCCTCTGCCAAAAGTTAGTTGAGTGGAAGGAGGAAGGCAGGAGGCTTGAGGGGAGGCACGTGGGCAGCTGTTTGTCTTTCAACTTTGGGCAGTTTTCAAGTCTCCTTCTCCTTACTGATGCTCTTTGTTCTGTCTGTCTGTAGAGCCCGTGGGCAGTGTGCCGCCCAAGATTAGTGTTGGGGAACGTCGCAAGGATGCGGAAGTGCTGCTGCATGGGGATTTGAGCATCTTTTGTCCAGCCCAATCGTATCCAGTGCCAGCATTCAGGTAATCACTCCTCTCCATTCACTTCATTCATTGCAGAGCCCGTGGGCAGTGTGGCACCCAAAATCAGTGTTGGGGAACGCCTCAAGGATGCGGGCGCGCAGTCAAATGAAACTTTTACGCTCTTTTGTCCAGCTCAGGCGTATCCAGTGCCGTTCTTTAGGTAAACAGTCCAAGCATTCAGGCAGTTTCTGGAGGTTATGGATAGAGTTTTGTATAATTTTCTTCACTATTCAGAGCCCGTGGGCAGTGTGGCGCCCAAAATCAGTGTTGAGAATCGTTTAAAGAATGCCGAAGCACGGCTGGCAGACACTTTTACGCTCTTCTGTCCGGGTCAGGCCTATCCAGTGCCGTTTTTTAGGTAATTCCCAAAGCTTTTGGGCAGTTTTCAAGCGTTCCTTTTCAATCCTTTCAAACCCTCAACCCCTTTGTAGAGCCCGTGGGCAGTGTGGGCCCTCGCCTTACCTCTGGCGATAAGACGCGCAACGTGGACATTCCACTGACGGGCAGCATTACCTTACTCTGTCCTGCACAGGCCTATCCAGTGCCATATTTCAGGTGATTCTCCCCCGCTCCCAGACATTCAGGCAGTTCTTTGGGTTTTTCTCAGTGGTTTTACTCACTTGTTGGATTGTTCTTTCAGAGCCCATTAGTGGCGCTGCTCCCCGTGTGGCTTTAATACAGAAAACGAATATCGAATATGTTCTTCTGGGTGGAATTGTGGCCATAATGTGCCCCGCTCAGGGTTATCCAGTGCCAGCATTCAGGCAGGTTTCCACAATCCCCTTTACTCCCTAAAACTGTTCATTGTTTTCTTCCTCAATAGAGCCCATTAGCAGCACTGTGCCCAAAGTTGTTTCTTTGGCCAAATTCGATATGAAAAGCTATGCAAGAGGCGCCACAATGGCTGTGCTGTGTCCCGCGCAGGGTTATCCTGTGCCGTTCTTTAGGTAAATTCTCACCATTCAGGCAGTAATCAAAGTTGGCCAGAGATTAGAGATTATATGAAACCCTTTGCAGAGCCCGTTTCGAGCACTGCGCCCAAGGTGCCGCCGCTGCAGTCGCGTCCGCTGGTTGTGCCCGGCCACAGCAGCCTCTCGATCTTGTGTCCCGCACAGGGCTATCCGGCACCCAGTTTCAGGTAAAACCAGCAACATTCAGGCAGTTTAGACTCAGTTTAGGTTGTGGCTGAAGTTTCTTATCATTTCACCTCTTCCAGAGCCCATTAGCAGCAGTCCACCCAAGATAAACGCGCTGACCTACAAGCCAAATGTCGTGGAGTCCAGCCAACCCACTGCCATACTCTGCCCGGCTCAGGGCTATCCCGCGCCCAGCTTTAGGTGGGTTTAGCGTCCATCCCTAGACCAACATCAGGCAGGCAGTGGGGAGCTTTACTTTTGCTTTCATTGAACAACTTTTGTAGAACCCATTTCGAGCAGTGCGCCGCGCACCCCAGCGCTGGTGCAGAAACCTCTCGAGCTGCGGCAGGGTCAGTCGATATCGTTGCTGTGTCCGGCTCAGGGCTATCCAGCGCCCAGTTTTGGGTAAGGCCGAAACTGACAACATTCTGGCAGGGCAGGGAATAGATTCTTAGATATTTCTTTACTCCCTTTGTAGATCCCGTTGGGGGCAAGGCTCCGACGCTGCTGTCGAATGATATTAAGCGCTCGTGGATCGAGCGGCAGCTGGCCACCAATTTGGCACTCTTCTGCCCCGCGCAGGCCTACCCAGTGCCCGCTTTTAGGTTAGAATTGGAGTCCCGTCCCCAAACTAGCATTCGGGCAGCCACATCATAGTCCTCCCTCACTAGTCTTAGTCTTCTCTTCCCTTAGAACCCATTTCGGCCAAGGGTCCCACTCTATCGGTGGACACCAAATGGTCGGGCATTGAGCGACAGTGCGGCCGAGATATTGTTCTGCTGTGTCCCGCGCAGGCATATCCGGTGCCCGTAAGCAGGTTAGGCTACGCTCCCGACTCCCTCCTTGAAACGTGACTTTTATTATGCATGAGAATGTGTGAACTTTAACCCCAGACAGAGACAGGGGCACGGAGGTAGCTTTGCTTCGTGTTCATTCATAAAAATGCGAGCGCGCAAAGTAAAACAAACAAAAAATCACACACACACCAACAAGGTATATTCCATGGAAGGTGTTCGGCGGCTCTTCTGGCCAGTTTGTAACTGTTTGTGGAGCTGCTTGCCCGCCCATTTAATGTGCCCTGCGCCGCACCCACACAGCCGCACGCATAAAAGTAAGCTATGTAAACAAACCATAAACACAGAGCGAGAACCAGAAAGCGAGAGAGAGTAAAGTCAAAAGAGTGGAGAGAGTGAGATGACTTCACCCCACCCCAACCACCCAGTGGAAAGCTCCCGCTCCCGCTCCCTCTTTCCCTTTCTACCGTTTCAATTTGTAAACAAAACCATCAGCTGGTTCCACACACAATCCACACTCTCTCGCGCGCTCTCGCGCGCTCTTTCGGCCTCTGCGCATGCTTGCGTTCCACACGAAATTTCCCAAACAATTACCCCGCCATGCGCTTGGTTGTGTGCGTGTGTGGATGGCATCCAGCTCGCTCGCACAATTTTGCATGAATGAACGCACGTTTTTGGGTCAACAGATGACGGGCTTTGTGGCAACACTCTTAAGGTCATCCAATCACACCTCTCCCCCCACTCTGGCTGCTCCACTTGTTGCACCATTCAGCTGTTCTTCCGGGCACTGCGCATGCCCCTTGCCGACAGCATTGACCTCTGTGAATTATGCATTTACTTTCCACCCATTCAGCCACTTTCGCTGCTTTCTTTCTGCTTTGGACTGTAAAAAGTTTCGTGTCATCTTGAGGTGGGTTGTCTGGGGTCAGGGTTCATGTCTGAAAGTCACGTAGAATGTCTGTAAGTAGCTGCGGTTAAGGTATTCCAATCCCATTCAGGCAGTTCTCTAAGTGGCTACCGTTGGATTAGCATCCATTATCTATGGTATATGTACATTTGCAGAGCCCGTGGGCGCCAAGGCACCTACATTTTCCCTCGAATATAAGCTCATTGAGGTTGAAAAGCTAAAGGGTTCGGACTTTGCTTTACTCTGCCAGGCGCAGGCCTATCCCGTGCCCATCATTAGGTGAGATCCGCTGCCCAGAAGCCTCCCACCATTCAGTGCAGTTCTCACACCGCTTTGATTTGTCTTCTAACATAATTCCTTACTCTAGAACCCATTGGCTCCAAGGCACCTTCGGTGGCCACTGGCGTGCTGTCATTCCAACAGAGCATTCCCTTGGCCACCACCTTTTCCATGCTGTGTCAGGCGCAGGGCTTTCCCGTGCCCTTTTTTAGGTAAATCTTAGAGCAAGCCATACCCAAACCTTGCACCAACATTCAGTCAGTTTTCATTATGCCAAAATCCGAGGCTGCAGGCTAAAGTCTAATGAAAATATTTCCTTCAAGAACCCATTGGCTCCAAGGCGCCTTCCGTGGGCACCGGAGTGCTGGGCTTTCAGCAGAGCATTCCCTTAGCCTCCACCATTGCAATGCTGTGTCAGGCACAAGGCTTTCCCGTGCCCTTTTTAGGTAAATCTGCGATAGAATTTATGCCCCAAGCCCAAACATTCAGTCAGTTTTCCCTTAAGGTGCCAAAGCCCTAACTTAAATCTTTCTTTCAAGAACCTGTGGGCTTCAAGGCTCCCAGTTTTCCCAGCGTGGCCTCCACATTTACCATCCAAACGCCACAGAACACTGCCCTGGCGCTCACCTGCCAGGCGCAGTCCTAGGTTAGGTTAGGTTGAGGCGGCTGTCGGGGATTGTCAGAGACCCGACACACTTAGGCCGGTTTCGGCCCATTGTGATACCGCATGTTTCGCTCCCTTCTCTCCCGTGAGACCCTATTTTATCCATTATCCCATCCGGATGCCCTTATGAAGCCAGCGATCCGTCTGGGACTTATTGTAGACATGTCCGAAATGTCATTTAGAAAAGGAGAGCCCAAGTATTGGAGTCTCCTTCTACTGAGAGCCGGGCAGGAGCAGAAAAGGTGTTCCACAGTCTCCTCCTCGTCCTCATCTCTACAGCTTCGACAGAAATCGTTATAAGGGGCTCCCAGCCTGTTTGCATGTGTGCCTATTAGCCAGTGTCCCGTAAGGGAGCGTATGACTGAGCTGCACCTACTCCTACTGAGTTTGCAGAGCTCATCGGTGCGCTTCCTATTTATGTTAGGCCATGTTTGCCGAGTTATGCGACATAGTGGCACAGTTTGCCATCTGTCATTTGTAAGTTTCTTAAAATGTTCTTTTATTCTGAGCTTGCAGGTGGCCATTGGCATACGAATATCCTCCTTATCATTGAGAAGGGGGGATTGTTGTTCCAGCTCTGGCCAGCTCATCTGCTATACAGTTGCCTTCAATGTCCTGGTGGCCCGGGACCCATATTAGGCTGATGACGAACTGATAAGCCATCTCGTGAAGAGATTTGCGACAGTTCGCAACTGTGGCCGAGCTTGTCGTTATCGCATTCAATGATTTGATTGCAGCTTGGCTATCACTGTAGATGTTTATGTAAGTCGCTTCAGGGGTTAGTTCCTGAAGACAGCTCAGAGCTTCCTTGATCGCTATGACCTCCGCTTGGAAGACACTGCAGTGATCCGGGAGCCTGAAGGAGTAGCTTATATTCAGCAGTTCGGAGTATATTCCTCCTCCGACCTTGTTGTCAAGCTTTGAGCCATCAGTAAAAATTTGAATGGCTTCCTTTGGACCAGGCGGTCCCTCAAGCCAGTCGTTTCTGTGAGGGATGATTGTCTCAAAGGGGGTATCTGTATACTCCCTCGGAACGCAGTAGTCCGTTTTTTGCAGGGACGATGTTGTTTCCATTTAGGATGGATGCATGGCCGGTGCGTTGTGACACCCATTGGTCGGAGTCTCTGAGACGGATTGCTGCCATTTCTGCCTGCTCCTTACCTGCAAGTTCAGGGCTCTGCAGGCAAAAGTATAGCATTTAGCGCATCCGTTGGCGTTGTGCTCAGAGCTCCACTGATGCTTAAGGCTGCAGTTCGCTGCACCTTGCTTAGTTGTTTTGTGATGGTCCCCTTCGATAGGGCAGTCCACCACACTGTGACTCCGTAGAGCAGTATTGGTCTAACTATTGCTAGGTAGATCCATTGGACTATTTTTGGGTTCATGCCCCATTTTAGCCCAATGGCCTTCTTGCAAGTGTAGAGGGCTATCGTAGCCTTCTTCACTCTGTCTTTGATGCTTAGGTTCCAGCTGAGCTTTTTATCAATTACCAACCCTAAGTAACTGGCACTGTCGCTGAAGGAGAGCCTGCATCCGTTTAGTATTGGGGGGTTGAGGGGCGGGATTTTGTATTTGTTTGTAAACAACACAAGTTCCGTTTTAGAGGGATTAATTCCCAGTCCACGCGACTTTGTCCATTCTGACAATCGTGCGAGCTTTGCGGTCATTAGTTCGCAGAGTGTTTGAGGGAATTTTCCCGAGAAGATAATGGCAACGTCGTCCGCGTATGCTACCACCTTGCAGCCCCCCCTTCCAAGTCACACAAGATCTTATTGACGGCTATGTTCCATAGAAGGGGAGACAGGACACCGCCTTGCGGGGGTGCCTCTGTTGACATACCTTGACTGAGTGGACGATCCCATTGATGATGTCACTGTCCTGCATGTGAGCAATTGATCTATGAGCATCACCAAGTGACGATCCACCCCAGGTCAGTCAGTGCCTCTGTGATGGCTCCCGGTATGACGTTGTTAAAAGCTCCCTCAATGTCTAGGAAAGCGATTAGGGAGTATTCTTTGACGTGAAGAGATTTCTCTACCGCCGAGATTACTTCATGGAGTGCCGTTTCCGTGGATTTCCCTTTTCGGTAGGCATGTTGAGCGCCTGACAGCCACTGAGGTTTAATGGTTTTCCTCAGCTGCAGCCCGACTAGTCTTTCAAAGGTTTTAAGAAGGAAGGACGATAGACTTATTGGTCTGAAGTCTTTTGGGGTTGTGTGAGAGGGTTTTCCTGCCTTGGGTATAAAGACTATTTTAGCCTTTAGCCAAGCGCGGGGGATTTTTCCCACTGTCAGTATCTTCCTGAAGATACTTTGCAGCCAGTTGATGGCCACGTCCCCGGCTTTTTGTAGCTGAGCCGGAGTGACTTGGTCCGGGCCAGGCGATTTGTAGGATTTAAAGCTGTTTACTGCCCAGCTTATATTCCGTTTTGTGAGGATGTGCCCCATCGAGGTTTCCGGGCCTTCACTTGGGGTGTCTGCCGGCTCGATGGTCGTACACCCAGGAAAGTGAGTTTCGAGAAGAATGTGTAGGGAGTCCTCGCTAGAGTTTGTCCACGTACCATCAGTTCTCTTGAGATATCCCACCGAGGGGGATGTTTTTGACAGGACCTTGCGTAGCCTTGCGGCTTCTGACGTGTCCTCAATTTCGGAGCAAAATTTATGCCAAGAGGCCCTTTTGCTCTCCTTGTTTCTTTTTTGTATAGGGTTAGCTTACTTTTGTAAGGCGCAGTCCTACCCCGTGCCCATTTTTAGGTAAACAAATCCCAACCCTTCCTCCCCAACGCTGCTCAACTGGTTCTGTTTCTGCTTCTGCTTAGGCCATACAATAATTAAATTAGTTCTCCTCTCTAGCTAGTAGTTACACCTAAAACGTATCCCTTTCTAGAGCCCGTTGGCGCCAAGGCCCCCACCTTTTCGAGCGACTCCAAGGGCAGCATTTTCGAGCGTTCGGTCAGTGCCAGCTTTGCGCTGCTGTGCCAGGCCCAGGCCTATCCCGTGCCCATCATTAGGCAAGTTTCAGGCGGGAATATCCTCTTTATTTGATTGTTTTGCAGAGCCAATTGGCGCCAGGGCACCCACATTCTCCTCCGACTACAATTCCTTCTCCTATGCCCGCGCTGTGGGTCAGAGTTTTGCGCTGCTCTGCCAGGCTCAAGCCTATCCCGTGCCACTCATGAGGTTTGCTTTTGATATTTCCACCCATTCAGGCAGTTTTTCCTTAGCTTTTTAGTGTCTTTAATCTTTTAAATTGTTGCTTACAGAACCCATTGGCGCCAGAGCTCCCACATTTTCCACTGATTCGAACTCCTTTTCTTACACCCGTTCCGTGGGTCAGAGCTTTGCGCTGCTGTGCCAGGCCCAAGCCTATCCCGTGCCACTTATGAGGTAGAGTCCCCCGAGAGTCCCTTCAGGCAGTTTTTTAGCAGAGTTTTTCCATGATTTCCAGAGCCCGTAGGTGCCAAGGCACCCACATTTGCCAGTGTCTCGAAAATCTCCAGTCTACTCGGCGCCAGTTCGAGTGATCTTGTGCTGCTGTGCCAGGCGCAGGCCTATCCCGTGCCCTTGATAAGGTAGCGTCCAGCCACCCACATGCGTGTCTCCTTTTTATTTTATTTTAGAGCCCGTCAGTGCCAAGGGTCCGACCTTTGCCAACGACATGAAGAGCTACACATTTGTGCGCTATTTGGGTCAGAGTTTCGCGCTGCTGTGCCAGGCGCAGGCCTATCCCGTGCCACTGATAAGGTAGTCCCTAATGTAGCCATTAGGATTAAGTCTCAGCAGATCCCCGTCTGCCATGTACCCACGAATTGTTGTTCTTTTTGTAGAGCCCGTAGGCGCCAAAGCACCCACTTTCTCGGGCGAATCCAAGAGCTTTACTTTTGTCAAAGAGATCGCCACTGGCTTTGCTCTGCTGTGCCAGGCCCAAGCCCATCCCGTGCCCTTCATCAGGTTAGTTCCACAAACAAGCAGGCAGTGCCCCTTGGATGCTTTAATGGAATGAGAAGACTTTGCAGAGCCCGTGGGCAGTGTGGCTCCTAAGATAAGCGGCGGCAGGCTGCAGGAAACGACGCGCACAGATCGCTTGGATTTGGCCATTCTGTGCCAGGGTCAGTCGTTTCCCACGCCAGCATTTGGGTACATAATTCCACATGTGGCTCCCCCAACAGCAACATTCAGGCAGATTAGACAGCTGATGCGGAGATCTATTCCCTTGCAGAACCCATTGGCAGTGCAGCGCCCACAGTCTCCGGGGATCGCCTGCAGGAGCAGACGCAGCCGCTGGGCCACAGCTTCTCCATTCTGTGCCAGGGACAAGCCTATCCCATGCCCATATTTAGGTACTTAAGCCACACCCTTCTTCCCCTTTTGCAGAGCCCATTGGCCATGTGAAGCCACGCATAGCCGTGAAGAGCATTGAAATCAATGAGTTGCCAGTGGGCGAGACCTTTGTGGGCCATTGTCCTGGACAGGGCTATCCAGTGCCAGTTTATAGGTAGACCTCCTCTCTCTTCTGTAGGGTGTGTCCCCCTCTGCTAGGAGTAGGGTTTGTCCCCGCCCCAGCCCCAGCCCGCACAGTGGAGCACAGAATGAGCAAAGAAAAGTAAAGGAAAGTTCAAGGTAAGTAAGGGTCAAGTCCAATGCCCGATCGGAGACGCGTAAGTAGCTCGAGGCATCCACAACTAAAGGACTTTCTAGACTTTGCTCACTCTGTGCACCCCACTGTGTCCTGCAACCCCTGGCCCCTGGCACCAACGCAACTCACACGCAACTCCCACTCCTTGCAGGTGGTACAAGTTCATCGAGGGCACCACCCGCAAGCAGGCTGTGGTGCTGAATGATCGCGTGAAGCAGGTCTCTGGCACACTCATCATCAAGGACGCCGTCGTCGAGGATTCGGGCAAATATTTGTGCGTCGTCAACAACTCGGTGGGCGGCGAGAGCGTCGAGACGGTGCTCACAGTCACCGCTCCACTCTCCGCGAAGATCGATCCACCCACACAGACCGTGGACTTTGGCCGTCCGGCGGTGTTCACCTGCCAGTACACAGGGAATCCCATCAAGACCGTCAGCTGGATGAAGGATGGCAAGGCCATGGGCCACAGCGAGCCCGTGCTGCGCATTGAGTCGGTCAAGAAGGAGGACAAGGGCATGTACCAGTGCTTTGTGCGCAACGATCAGGAGTCGGCGGAGGCCAGTGCCGAGCTGAAGCTGGGCGGCCGCTTCGATCCACCCGTCATACGGCAGGCATTCCAGGAGGAGACCATGGAGCCCGGGCCCAGTGTGTTCCTCAAGTGTGTGGCTGGCGGCAATCCCACGCCCGAAATCTCCTGGGAGCTGGATGGCAAGAAGATCGCCAACAACGATCGCTACCAAGTCGGGCAGTACGTGACGGTCAACGGGGACGTTGTCTCGTACCTGAACATCACCTCGGTGCACGCCAACGACGGAGGCCTGTACAAGTGCATTGCCAAGAGCAAAGTGGGCGAGGCGGAGCACTCGGCCAAGCTGAATGTCTACGGTCTGCCCTACATACGCCAGATGGAGAAGAAGGCCATTGTGGCCGGAGAGACGCTGATTGTGACCTGTCCCGTGGCTGGTTATCCCATCGATTCGATTGTGTGGGAGCGAGGTAGGTCCCCTGGCTGCCTGCTCCTGGATTTCCATTAATCATTGATTTATCTCCAGACAATCGCGCTCTGCCCATCAATCGCAAGCAAAAAGTCTTCCCCAACGGCACTCTGATCATTGAGAATGTTGAACGCAACTCGGACCAGGCCACCTACACGTGCGTGGCCAAGAATCAGGAGGGTTACTCCGCACGCGGCTCCCTGGAGGTGCAAGTCATGGGTAAGTCGAAGCAAATCCACTTACAGCCCAGAGCAGATCTCTGGGCGGACTCTATGGGCGGGTTTTCAGCGCAACGTTGGTCGCTCGCTTCCTCCTCGCTTCCTCCACTCTCTCTCAGTCCCGCCGCAGATTGTGCCCTTTGATTTCGGGGAGGAGACCATCAACATGAACGACATGGTCTCGGCCACCTGCACGGTCAACAAGGGGGACACACCGCTCGAGCTGCACTGGACAACGGCGCCGGATCCAACGACCGGTGTGGGTCGTCTCATGTCCAACGACGGCATTCTGATAACCAAGACCACACAGCGGATCAGCATGCTGAGCATCGAGTCGGTGCATGCGCGGCATCGTGCCAACTACACGTGTGTGGCCAGGAATGCGGCGGGTGTCATTTATCACACGGCAGAGCTGCGTGTCAATGGTGATAAGGGAGGGCCTCCCGCCTCCACTGCTAGAGTCGTTTAATGCGTAGTTTGATTCGTTTTTTGTTGCCCCAACCACCAAACCTCCAAACCCCTCCGTTCTACATCCAAAGTGCTGCCCCAGATTGTGCCCTTTGACTTTGGCGAGGAGAGTGTCAACGAGCTGGACATGGTCTCCGCCTCCTGCACGGTCAACAAGGGCGATCTGCCCGTGGACATTTACTGGACCAAGAACGGCGGACGCGTCTACACCAACGATGGCATTGTGGTGACCAAAACCAGCACTCGGATGAGTGTCCTCAGCATTGAGTCTGTCAGGGCAAGGCACGCGGGGAACTACTCCTGTGTGGCCACCAACAATGCGGGGGATACGCGCCACTGGGCCATCCTGGCAGTCAATGGTTAAGACCTGCTCAAGCTCAGCTCTAAGTGTTGCCTTTTGCCTTTTGCCTCTCCTTTTGCTTTTGCTTTGGTTTTTATTTGTGTTTCCCTCTCCTGCACCGCCAATCCCCCCCCCACAGTGCTGCCCCAGATTGTGGCCTTTGACTTTGGCGAGGACAGCATCAACGAGCTGGACATGGTCTCCGCCTCCTGCACGGTCAACAAGGGCGACCTGCCCGTGGACATTTACTGGACCAAGAACGGCGGACGCGTCTACACCAACGACGGGCTGATTGTCACCCGAAATAGCCAGCGGCTGAGTGTGCTCAGCGTGGAGTCCGTGCGGGCGCGGCATGCGGGGAACTACTCCTGTGTGGCCACCAATCATGCGGGTGCCATCAGCCAATCCGCACTGCTGGCTGTCAATGGTTAATCCTGATGCTACGTCTAGTCTTTGTCTCTCTCCTAAGTTTTGCTTTGCGTTTTGTTTGCCCTCCTGCTCCCCAGTCCTGCCCCAAATCATGCCCTTTGACTTTGGCGAGGATATCATCAACGAACTGGACATGGTCTCCGCTTACTGCTCGGTCAACAAGGGCGATCTCCCCCTGGACATAGCCTGGACGCGCAACGGCGGTCGCGTCTACACCAACGACGGGCTGATTGTCACCCGAAATAGTCAAAGGATTAGCGTACTCAGCATCGAAACTGTGAGGGCGCGGCACGCGGGGAACTACTCCTGTGTGGCCACCAACAATGCGGGGGAGACACGACAGTCGGCCATTCTGGCAGTCAAAGGTTAATCGCTGGCAGGACTCCGATTAGCTTTGCCTTTTGCGTTGATTTCTGTTTAGTTTCTCAATCCCTAACTCCACCCACACAACTCCACTGCAGTTCCACCCTCCATCGCACCCTTTTCCTTCGGCGATGATCCCGTGAACACGGGCGAGAATGCCGGTGTCCAGTGCATGGTGCAAAAGGGCGATGTGCCCATCACCATCAAGTGGACACTCAACTCACGTCCCATCATCAACGGCGAGGAGGGCATCACCATACTGAAACTCTCACCCAAGACGAGCGTCCTCAACATTGCCGCCGTCGAGCAGTTCCATCGCGGGCTGTTCAAGTGCATTGCCGAGAATGTGGCAGGCTCCAGCCATACCACATCGGAGCTCAAAGTGAATGGTACATGGGTGCCATCCTCTCTCTCTCTCTCTAGCTTTTATTTTATTATTATTTTTTATGATTTATTTCTCACACCTTCCACGCATTGCCCAATGATTGTAGTGCCGCCCCATGTGCTGCCCTTTAGCTTTGGCAGCGAAATCTTCAACATGGGCGATGTCCTGGGCATCAATTGTGTCGTTCTCAAGGGCGATTTGCCGCTGCAAGTCCATTGGACACTGAATGGCGAGCGACTGGAGGGCGATCAGCATGGTTTCACAGTCCTGCAGCTAAACAGTCGCACGAGTTATTTGGCTGTAGATGCCCTGGAGGCCAGGCATCGTGGCAACTACAGCTGTGTGGCCGAGAACCAGGCCGGGCGCGCGATCTATGCCGCCGAACTGCAAGTAAATGGTTGGTGAACAGCCTCCCTTTGGGACTCTTTCTATCTGTAGAAGTTCGCTTTTTCCCACTAACACAAAGTTGGTTTATTGGTGCATTGGAAGTGGTTTTGTCTGTGTGTTGAAGAGTGTTTCCTCCCCCTAGTTGCTCCACAAATCAGTGCCTTTGACTTCGGCGACGAACCCCTAAACCGCGGCGAGGTTGCCAGCGTGACTTGTGTGGTGCCCAAGGGCGATCTGCCGCTGGACATCTATTGGACTTTGAACTCTGCCCTCATTGTCAACGGGGAGCTGGGCTTCACCATTGTGCGGCTGAACAAGCGCACGAGCTCGCTGAATGTGGACTCGTTGGAGGCCGCGCATCGGGGCAGCTACAAGTGCATTGCCAACAATTCAGCGGGCTATGCCGAGCACGTCTCGATTCTAGATGTGAATGGTTTGTCGCTTGTCCGGTTACCCATTTACCCTATGTACTTTTCTTTTCTCTGAGTTTTCTTTGTTTTGTTGATTTTGCCCATCTTCATTTCATCATCAAAGTTGCCCCACAAATCCAACCCTTCGACTTTGGGGTGGAGCCAGCGAACACGGGAGAGGTCGCGGGCATCTTTTGCATGGTGCCGAAAGGTGATCTGCCCATGGAGATACGCTGGACCCTCAATGCGGCGCCCATTATCACGGGAGAGCATGGTTTCTCCTTGTCCCGTTTGAATCCGCGCACCAGCTCGCTGAGCATCGATGCGCTGGAGGCGCGGCATCGCGGACTGTACAAGTGCATTGCCAGCAACCGGGCGGGCATTGCTGAATACAGCGCTGAATTACATGTCAACGGTCATTATGCACATCACAGTTATATCAACAGTTAATCCTTTAGTTGGCCTGGTTTTATTTGTATTTTAATCGTTATTCCCCCGACTCCCCCTCCGTCACACCTTCAAGTGCCGCCCCAGGTGCTGCCGTTTAGTTTCGGCGAGGCAGCCGCCGATGTCGGGGACATTGCCAGTGCCAATTGTGTGGTGCCCAAGGGCGACCTGCCGCTCGAGATCCGCTGGTCCCTCAACTCGGCGCCCATTGTGAACGGCGAGAATGGTTTCACTCAGATGCGCCTGAACAAGCGCACAAGTCTGCTGAATATCGATTCGCTGAGCGCCTTCCATCGCGGCGTCTACAAGTGCACGGCCACCAATGAGGCGGGAACGAGTGAATATGTCGCTGAGCTACAAGTGAATGGTTTGTGCGCCCCCTCCCAACCCCACCAACCCCCAACGCCTTGCGATACGATATAAGAGCACGCTTTAACCAACAAATTATGTTACAAGTACGCGTAGTCCACTCACTCGATCTGTTTTGTTTTTGTTCCTGTTGTGTTGTTGCTGCTTAGCGTTGGAGCACAGAGCACTTGAGCTGAAATGCAAGTTGTATCCTCCTACATGTTGTTGGCAAGCTTTGGTTGGTGTTTCTGAAGATTTAAATGAGAATTTAACTACATTAATAGGTGTTAAAATAATTTATAATCAAAAGATTAGCAGCCAAAGAGGTTTGGAACTTGACTAGGACACATTTGCTGAGTGGTACCAAAAGAGGTTGAAAGCCTGTCTAGCACTCCGCTGAATAGTGCCTCAAAGGGTTCGAAACCTGTCTACGCCTTTGCTGAACGTCCCAACGATGGTTTGGAACCTTTCTAATGTCCCTGCTGAATGTCCCAAAGGAGGTTTGCAACCTGTCTAGTTCTCTGCCGCTCTTTATAAGTGGAATTTCGAATCTGTTTTTAGTGGATTAGAATTCGTTTTGAGTGCTCTCCTCTCCCCCTTGTGTGTGTCTAGTGCCGCCCCAAGTTATGCCCTTTGTGTTTGGCGACGAACCCTCCAACTACGGCGACAGCACGGCCGTACAATGCATGGTCTTCAAGGGCGACACACCGTTGCAGCTGCACTGGACACTGAATGGACAGCCCATCACCAACGAGATTGTGGGCATACGCATCATCAAAATGTCCCCCAAGCTGAGTTCCCTGAGCATCGACGCCATCAGTGGCAATCATCGTGGAGTGTTCAAGTGCATTGCCACAAACGCGGCTGGCACGGCCGAGCAAACAGCAGAACTGGTGGTCAATGGTTAATGGATAGAATCAGTCTTTTTCACCTAAGAAACACTTTTGTTTTACCTATTTGTTGTGTGTCTTATTATGTTATGTTTTCCCAATCCGATACCCAAAAGTTCCCCCACAAATCCGACCCTTTGACTTTGGCGTGGAGGCCTCCAACTCTGGCGAAACGATGGGCATCCAGTGCACGGTAATCAAGGGCGATCTGCCCATCAATATCACGTGGGTGCTGAACAATCACACGCTGAACAGCGGCGACCTGGATGTGGTCATCGGCCGCATGTCCAGCAAGTCGAGCACTCTCAATATCGACTATATAGCGGCCGAGCATCGGGGCCTGTACACGTGTCTGGCCCGCAATGAGGCTGGCGAGAGCAGCTACAGTGCGGAGTTGAAAGTCAATGGTGACTCTTCCTTTAATATCTAAACTAGAGCTAAGAGTTTCAGTAGAGTTTCAGTAGAGTTTCAGTTCTTTGTTATCATTTTGGTATCTGCGTCTGCCCTTTTCCCCGTCCCAGTCCTGCCCAGCATCCATCCGTTTAGCTTCGATGCGGAGGCCAATGAGGGCGACAGCGTTCAGTTAACCTGCCACGTGGCCAAGGGGGATCTGCCGCTCAAGATACGCTGGACCCACAATGGTCTGCCGCTCTTCTCGCATCTGGGTGTGCTGGCCAGCAAGATCGGGGAGCGCATCAGCATGCTGACAGTGGAGTCTGTCAAGGCTGGCAATTCGGGCAACTACAGCTGTGTGGCCAGCAACAGTGCGGGTCATGTCAGCTACTCCACCGAGCTGCTAGTTAATGGTTTGATTATGCCCTAAGTTATCCTCTATGTATGCTTAAGTGTAGCTCTTAGTTAGAGTATTTCCTACGTTCATTTTGATATCCCCATCCAAAACCCAACCCAACTCTGCCTTTAGCTCTGCCCCAAATTGTGCCTTTTGCCTTTGAGGATGTCATCAACACGGGCGACTCCATCGATTTGTTTTGCCAAATCCAGAAGGGCGATCGCCCCATCAAGGTTAGCTGGAGCTTCGAGCGCAGTCCCAGTCCCAGCGATGGCAGCTACGAGGGGCAGCTGCCGCAGATGCGCACCAATCGCATCAGCAGCAAGACGAGCATGTTGTCCATACCCAGCGCCAGTCCGGCGCACACGGGCAGGTACACCTGCCTGGCCAGCAATGCGGCTGGCACCACCTCCTACGGCGTTGATCTCACAGTGAATGGTACTTGAATGCTCAGTCCAGGACTTAGCTCTAAGGGTGGAGGAATGACTGCTAATCCTTGCGTATGCGTTGCTACTAATACACCTAAACACCCCTCTACCTTTGCCTAATTCATCTCTGACTAACTGCACACCTCTCGCTGTTCGTTAAAGTTGCCCCCAAGATAGCGCCCTTTGACTTTGGCGAGGAGCCTCTGAACTACGGCGAGCCCGCCTCCGTGCAGTGCACCATTTTGGGCGGAGATCTGCCCATCAATGTCACCTGGCTGCTGAACAATGCCACCATCGATAGCTATCATGACATATCCTACTCGCGGATTGGCAAGCGCATCAATGTTCTGTCCATTGAGTCGGTGTCGGGCCATCATGCGGGTTTCTATTCGTGTCATGCGCAGAACAAGGCGGGAGTCACGGCCCATTCGGCGCGTTTGATTGTGAATGGTTAGCCCCAGCAGACATTCAACTGTTTAGATCTAAGTTTAGTTCATAATAATTATGATTTTCGTTTACTGATTTGCCACACCCTGTCCACCCAGTCCTTCCCAAGATCAGTCCCTTCTCCTTCAGTGACGAATCCATGAGCTATGGGGAATTTGTCAACGTGCAGTGCACCATTTCGGGCGGTGATCTGCCCGTGAACATTACGTGGACCCTGAACGGTCAACCCTTTGAGGATTACCTCGAAATCCTAACCACAAAGCGTGGCAAGCGCATCAATGAGCTGACCATCGAGGCGGTGTCGGCCAAGCATGCGGGAAACTATTCCTGCATTGCCGAGAATCGTGCCGGTCGTGCCAATCACACGGCCGAGCTGAAAGTTAATGGTTAATATGCAAACAATTCGTTAATATATTTTCTCATTATGGTTTTTATCTTTTTACGTTTCCCCCCTTACCCCAACCTGCCCCAAGTGCCACCCAAAATTGCTCCCTTCAATTTCGGCGATGAACCCTCGAACTTTGGCGAGTCGGCGAGCGTGCAGTGTCTGGTCACCTCGGGCGACTTTCCTGTGAGCTTTGCTTGGTACTTTAATGGACGCGAAATCAATGAGAATGTCTACGATGTGTCCATGGTGAAGCTGGGCAAGAAGATCAGCGCCTTGTCCATTGACTTCGTGCGCGATCAGCACGCGGGCAACTACACCTGTGTGGCCATCAATCGGGCCACAGCGGCCAACTACACCGCCCAGCTGGTGGTGAATGGTGAATGCCACTCGATAGCAATCCCTTGCAGCATGAACTTTATTTTGTTTTCGATATTTATTGATTTTATCCTACCCCAAGTTCCTCCCAAGATTGCCCCCTTTGACTTTGGGCACCATGCCGTCAACTTTGAGGAGTCTGTTTCGGTCAACTGTCTCATCTATCTGGGGGATCTGCCCATGGACATTGCGTGGCTGTTCAACGGGGCACACGTGAGCGCGTACACCGGTGTGTCCATTGTGAAGGGTGGCAAGAAGGCGAGCCTCCTCACCATCGACTCGGTGCATGGCGGACACGCGGGCAACTACACCTGCCAGGCACGCAACGGTGCCGATTCGGCGGAGTACACCGCAGAGCTGGTGGTCAATGGTACCAGCAATACGTAGAATTAAGAGTGTTGTTTGTTTCCCTTTTGATTTCCAACCCACATTGTAAACACCCTCCCCACACAGCCCCGCCCAAGATAGCGCCCTTTGACTTTGGCCAGTCACCGTCCAACTTCGAGGACTCTGTCTCGGTCAACTGTTTGGTCACCTCCGGCGACCTGCCCATCGACATTGAGTGGCTGCTGGGTGGAGAGCCCATCAACTTCTCCACTGGCATTGCAGTGCTGCGCGGTGGCAAGAGGACGAGCCTCCTCACCATCGACTCGGTGCACGCGGGGCATGCGGGCAACTACAGCTGCCAGGCCAGGAACAAGGCGGCCAGCAGTGAATATTCCGCTGCCCTCACAGTCAACGGTTAACCATACACACACATCTGACTCTTTATCTCTCACCTTTGGTGTTTTCTTTCGTTTATTGACTTTCATTTATCACATCCTTGTGTGCCCCCCACAAAGCTCCACCCAGAATCACATCCTTCAGCTTTGGCGAAGAGCCAGCCAATGTGGAGGATTCCGTGTCAGTGACTTGTCTCATTTCCACTGGGGATCTGCCCATTGATATCGAGTGGCTGTTCAATGACTACGGCATCAGCTCC
Source organism: Drosophila subobscura (assembly GCF_008121235.1). Lineage (NCBI taxonomy): Eukaryota > Metazoa > Arthropoda > Insecta > Diptera > Drosophilidae > Drosophila > Drosophila subobscura. The sequence goes on along the minus strand of NC_048531.1, from coordinate 13,354,856 downwards.
TATTCCGGCATATCTGTAGTGAAGGGGGGCAAGCGGAACAGTGTCCTGAGCATAGACAGTGTCCAGGCCCGCCACGCGGGCAAGTACAGCTGCAGGGCCAAGAACCACGCGGCAGCCGTGAATTATACAACGGAATTAATTGTCAATGGTATTTCCACGTTCAAGTTGGAAGTTTCTTACTAGGCTTAAGACGTTGAGTTTGCTTTTAATTTGCTTTGATTTATATTTCCCCTTCACTCCACTTAAAGTCCCCCCAAAGATCACACCTTTCTCCTTTGGCGAGGAGCCCACAAACGTGGAGGATTCTGTTTCGGTTACTTGTCTCATCTCCAGCGGAGATTTACCCATCGATATTGAGTGGATGTTCAATGACTACGGAATTAGCTCCTACTCGGGCATGACAGTTCTAAAAGGTGGCAAGCGGACGAGCATGTTGACCATAGACAATGTCCATGCCAGTCATGCGGGCAAGTACAGCTGCAGGGCCAAGAACCACGCGGCAGCCGTGAATTACACAACGGAATTAATTGTCAATGGTATTTCTGTCACGAGTAGTTGTTGCTTTATAGGCTTAAGAAGTGTTACTATCATTTCCATTTCTTATTTATAATTTCCCTCCACTTAAAGTCCCCCCAAAGATCACACCCTTCTCCTTTGGCGGGGAGCCCACAAACGTGGAGGATTCTGTCTCAGTCACCTGCCTCATCTCCAGCGGAGACTTACCCATTGATATTGAGTGGCTGTTCAATGACTTTGGCATCAGTTCCTACTCCGGCATAACCGTGGTCAAGGGCGGCAAACGTAGCAGCGTTCTGGGTGTAGATAATATCCAAGCCCGTCATGCGGGAAAGTACAGCTGCAGGGCGAAAAATCACGCAGCTGCCGTTAATTACACAACGGAATTAATTGTTAATGGTATTTGCAGCCACACTAAACATTTTTCCTATGCTTAAGCATTTTATTTATGAGTTTTTGTCTTTGTTTCGAATATTTTCCCTGCACTTAAAGTCCCCCCAAAGATCACACCCTTCTCCTTTGGCGAGGAGCCCACGAACGTGGAGGATTCTGTGTCAGTCACCTGCCTCATCTCCAGCGGAGACTTACCCATCGATATTGAGTGGCTTTTCAATGACTTTGGCATCAGTTCGTTCTCCGGCATGACTGTCTATAGGGGCGGCAAGCGGACGAGCATGTTGACCATCGACAGCGTTCAGGCCCGCCACGCGGGCAAGTACAGCTGCAGGGCCAAGAATCATGCGGCGGCCGTCAACTTTACAACTGAATTCATTGTGAATGGTATATGGATTGGCCTTTAGCTTAGTTATAAATAGAGTAGAGTACTCGCATTTTATGTTTCTGTTGATTTTTACACTCTCCTTCCACCCCCCGCACACCACAACTGTCTGCACCCCTGCCATCTGCAGCGCCACCGAAGCTGGCGCCTTTCGACTTTGGGGAATCGCCTGCCAACTTTGAGGATTCTGTTTCCGTCAGCTGTCTTGTGTCTTCCGGGGATCTGCCCATCGACATCGAGTGGCTGTTCAATGGGCAGTCGATCAACTACGCCTCCGGCATTGCGGTCCTGCGCGGTGGCAAGCGGACGAGTGTCCTGACCATCGACTCAGTGCACGCGGGGCATGCGGGCAACTACAGCTGCAAGGCCAAGAACAAGGCGGCCAGCAGTGAATACTCCGCGGCCCTGATCGTTAATGGTTAACAGAAATAGTTGTAGAATATTTGCACTCACTCTTTTGACTTTGAATTTGAATTATGATTTCGTGGCACCACAAGTTAAGTTGAGTAATTATTTCCATCCCAAGTTCCACCCAAGATAACGCCCTTTGACTTTGGCGATGTGCCAGCGAATGTCGAGGACTCGGTGTCGGTCATGTGTCTCATAGCCAACGGGGATCTGCCCATCGACATTGAGTGGCTGTTCAATGACTACGGCATCAGCTCCTACTCGGGCATATCCGTGGTGAAGGGGGGCAAGCGGAACAGCATGCTAAATATAGACAGTGTCCAGGCGCGGCACGCGGGCATGTACAGCTGCAGGGCCAAGAACCACGCGGCTGCCGTGAACTTTACAACTGAATTAATTGTCAATGGTATTTCTATGCACTCTTTAACGATCCAAGTACCCCCCGTAGGCTTAAGCTATTTGGTTTTGATTTGTTTTCTTGATTTGGCACTCCCTTCACTCCAAAGTTCCACCGAAAATCACACCCTTCACCTTTGGGGAGGAACCCACGAATGTGGAGGACTCTGTTTCGGTCACTTGTCTGATCTCCAGCGGGGATCTGCCCATCGACATCGAGTGGTACTTCAATGAGTACGGAATTAGCTCCTACTCGGGCATCAATGTGGTCAAGGGCGGCAAGCGGAACAGCATGCTGAGCATTGACAGTGTCCAGGCCCGGCACGCGGGCAAGTACAGCTGCAGGGCCAAGAATCACGCGGCTGCCGTGAACTACACAACGGAATTAATCGTGAATGGTAGAGCGTCTTTCCCTCCTGTAACATATGTGCATACATTTTGTGTTTCCTTCTGTACAGTTTTTAGTTGAATTTCCCTTGCTAATTGTGGCCCCAACTCCCTCATCTCCTTGCTTCAAGTTGCCCCCAAGATAGCGCACTTTGACTTTGGCGAGTCGGCGGCCAGTTTCGAGGACTCCGTTTCGGTCAACTGTTTGGTCAGCTCCGGCGATCTGCCGCTCGACATTGAGTGGCTCTTCAACGAGTATCCCATCAACCACTACTCTGGCATATCCACCTCCAAGATGGGCAAACGTCTCAGCGTGCTGATGATCGATGCCGTGAATGCGCGGCACGTGGGCAACTACACCTGCAAGGCGCGCAATCTGTGGGCCTCCGCAGTCTACACCGCAGAGTTGATAGTGAATGGTATAAAGAAGAGAATGTTTGAGGCTTTTATCTACTTTTTTGTTGGTACTTCTCTGTATGTCCCCCTTCCTTATACACACCCAAACGCAGTTGCATGTCCGCTTTGGCTTGGCTTTTGATCGTTGTTCAGTTCAGGAATCTTACAAATCTAGGACCAACCCTCTCCCAGTTGTTCCCTTCTTCTATCCCTGCTACAATTTATGCTTTGATCTCCCTCAAGTGCCACCCAACATCAGTCCCTTTGAGTTTGGGGCTGAGCCGGCCAACTTTGGCGACTCGGTGACCGTTCAGTGCACCATTTCCAAGGGCGATCTGCCCGTGGACATTACCTGGCTGTTCAATGACTATGCCATCAATGACTACCACGGCGTAACCACATCAAAGATTGGCAAGAAGGTGAATGTGCTGACCATTGACTCGGTGAATGGCAACAATGCGGGCAACTATACGTGTCGGGCGAGGAACAAGGCCAACACGGTGGAGTACACCGCAGCGTTGGTGGTTAATGGTGGGACATTAGCTTAGCTTCTCCTACCAGCTATAAAGTAGTTAAAGATCATCTTTTTTAGTTGTTTATTGCTTTGATTTCCCTTCTGTTTCCGACCATCACAAGTCTTGCCCCAAATCACGCCCTTTGCCACTGGCTCGCAGGCCACACACTTGGGCCAGTACATAACTTATCAGTGCACCCTCACGGAGGGTGATCTGCCCCTGAACATACGCTGGACATTCAACAATCAGCCGCTCTTCAACGACGACGATCAGGACATCCTCGTGGCCAAAATGGGGCGACGCAGCAGCGTCCTGACCATCGAGAGTGTGGCGGCGCGGCATGCGGGCAACTACAGCTGCCACGGCGAGAATGCCGCCGGCAGGGCCAGCTACAGCACCCAGCTGAGAGTGATAGGTGGAGCACCTGTAGAGAGCAACCCCGTAGCGCCACTCCCCCCTCATTAATTGTAATATAATTTGTGCACCCTTTTCTGTTTTTCATTCGTATTTTCCCAACCGAATCCGAATCCAGTTCTTCCGCGCATCATACCCTTTGCCTTCGAGGAGGGTCCCGCCCAGGTGGGTCAGTACCTGACGCTGCACTGCTCCGTGCCTGGCGGGGATTTGCCCATGCAAATCGATTGGACGTTGGATGGCCAGGCCATGCCCGAGGATCTGGGCATTAGCACGGCACGCGTGGGCCGTCGTGGCAGCGTGCTCACCATCGAGGCAGTTGAGGCCTCCCATGCGGGCAACTTCACCTGCCACGCCCGCAATTCTGCGGGCCACCAGCAGTACACGGCGCCACTGAATGTTTATGGTTAGCCAAACCGCAAAAGGGGATCGCTTGAGTAGTTTGTTTGTGGCTGTCTCTACTACTACTAACCAGAAGTCTGCTGCATCATCCTCTATCTGTCTCCCTCTCTGTTGCAGTCTCCCTGCCTCTGTCTATCACTCCTTTGTAGCACCTTAAGCTAGACATACTCACACACACACACAATACTCGTAGCCTGCATGACTGAGAAACTAAGAAAAGCACCGATCCTGATCTGAACTGAACTGAATTCTGCAGTAGAATCCTCCCTCAGGGCAACTATAGGTTCGTTAGGGTTCTGCTCTCGTTACTGGTTACTCGTTGAGGCTCTTATCTCGTTACTCGTTACTCGTTGAGGCTCGTAACTCTCTTCATTCTCTAGGGTTCCCCTCTATTTCTGTGCACATTTTATGTTTAATTCTTTATTTTTTCAACATTTTTATCAAGTGCTGCCCAAGCTGGCGCCCCTGCCCGTCAATTCCCCGCTCTATGTGGGCGACTACTATCAACTGTCCTGTGCCGTGGTGCATGGGGATGCGCCCTTTAACATCACCTGGGACTACAATGGCCAGCCGGCCGGTGATCTACCCGGTGTCACAATCATGATGCACAGCCGTCGCAGCAGCTCGCTGAACATCGAGAGCGTACAGGGCGGCCATGCGGGTGTCTACACCTGTCGGGGCGCCAATCGGGCGGGCGAGACAACAGCCGAGAGTCATCTGAGTGTCAAGGGTTTGTTTTCATTCACAACTGGTAGTGGGTAGACACTCAACCTAGACTAGGACTTCAAGTTTGCATCTGTAAATCTCTCGCTCCGTGTTCTCTTTCTTTGTCTTTGTCTTTGTCTGGTGGTTGGTATTGCATTAGCACGATTTTTGTATTATAAATAACACGCGATTGGGTTTATCTATATGTAAATGGCTGCTCCCCCCCGCCACTCACTCACCCCTTTTGCACGGCTTTCGTTTCACCCGCTGCCCAGAGCTGCCACAAATGGAGCAATTTCATTTCAATGCCAACGGCGTCAATGGCGGCCAGGCGGTGCGTGTCATGTGCATGGTCACCTCCGGGGATCTGCCCATCGACATTTACTGGCTAAAGGACAGCCAGCCGCTGCTGCGCTCCATCTACCACAAGATCGACGAGTACACCCTCATACTGTCCCTGCGCCAGACCACCATCAGCGACTCGGGCAACTACACGTGCGTGGCCAGCAATGCGGCAGGCAATGCCAGTCGCTCATCCAGCTTGAAAGTGAAGGGTACTAAGTACACTACTGCTGCACTGTATATAAGAACTATACGAACCATTCTAGTTGGTTCACGTGTAAATTGTGTGTTCTTATCATTTGTATAAAGTTTTCCCATATCCAGATCCAACAAAAGACGTGCCAAACGACGCGACAAAAGACGCGACAAACGACGCGACAAACGACGCGACAAACGCTCCTTTAGCTCGCCCCGTCCCCTAGAAACACACACTGCAGAGTTAGGGCAGAGGCAGCGGCAGAGACGTGTCAGGGGCAGAGGCCATAAACAGCGCGAAGCAGAGTGTGAATGCTGCGGGACGGGGTGGGTTTGGCCACTGAAAATTAATTTCTTCATTGTGGCTATAATAATGATCCAATCGGATCCCAATTTGGTGATCTGATAGATATGGTCATTCCCTACGGAATGGCGTTTTTAGATTTGGGAGGTTTTCGCCCTTTTGCGGAGGCGGAAGGAGGCGTGTCTCATTTTTGAAATACACTTGTAACAGTGTGAGCATACAGAAGTCTGGATGCAAAATTTGGTGGCTCTAGCTCTTATAGTCTCTGAGTACTAGGCGCTCATCAAGACGGACAGACGGACGGACGGACAGACGGACAGACAGACATGGCTCTTTCGACTCGGCTATTGATGCTGATCAAGAATATATATACTTTATGGGGTCGGAAACGTTTCCTTCTGTGCGTTACATACAACCGTTATCCGCACAAATACAATATACCCTATTTACTCTTCGAGTACCGGGTATAATTAGAAATATAAAATCCATTTACATGGAAAACATAGTATATGGTTAGGATTTCGCTGCTAAATTTAACCATGAAATAAGCCCAGAAGCCCCGGAAAGATTCAGCCGAAAAACACAATTTAACTCTATTAAATCAGAAGCTTAGGGAACTCTCATTGAACACGTTCATTTCCTGAAACTATCTGGAATCTCAATTACCATTTCCTTCCCCCTACTTCCTCTTCCCTCTAAGAACCACCCGTGCTCGCTCCCCTGCTGCTCTCCGCGTCCATATGCGATGTGGGCGACTACGTGCAGCTGACGTGCATTGCCAGCCGTGGTGCCACGCCCATACTGTTCGAGTGGTGGCTGAACGGGCGACAAGTGCACGATCACGAGGGCCGTGACGATGTCTCCGCTGTACAGCAGGCGACAGTGGGCGAGCACACGAGCCTGCTGCTCATCCATCGGGTGCAGGCGAGCCATGGGGGCAACTACAGTTGCAAAGCCAGCAATCAGGTGGGCGTCGCAGAGCGACAGGCGAAGCTAATTGTAAATGGTAAATGTTCGCAGTTTGTTTTTACTTCCTCTCTTTTGCTCAGTCAAAACTCTCGCTCTTCGCTCTCTTTTTTGACTCTCTTTTGTCTCTCCCAGCGGCTACAAGCAAAAGTTTAGCCTTGACTGCATTTTGATTCTCTTTCGCTCTCTCTCTAGGCCAAAGACTGTAAAACAGTTCGATTTCGGGGTCTAAATTTATACTCGTTCAGATGTACATAAATATATATCTACGTGTAATTATGAACCACACTGTACAAAATATATGCAATGTATGGAATACGCTTCAACCTGCGATCTCTAGACTCAATTTATATTATTCCTCCAAAGTTCTATTGACACTTTTGTATGGTTAACTCAGCTCAGATCTGACTCTGCACCACACACACTAAATGGCACACCAAATCACACACACTCAGATACTTTTAAACGCACCACACACCCACACACCCACACAGAGAGCACTCTACTCTAGCGAAAATCCACCAAAGAGAACTCACAGCCTGACAATTTTTGCTTTAGCTTTTACCACACACATTTTATGAGGATATTTTTTGCTCATGCTCCAACACCGAATAAACCAATCAACCAATCAATCAATCAATTAACCAACCAACCAACAGCAACAACAGCAAGATCTTTGCCTTATATTTAATCGCTTCTCAATGTCTAACTAACGATAAACTGTACCTAATCGTGTAAGCCCAAAATGTGCCATTGAGGCTGAGTCCTGTGCGCTTCCATAAACGTAACATTTCGACCCCCGATTCAGTCCACTCCAGACTCCGAGAAAGAACCCACGAATATCCCACTCAATCCCACACCTTATCCCACATTAATTAACTTTCATTTTGTTGTGCTAATCATTTACTCAGTCACTTAAACACAAAACGAAGTCTGTTCGCAAAAGAAATACTTCCAAATGAGAACCAAAACCACGGACCAGACTTCGTTTTGCACCAATTTGCATGAACTTTAACCTTTAGTTTGATTGTAACTTTCAGTTTCATTAAAGCCCAACTTTCTGTTGTCCCGTTAGCAATTTAGTTATTTCATTGTGCTTACTATATAATAATGTATTTGGTTGTAGTTCGAATTTATTATTTAAACCTAAAGTTAAGCTAAAAGTGCGCAACTATTTTTGTGTGCAAAGAAAAAACTTGAAGAAAAGTTTGTCGAGAATATTTTCGCACTTTAAAAGCAAATTGAAATGAAGCTCAAAAACTGTTCATTGATACTTAAATCTTTCTAAAACTTCCAAAAGAACATTTTGATTTGCTTGTAGCAAAAGTCCGTCCATCCGTTGATGCGTCCTAACTGGATGTCGACCAGCCGCATGCTTTTTTGCTATATTATAAAGAGAAACCGCCACAGCCTTACTAACATATTGTTCTTCCACAACAACAAAACACCACAACACACACCACCAACAACGAAACGATGTACAGTGCCACCAAGATGGATTCTCGAGCCCACCGACAAGGCCTTCGCCCAGGGTTCCGATGCCAAAGTTGAATGCAAAGCCGATGGATTCCCCAAGCCACAAGTGACATGGAAGAAAGCAGTTGGTAAGTAGAACAAAACAAACAAAATCCTCAGCAAAAGCAAAAATCTAATGGCATAAATCTCTCCTTTAGGCGACACTCCCGGCGAGTACAAGGACCTAAAGAAGAGCGACAACATTCGCGTCGAAGAGGGCACTCTGCATGTGGACAACATCCAAAAGACCAACGAGGGCTACTATCTGTGTGAGGCCATCAATGGCATTGGCTCCGGACTCTCTGCCGTAATCATGATCAGCGTTCAGGCCCCACCCGAGTTCACCGAGAAGCTGCGCAACCAGACCGCTCGACGTGGCGAACCCGCCGTGCTGCAGTGCGAGGCGAAGGGCGAGAAGCCAATTGGCATTTTATGGAACATGAACAACATGCGTCTGGACCCCAAGAACGACAACCGCTATACAATTCGCGAGGAGATCCTCTCCACCGGCGTCATGTCTAGTCTCTCCATCAAGCGCACCGAACGCTCCGACTCTGCCTTGTTCACCTGTGTGGCCACCAATGCCTTTGGCTCCGACGATGCCAGCATCAATATGATTGTCCAGGAGGTGCCCGAGATGCCATACGCCCTGAAGGTGCTCGACAAGTCCGGCCGTTCCGTGCAGCTGAGCTGGGCCCAACCCTACGATGGCAACTCTCCCCTGAACCGCTACATCATTGAGTTTAAGCGCTCTCGAGCCTCCTGGAGCGAGATTGATCGCGTCATGGTGCCCGGCCACACAACCGAAGCTCAGGTACAGAAACTCAGCCCCGCCACCACCTACAACATTCGCATCGTGGCCGAGAATGTAATTGGCACGTCGCAGTCTTCGGAAGCTGTCACCATCATCACCGCAGAAGAAGCGCCCTCTGGCAAGCCGCAAAACATCAAAGTTGAGCCCGTGAATCAGACAACAATGCGCGTCACCTGGAAGCCACCGCCACGCACCGAATGGAACGGCGAGATCCTTGGCTACTACGTCGGCTACAAGCTATCCAACACCAACTCCTCGTACGTCTTTGAGACCATCAACTTTATCACCGAAGAAGGCAAGGAGCACAACCTGGAGCTGCAGAATCTGCGCGTGTACACTCAATACTCGGTGGTCATTCAGGCATTCAACAAGATTGGAGCGGGACCTTTAAGCGAAGAAGAGAAACAATTCACAGCCGAAGGCACACCCAGCCAGCCACCCAGCGACACATCCTGCACCACCCTGACCTCCCAGACCATACGCGTTAGCTGGGTGAGTCCCCCACTCGAGTCGGCCAATGGTGTGATCAAGACCTACAAAGTTGTGTATGCCCCCAGTGATGAGTGGTATGGTAAGTGGGGAATCGACAGCAACCAATAAAGTGCAAATCCAATTAACTTGAGTCCCTTTAACAGATGAAACCAAGCGACACTACAAGAAGACTGCCTCCTCCGACACCGTGCTGCATGGCCTGAAGAAGTACACCAACTACACGATGCAGGTGCTGGCCACCACAGCTGGCGGCGATGGCGTACGCAGCGCACCCATCCACTGCCAAACCGAACCTGATGGTGGGTGCATAATCCTTCGGGAAGATCCCTCTCTAATTACTCTCTGTTTCCCCTTGCAGTTCCCGAAGCACCCACCGATGTCAAAGCTCTGGTCATGGGCAATGCTGCCATTCTCGTATCGTGGCGTCAACCCGCACAGCCCAATGGCATCATCACGCAGTACACCGTCTACTCCAAGGCTGAGGGCGCAGAGACTGAGACCAAGACACAGAAGGTGCCACACTATCAAATGAGCTTCGAGGCCAGCGAGCTGGAGAAGAACAAACCGTACGAGTTCTGGGTCACGGCCAGCACAACCATTGGCGAGGGTCAGCAGTCCAAGAGCATTGTGGCCATGCCCAGCGATCAGGTGCCCGCCAAGATTGCCTCCTTCGATGACACGTTCACTGCCACCTTCAAGGAAGATGCCAAAATGCCCTGCCTGGCTGTTGGCGCACCCCAACCCGAAATCACCTGGAAGATCAAGGGCGTCGATTTCAGTGCCAACGATCGCATGCGCCTCCTGCCCGACGGCTCGCTGCTGATTAAGTCTGTGAATCGACAGGATGCCGGCGATTACTCCTGCCATGCCGAGAACTCCATTGCCAAGGATTCGATTACACACAAACTGATTGTTCTGGCACCGCCTCAATCGCCACATGTCACGCTCTCAGCCACCACCACCGATGCGCTGACCGTCAAGCTAAAGCCCCATGAAGGCGACACTGCACCGCTGCATGGCTACACTTTGCACTACAAGCCAGGTGGGTGGAGTCCCCTACGAGGGGGCAAACTTTCCTCTTACTTTTTCCTGATTTGGAATTTATTCTTGCAGAGTTCGGCGAATGGGAAACTGCTGAGGTGTCTGTGGACTCGCAGAAGCAAAACATTGAGAATCTGCTCTGCGGCTCGCGCTATCAGGTTTATGCCACAGGATTCAACAAGTGAGTAGCAGCCATAGAGACACAATCTTTAGCTCCAAACTAAATTAATCTCCTCTACCCAGCATTGGTGCCGGCGAAGCTTCCGATATATTGAACACCCGCACCAAGGGCCAGAAGCCCAAGCTGCCCGAGAAGCCACGCTTCATTGAGGTCTCCTCCAACTCCGTTTCGCTGCACTTCAAGGCCTGGAAAGATGGCGGCTGCCCCATGTCCCACTTTGTGGTTGAGAGCAAGAAACGGTACGTAAACCTGTCTCTAACAAAACCCTTTGCTAACCAATCAGCCTGACTCTTCACAGCGATCAAATCGAATGGAATCAAATCTCGAACAACGTGAAGCCCGACAACAACTATGTGGTGCTCGATCTGGAGCCTGCCACCTGGTACAATCTCCGCATTACGGCCCACAATTCCGCAGGATTCACCGTTGCCGAATATGACTTTGCTACACTGACCGTAACCGGAGGTATTTATGATCTGTTTTCCAATTCGAAACTCCACCAACACCCAAAACGATTCCCGCATTGCTTTTGTACATAGAAGTACGCTACGTAGACAGTGTGGGGTGCCCGCACATGAGCCACTCCATGGGGCAGCAGTCCCAGTCCCTTTGGGTTGTGTCCCATGGAGTGGCTTGCGGTTTGTGCCATCCCACCAGCACTGTCCATATACAAATAACAAGATGAGAAGCACCCCAGCTAAATAAAATGTTGTACACCCACAAAAACACTTCATAAATATATTTCCTGAGTTCATTTTTTGCCTTAAAAAGATAAACATGAGCAAATTTTTCATTTAATTTTCAATTGTGAACAAATTGCACAGTAAATTAATTCTCTAAATATTTCTTTTTTATAATTTTCTGTTTGTGATCTGCACCAAACTTGGCTTGTGGAATTAGTTCCCACATTTTTTTATGTTTTTTTGGTAATGTTTATTATTTTGTTGCTAAATGCCAGAACTTTGAACGCAGCGCCACCCAAAAAAAAAGATAATTAGTGTAAAAAAAGCGAATAATTTTCCTTACGTAAATGCAATTTGTTTCTTTCTATTTGTTGTTTAACCATAGCGAAGAGATGTACCTAACTGAATAGTTAACCAATCCAACTCACGATCCAGCAACAGTTTTACTTTATTTTATGTTATTATTTTATCATAGAACATCCATTTGTAGTGCTAGAAGATCACAGTATGAATAATGTAACTACATAAATATGATTTTTATTATTGTTTTGTTTATTTATGTTTTATGTTTTTTATTGCATTTCTGTGCCCAGTTTGTGAAAGAGATATTTGTACAAATGCCAAAACACACTTCAGCAAAGGAATTACAAAATAGTCTGCGATAGTTTGCAGCTTTAACTGCCTGAAATACATCGTATTTATGTACAATAAATGTTGTCGTACCCCGCGATCCATCCTCCCACCCAGTTCTCACAGGTTGTACAAATTCCAATCTTTGTATATTCCCAGCTAAACAAAAATATTGTAAAAATCTTCTTCTAAGCTCCATTTTATAGCAGTGTGCTCAAGCCGGAGAATTCGTTGACTTCAAGAATATTTCTCAATCCGCAACTGGTCACAGATTCCATTCACCCACTCACTCGCATTTTAAGCTATAATTTTAGCATTTTATTTTCAGTTTATATTTCATTTTAAAATTAGCAAAATGCTCATTAAAAAACAAAATATGTAAACACAGGAAAAAAATATGAAAAAGAAACAAATTCAAACTCCAAAACTGGGAATCGAGCAGAGCCACTACCACAAGTACAAACAAAAAAGAAAATATAGTAAAACACAACAACCAAAGAATTGTCCATCCAATCCAATCCAATTTATCAGCGAGTCCGACCCGATCCGACCAGAGAGCCGAGCCCGAGAGTTGATTTTCCTTATCTACATACGTACATACATATATTCTACATATACATACTCATTACAGTTACATGGAAACTACATTTTGATTTGGGTTTTTGTGATTGATTCATTACGATTCATTTCAGTTATGTCAAGTTTATGGTTGAGTTGTTCCCAAGTGCCTAAGTTAGTTAGTTGGTTTCATTTCAAGCAGAGCTCGAAACTCTTTCTCTCGAATGTTGTTCAATGCGTTTTGGATCGAAGTTAGAGCATTTTTACATACATCAATACTCGTACGTACATAATTACAATTACAAATTAGCTTTAAGCGGTTAACAGAAAAAACAAATTGCATTTAATCGTATTTTTACAATTTATTGTTACAAATTAAACAAACTATTAAACATATTCAATAGTTCAATTAAATTAGTTTTCAGATTCAAAGTTACTCAAGTTCTGCGCATTGTAAAATAACCAACGAAAAAACAAACAAAAACCATCAAATACTTTAATCACATTTCACTCTCTCTCCTCTCTCTCTCTCACTCTTTAACGAGTTGCTATCGATACTCTTTCATCAACGATAACTGTCTGTATTTGTATATGCATCGATCGTATGTGTGTGCGTGTCTGGGTACAAAAGTCAATGTGCAACATGTGCCACAAGCTGAAGCAGAGGCAGGCGAAAGGCCACAGCAGATTGGCCTACTCGTTCGTGTGAGAGCGAGTCTCAGTCACTCGCTATCGCCTGTCTCGCTGTCGCGCTCTCTCTCCCTCTGTCTTTCTCTCTCCTTTTGTACCTGTCCAAAAAAAAAAAAACACTCTTTGGTTGTTGTTGTTGTTACTGTTGTTGTTGTTGTTTGCAGGCACTATCGCACCCTCTCGCGATTTACCCGAATTAAGCGCCGAGGACACAATCCGCATTATCCTCTCGAACCTCAATTTAGTTGTGCCCGTCGTGGCGGCTCTGCTCGTCATAATAATAGCGATAATTGTTATTTGTATACTGCGTAGCAAGGGCAATCACCACAAAGGTATCTATAAGTATAATCCAACTAATTACGCATTTCGTTTTCTCTCTTTTCGGTTTCTCTCTCTCTCTGACACTCACAATCTGTCTCTCTGAAACACACACGACACACACGCGTACACACCCACAACACACTTGCGCTTTTGCCTTGAAATATTTTTTGCATGAAACTATTGTCGTTGGTCCTCTGCATGACATTTCCATGACCAAAAGGCACCATTGCCCCACTGGACGATGGCTTGGGCCATGGCAATGTGCACACACGCATTCGCCTGCCCGCCTGGATGCCCGAGTGGCTCGATCTCAACTTTATGGTGCCACTGATAGCCACCGTTGTGGTGGTTGCTGTGGGCATTTGTGTGGTGTGCGTGGCGCTGTCCCGCAGACGAGCGGATGATCTACGCGGCGGCCAGAAGGATGTCTACTGTAGGTTGCCCACCGCCGCCCAAATCTTGCGCTGTTTCAGAGGCGCAATGTGTTGTTTAACGATTTATATTTAACTTTTAGTTTAGCTCGATATTTTATTACTGTTTTTCTTTTGACAATCCGACGATAGCCGTCACTCCATGGTAAAACTTTAAACTACAAAATATATTTTATGGCATGTCTGTGTCTGATTTTACGCACTCTTTGCATGATGGCATGATTCACAGTGGCTTATAGACAAACATTCATTCATACAAGGCTACACTCACAGAAACAAATTAAAAGTTTTGCACTACAAAAATATACCAACAGAATATACCAAATACTGAAAATATACCACCAGATCTTACATATGTAAATTCCCATAATATATATCCAATCTATTCAATGTCTATATCATTAGTTCTTCCATCTTCATTGAAGCCAATTGGAAAATTAACAAATTCAAATATAAATATAGTTTGCGATGATTCAAAATGTACAGATTTACTCAGCAAAGGGCCAACAGGCAAGCTCTAACTGGTCCTGCTGGTCCTTTCCTGTATTCAAATATTAGTTTAATCCAAGTAAAAGTTATACCCCTATGCCTAGCCTTATTGTTGTACATACGTTTTTGCTTATGTGCTAAGCAACTTTTACAAATCGAAACGACTTCTCAACACTATCTCAACTATCCAACTATCTATCCATATAAATACTCGTACATATCAGACCACAAAAACCAAGACAAATCAAATCTATCGTAAATGTTTTTTCAGTTGAATACTTTCCGCACTTTTTACCCCCTCTTTCTGTACTTTGAAACCAAACTAAGATGCTTTTTGAAATCGCAATCGAGATCGTTCATTGGATCAAATCTAGAGTAAAAGTCGAGTCGAGTACAAAATTAAGTTCATCGCTCATTTCATGCCATTATTAATCTCTCTCGTAATTGTTATCCAGTTCACCAGTTGGTATATTTTGAGAAAACCAAAAAACACTTCACGTAACATCTTTTGGAATCTTTTTCGCAATTGTAACTTGTATTTTTGAGCTACTAATTAGCACATTTAGTGTGTTGAAATGCCGCACCAAAAACCAAAAAACAAAAACCAAAAAAAAGCATATCAAAATAATTGTCAAAAATCCAATAACGAGTGACGGGAACGCACAAGTCGAAAAATCGAAATTGAAAACGAAAAACAGAAGTAAAGTATGCGAGCGGATGACGGAAAAGCATCTTCAGTGTTTCAATATTGAGTTGGCGATATCATATATTAATTCTAGACGATGTAGTTTACAATCAGACAATGGGACCCGGCGCCACCCTGGACAAGCGCCGTCCGGATCTGCGCGACGAGCTCGGCTACATTGCGCCACCCAACAGGAAGCTGCCCCCAGTGCCCGGCTCCAACTACAACACCTGTGACCGGATTAAGCGAGGTACAGTCATAAGTAAGCATCTAAATTTCCAATGCAACATTTATTAATGCCACGAGCCCACGTTCGGGACGCGCCAGTGCAGCACCCGGACATGGCGCTGCGGCTTAGTTCTTTCTTCCATTTACTTTGCAAAAACCAAAAAAAAAAAAAAAAAAGAAACCAAAAAAAAATCAAGTATTTTGCGTTGCTATTGCACCAAACAAATGCAGACACGCCCATCTGCCCTACACACGACACTCGAGCTAAGCTTTTAAAATGAGACTGAGAAAATTCTTAATGTTGCTTTTTTCGAAGCGCTTCCTTTTGAGTTTGAGTCCACCCAGAGTCCACGTCCCAGTCCTGTTCCTCGCATGAAATGAACGAAAGAATAAATCCATTCCTAAATGTTGTTGTAAATTTAGATACATTTTATGTTCAGCTTTGTCTTCCTTTGGGGGCTGCATTCGCAACATTGAAAAAATATTGCGCAAGCAGCCCAACAATTTTTAATTGCATTTATAAACTTTTAATTTAAATATTCTTACCTCCCACGAACTCCCGACCCCTCCGCACATTTCGGTTGCTTCGATTCCATTATGATTTCCGTTGACTTATCTTTGATGTTGTACGAAATTGGAAATTTGAAAAAATATCACACGAAAATCCATCGCACCGAATCATACCACACCAAAAACCATGAAAAAAACGAACGCGAAATCGATTAGGCCGCGGTGGTGGCCTGCGCTCGAACCACTCCACGTGGGATCCACGTCGACCCAATCTGTACGAGGAGCTGAAGGCACCGCCAGTGCCGCTGCACGGCAATCAATATGGTCATGCCCATGGCAATGGTCCCGCTGAGTGCCATTACAGGCATCCAGGTAGGAGGAGTAGCAAGGAGCGGAGCAGCAGCCTCGCTCTCTAGTTATCATTTCTGTACATTCCCAAGCTCCCAACTAACCCACCAACCAACCCAACTGACCCAACCGATCCTCTATCTTTGAGTTGATTTTTGCCATCACTAACAAAGTTGTAGTCTAACGCCTGGTCGCAACGAGCTAACAAAGTAGTAAGTAACCACTTGGTGGGGGATTATCTTAATCGGGGAACACGATTCATTCTCAATCATACTAAACACACTAAACAGACATCATCCAAACACAACTGTCGCCAGCTGTGGAAGCTAAACACCCAAGCTAATTGATTTCTCTTGTCCCGCAAAGGCATGGAAGATGAAATCTGCCCCTATGCCACCTTCCATCTGCTTGGATTCCGCGAGGAAATGGATCCCACCAAGGCCATGAACTTCCAGACGTTCCCACACCAGAACGGACACACTGGACCCGTGCCCGGCCATGCCGGCACCATGCTGCCACCCGGACACCCAGGACATGTGCACTCACGCTCGGGCTCCCAGTCGATGCCACGGGCCAATCGCTACCAACGCAAGAACAGCCAGGGAGGACAGTCATCAATCTACACACCAGCACCCGAATACGATGATCCAGCCAACTGTGCCGAGGAGGATCAATATGTGAGTACAACTTTGGCTACATGGAGAACTGCCTGACTTGACTTTTGTTTCCCTCTTTGACAGCGCCGCTATACTCGCGTCAACTCTCAAGGCGGCAGCTTGTACTCTGGACCCGGACCCGAATACGATGATCCAGCCAACTGTGCACCCGAGGAGGATCAATATGGCTCACAGTATGGCGGCCCCTATGGACAGCCCTACGATCATTATGGCTCCCGTGGCTCCATGGGACGCCGCAGCGTTGGTAAGTGCTAAAACAAGGGAAATCCATTCGAATATCTGCTCAACCTTTGCTGTGTTGTACAGGCTCTGCTCGCAATCCTGGCAATGGTTCGCCCGAACCCCCACCACCGCCACCACGCAACCATGACATGAGCAACTCCTCATTCAACGACTCCAAGGAGAGCAACGAGATCTCAGAGGCTGAATGCGATCGCGATCATGGACCACGCGGCAACTATGGCGGTAGGTTCTCACACAAAGATAAAGCTCCACAGGAGACCCAAGTGACACTCATATTCGCTGTGGTATATTTCCAAAGAAATTCGTCTAATTTTAACACAACCAATTCGCCATCTCTTTCAATTCTATTTTTTCGAAATTTTTGTGTATATAAAAAATACATACAAAACATAACAAAAATACCAAAATATATATTAATCAGAAGACTCCAATGAGGGTGAGTGATGCAAAGCCGAAGAAGTTTGAGTTAGCTAGTGTGATTATCCATTATCAATCATTCGATAACCAGAATCACCCTCATTCTTCGACTCCTCACTGTCACAACAACAAAATACACTTCAAATAGTTATCCAGTGCCCCCCCAACCGCTCATTTACCCATCAGTCAGCGAGTTTTTCTTTTTGGTTGTTCCACTCATTCACTCCACCTGCAAAAATATTCATGCTGTGTTTTGCTAAAACAATTTTCAGAGGAACAATCCATCAATCAGTGTTCTAATTGTCCTTCAGTTCTATATATTTCACATTTTATGTTACATTTTCGGTTGATGGTTGAATATACTTTTTTTGTGTTAAGTTTCGGTTATTCGTTTATAAGATTCAAGTTTAAATTTGCACATTTAACATATTTCATTTCACTTCATGGCGCACACACACACATTTCACACTTAAATGTTTTATGTTTTTCTGTAACTAACGGGGCACTCTCTGGGGGGGAATCGAATCGTATTCATTGTGACTAGAAATCTGCATGCGATGGCCTCATAGAGGAACCTCTTCTACAGTGGGATCAGCACTCATTTCACGGTATCCCCTGCACGAATTATTGGGGACATCGAACACGTGTCTAGACCTAAGCCCGATGCCCTCCATCCTAAGTTTTATTTTCATTTGATGTTTTTCTTTCTATATCCCAAAAATAAATATAAATATCCTACTTTTTCGGTTCGGGCAAAAACAAACAAACAAATTTCTATTGCAAATATTTTTGAATACAAAAAAATGTGGAAATCGCAGCTGTGAAGCGATCACCCCAACCGAAAGATCAGCGCACCACCGAAGAGATGCGTAAACTGATTGAAAGGTAAGACTCTCGAGAGCACACTCAGACACTCAATCACAGTTGCACTCAACACACACTCACATCCAGTTGTTAATTGTAGTTCTGGTGCAGCAAATCTCCCAACTAACTTATCCTTTTTTGTTCATTTTACCCACTAACTAACTAACTTGATTGTGAATGATTATGATCGCCGGCACTAGTCGTCGACTGTTGTAAGTTCTCTCAAACTCTAAACTCTCTAAACTCTAAACCCCAACTAAATGTGACTAATCCACAAACGCCAATGCATGGTCCATCCTTGTACATATGTATAATAAAACAGAGTCTGTGCATCCCATCTATATACTAAAAACATATATAACCAAGTTTATTTTCCTTTTCTGGTTTGTTTACTAATTTGAATTTGAATTGTTTTGGTTTTGGTTTTGGTGTTTAAGTTCATTTTGTTCTGATTTTGAATTTTGTTTTAATTTCTGGTTTGGTTTTGCTGGCAAATCACAGTTGAATGTTTTGAAAATCGTTTTGATACAACTACTCCCATATATCGTATACGATACTGTAAGCCATAACTCGTACTCGTATCCGTCTATCACGATATACTCTATCTACCCGTACATACAATATTCCCACAAGTTCTAACAGTCTCTTGCAGCTTTTGCGCTTGGCCACAGCTTGCCAAACACAAGAAGTAAACGTAAACTCGTATGATCAAAAATAAACCACGAACAGAACATAAAGACACAGCCAACCCGACGAATTGGGATCCCCGAAGAAATTTAAATATCGATCAAGGGATCCCAGTTCGAATTATTGCAATTGCTTTTGGTTGCAGCCTATAAATAGTTGTTTTGAAATTAATGTAAATTTGCTCTCTAATTGAACCGATTAATCACACACTTATTTTTGGATTCCTCCTCCTTTGACGCTGTTTAGAAACGAAGCCGGCCCAAAACAACTCCAACTCCAACAACAAGCAAATGGCGCAGGATTCACAGCCTACGATACTATGGCAGTGTAATTTGTAAGCAACAAAAGCCAGCAGCAGTGTGGGCGTGGCATTGTTGCTTAGTGGTTTTAGGTGCATGAAGTGCGTGGGAGTTGAATGACACACTCGGACACACAACAGACACACACACACATCATCCGTACACAACTTGTGAAAGAATTGGGAGAGAAAAGTGAATTATATAACGCATATATGCACGCATAAAAAATTACTCAACTACTCGTACTCGAATATTCAAGTATTTATAACGTAAAGAAAGTAAACTTCAAAAGCATATTTATAGTGTCTATGCCGTAAACCGTAAACCGTAAACCGTACATAAAAGATACATACATAAAGATATACATCATATATACATGAATAACTACTCTAAGTGTGTGCCGTAAAGGAAGGTATCTACCAATTACATAAACGAGAAAGAAGCGAGGAAACGATAAAGAAACAAAAAACAAACTTACATATTCGCATCTGAATATTTGAAGTTAATTTTAAATATATTGTATTTTAGTTAAGTAAGCGAGACCTACCAAAATATCAGCAGAAAACCACTAAGCGCGATAACGATAACGAGGAGCTGCATTTCGGACTTTTGTTTTTAATGTAAACGCAAACGCAAAAACTCCTCTGCCATCTATGCCAAGAGCAGACAAACTCATCCTTTGCCTAGCCTAAGTCAGAGTCATAATATTAACTCACCTAATTGATATATTATATAAATAATACTTAGTCATATACGGATTGTATCATTTCTCCTATACGTATTGCACACATTTGCAAATTTTGTTTTTAATTTTTTTTGTAATGCGTTTTGCGTTGACGATTGTGATGATTTTTAATTTGTAGCATTGTGTCAGTCAGTAATTGTATTCGTGTGTATTCGTTTTGCTTTTAACTCTTATTTATAACATAGTTTTATTCTGATTTTAGAATGCGCTTCCAATAGAACAAAACGAAAGAACTGTTCAATGCACAAATTGCAGCCACGACAGATTTTTAATTGTATAATACAAGATCCCCAAAGGACACCCACACAGACTCACAGGACCCACTCTCGCACGTTTGATTTAGACCAAGTTTCTGCACCTCGGTTATACGCATTTGAAGCTTTAAAGAGAACTTGAAATTGTTTATGCCCCGCCATTTCAATTTCATTTTCAGTCGCTCTACTTTAAGTTTTCTAGCCTGTAAGATTTTAAATATATGATTTTATTATACATTTTATTTGGTATTGTTTTATTTATTTACTGTTTTGGTTTTCCGGCCTGCACAACAAAGACTGAACTATGCAAAATTCAATACGAAAACGGTTGAATCCCAGTACTAGAATAGCCGACACGAAAGTGCTGAACAGTAGAAATAGCAAAAGCATTTTCGAGGTAGCTCCATGATTGTTCAGCAGGGCACTGCCATCAGATCCGCAAAAGGATACTGATTTACCCAGACTCTATGCACATCACGAACTGCATTTACCCAAATCGCAAACGGGGGGAAAACAACCAACAACATTTATAGGAACAATTATATTATACTTAATGTTAAGTTCGCTTCATTTCATTCGCTTTCAGTTCCCACTCAAACTCTTTATCCACTCTTACCCAGACTACTCTACCAATTTTATATAGATATATACAAATACAAATACAATTACATATAAATATATATCTAAATGTAGCGTTGTGAGTGAACAAAAACCGAAACAAAACAAAACAAAAGATACTTTGCTTGTGTATTATGAGAAAACCTATCTGAATGTACTACAAATTTTCATGGTAAACGAACTACAAATATTAAGTAGTGTTTAGCGAAGAACAAAAGCATTTAATCGGTAAAAAAAAAGAGAACACAAACAAATAATGATGAGGAATCAAATCACCTACAAATTTTCGAGTAATTCAAATAGCAAGCAATAATCGATGATGGTCAGAGAACGTTGGATTTCAGAAATTGTAACGAAACGAAAACCAGATTTTACTCAC